>NC_143131.1:159643118-159944506 GCF_059928025.1 Delphinapterus leucas
TAAGCAAATAAACATACAATATGTCAGGTGGCAATAAGGCCAAGGATAAAAATAAAACAGGGTGAAAGGATCAGGATTGCTAGGGGAAGCGGGGGGCTCTGATCAAGTGGTACTTGAAGGAAGTAAGGGAACAGCCCTAAGGTATCTGGGGAAAGGGTATTCGAGGCAGAGGGAATGGCAGGTGCTAAGGCCTGGAGGCAGGATTGAGCTTGGCACAGGCTGCTGAGATGAGTGGAGACAGGGCGCAGGTAATGAAATTAGAGAGGGAGTGGGAAGCCAGGTCATGTAGTGCCCGTAGGCCCTTGGGAGTACTTAGCTTTGACTCTGAGTGAGATGGGAGCCAGTGGAGTGTTTGACCAGAGTAGGGACACAATCTGTTTATGTTTTAGTAGAATTGCTATGGCTGTCATATTGAGAATGGAATAGAGGTGTAGCCGCCCAGTACAGTAGCCACACGTGACTATTGAGCACTTGAAAGGCAACCACACTGAAATGTGCTGTAAGCATAAACTACACACCAGAGGTGGAAGATTCAGTGTGAAAAAGAGAATGTAAAATATCTTGATTTTTTTAATATTGATTCCATGTTGAAATGATAATATTTTTACTATATTAAATAAAATATATTATTAAAGTTAACCTCACAATTTCTTTTATGTTTTTTAATGTGGCTACTAGAAAATTTTAAATTACATGTGTGGCTCTCATTATATTTCTCTAGAACAGAGCTGGACTAGAGAGTGACGAGAATAGAAGCAGAGATGAGTTGGAAGGCTCTAACAGTTTTCAGGACACAAGATGATAGAGCCTTGGTCAAGTGTGGTAGCAGTGGAGTTGGTGAGAAGTGGTCAAATTCAGGATACATATATATATTTGTGTGTTTATGTGTGTGTGTGTGTGTGTGTGTGTGTGGTAAAATACATATAACATAAAATTTACCATCTTAACCATTTGTAAGTATACAGTTCAGTAGTATCAAGTATATTCACACTGTTATGCAGCCATTACCACCATCCATCTCCAAAGCTCTTTTCATCTTGGAAACTGAAACTCTGTACTCATTAAGTACTAACTCCTCATTTCCGACCCTCAAGCCCCTACCCCCAGGCCCCAGCAATCACCGTTCTACTTTCTGTCTCTATGAATATGACTACTCCAGGTACCTCATATAAGGGGAGTCATACAGTAATGCGATCGGCTTTTGTGATCGGCTTATTTCACTTAGCATAATGTCCTCAAGGTTCATCTTCATTATAGAATCTGTCAGAATTTCCTTCCTTTTTAAGGCTGAATACATACTAGTGTGTGTGTATGTGTGTGTGTGTGTGTGTGTGTGTGTGTATACATATGCCACATTTTGTGTTCATGGATTGGAAAACTTTATATTGTTAAGATGTTAATATTACCCAAAGTGATCTATAGATTCAGGGCAATCCATTCATCTTTTAATGGACGTTTCAGTTACTGTCACCTTTTGGCTGTTGTGAATAATGCTGCTATGAACATGGGTGTTCAAATATCTCTTCAGACCCTACTTTCAGTTATTTGGGGTATGTACCCAGAAGTGGAATTGCTGCGTCATATGGTAAATCAGTGTTTAATATTTTGAGGAATTGCCATAACATCTTCCACAGTGGCTAGACCATTGTACACTCCTATCAGCAATGCATAAGGGTTCCAGTTTTTCCCCATCCATTCCAACACTGTTATTTTCTGTTATTTTTTACAATAACCATTCTAATGGATATGAAGTGGTATCTCATTGTGGTTTTGATTTGCATTTCCCCAGTGATTAGTGACGTTGGACATCTTTTCACATCTTATTGGCCATTTGTATATCTTCTTTGGAGAAATGTCTATTCAAGTCCTTTGCCTATTTCTTTTAATCGGGTTGTTTGTTTCTGTTGTCACATTGTAGAACTTCTGGATATTAACCTCTTATCAGATACATGATTTGTAAATATTTTCCCCCATTCCATGGATTGCCTTCTCATTCTGATTGAGGATGATTGTGTCCTTTGATGCACATAAGTTTTAAATTTTTATGTAGTCCAATTTATTTTTCTTTTATTGTGCTTTTGATGTCATATCAAAGAAATAGTTGCCATACGCTTTTCTTCTATGTTTCGTTCTAAGAATTTTGTAGTTTTAGCTCTTACATTTAGGTCTTTGATCCATTTTGAGTTAATTTTGTAAATGGTACGAGATAGGTGTCCAAACTTATCGTTTTACATGTGGATATCCAGTTTTCCAGTGCCATTTGTTGTACAAAAAACTATCTGTTCCCCGTTGAATGGTCTTGGCACCCTTGTCAAAAATCAGTTGAACATATGTATTGCAAGATTTATTTCTGGACTCTCAATTCTATTCCATTGGTCTGTATCCTTATGCCAGTACTATACTGTTTTAACTACTCTAGCTTTATAGTAAATTTTTAAATCAGGAAATTTGAGACCTCCAACTATGTTCTTTTTCCAAGCTTGTTTTGGCTATTTGGGGTTCCTTGAAATTCCATCTGAATTTTAGGATAGATTTTTTTATTTCTGCAAAAATGTCATTGGGATTTTAATAGCAATTGCCCTGAATCTATAGATCACTTTGGGTAATATTAACATCTTAACAATATGAAGTTTTCTAATCCATGAACACAAAATGTCTTTCCATTTGTTTGCATCTTTAATTTCTTTCATCAGCGTTTTCTAGTTTCCAGTATACAGCATCTGGTCTTTCACCTACTTGGCTAAGTTTATCCCTAAGTATTTTATTCTTTTTGATGCTATTGTAAATAAAATCATTTTCGTAATTTCCTTTTCGGATTGTTCAGTGTTAGTGTACAGGATATAATTCGAAGGTAGATCTGAGAGAACTGACGAATTAGATGGAGGGTATGGGATAAAGAAGGGTTTACAAAAAGATGACCCTATAGTTTTTGGCCTGAGCAGCTTAGAGAATAGAATCACCATTTAATGACATGAGGAAGAGCAGTTTTGGAAGGAGCAGTCAAGAGTTCAGTTTGGATCTGAGGTCAAGTATCATAAGAACTAAGAATTGACTACTGGAGATGGCAAGTAGAAGTCACGGTTGCCTTTTCAAGAGTTGTTCAGTGGAAGAACAGGAAGAAAAGCCCGGTGGAGTGGCCTTCAACTGGGATAAGCTGTTGGTTATTGGGGTAGCTTTTTAAACCTTACCAAATTTTCCGTTAAAATGCACAAAGCAACTTTAAGAGTAAAAATAAAAGCCCACAGACAACAGCTTTAACAAAGCCAGGTGAAAGGGTATCTTACAAACCCCAGACTTCAAGCAGGTGAGGCCAGACCACCAACTGCAGCATTATTCTACAGATACAGAATCAGCAGCTGTGCTGTGGTAGTGGAGGGAAGAGAAAAAGGGTTCTGACAGTCCCAAGAGCCAAGGAATCCAGAAATCACCAAAAATACTTCCCCACACACACCCTCCTCAAAAGAGACTACCCACTGAACAGAAACCTCAGCAAGTGACTAAGAGAAACCACCGGTGAAACTGCAGGCATATTTCTCAGGCTCCAGCTCACAGATGAGTTAACCAACAACACAAAACATGGGAATCCACTGACGAGCTAAGGGAAGATCAGAGAATGCTAGGACATATCTGAAACACCCAACAAAAACTCCCTTCCAAAAGGAAAGAGCCCTCCCTGAGGAAAAAAGAGCTGGAACTGAGCAGGGCAGGAATACTGAGGAGTAAAGAGAGAGAAGCTTCTGACACTAGAGGAGACAGATCAGGAAGTCCTGGAGGGGGGCTCCATAGAGAGACTGCACCAGAAGACAGACCCCCAACTGTACAGTGCAAACAGCTACCCCATACATACAACATCCTCCTGTAAGTACAGAAAAAAAAAAATTTTGGGGGGGGGCAACCAGTCAAGAAGGACCAAGTCATTTATGAAGGAATGAAAATCAGAGAGGCATCAGGCGTTTTTTTTTTTTTTTGGCGGTACGCAGGCCTCTCACTGTTGTGGCCTCTCCCGTTGCAGAGCACAGGCTCCGGACGCGCAAGCTCAGCGGCCATGGCTCACGGGCCCAGCCGCTCCGCGGCATGTGGGATCTTCCCGGACCGGGGCACGAACCCGTGTCCCCTGCATGGGCAGGCAGACTCTCAACCACTGCGCCACCAGGGAAGCCCAGGCATCAGACATTTTGATAGCAAAATTTTATACAAATAGAGTAACATTTTGTAAGATATACAGTAAAAAAGCTGTGACCCTAGGATTTTCTGTCTGGCAAACTGATGTTCAGGTATCAAAACCACAGACCGTCAGGAACATGCAGGAATTCACAGAAGCTATCAGCTTTTGAGGCATCTAATAGTGAACAACCTCAGACAACCAAGAAATGACGGAAGAGGCTTTGGCAGAAGGTCTGGTGGGAGCATTGAATGTATCTAGCTGTAGAAATAGGACTAGATAACAAGGATAAAGGTGACAAGTCATGTGTAATTTTATATGCTCTGAATACATAGAGTACAATGAAAACATGAGAAAAGAAGGTATGGAAAGTAGAATAAGCTCACTGACTGCCTTATTAAGTAAGAGCAAGGTATATCACTTTCAATTATATGTCGGCAGGGAAAGGAGTGGAGGGGGAAGATCAGGGCTACTTGCTAATTTTAGTATTGCCCCTAGGAGGGAGTCCAGTGTATTAAAAAGAGGGGACCCAGGGTACTATATAAAGACATTAGTATAAAGGTAACTGTTAGAACATAAACATACATTTTCTGACACTTTCTCAAGAAAAAACTGGAAAGAGAGGGAAAGGATACAGTGAGTTTAGGCAACTCTTCCCAGAAACTTTGTAGAAAGGCTAGCTGAGAATCACAGGGGTCCCTTCAGGGTGTGACTTTGTAATTGGAGTGTGACGTATATACTCTAAAGTACATGGATCCTAAGTGCACAACTTGATGCACTTTCGCAAAAGTGGACATAACATGTGAGCACCACCCAGTTGAAGAACGGGGAGGGCTTGTAGGGACAACAGCATGATTCTATGCTGATGGTAATTAATCCAGTGGAGAGGGGGCAGTTGACAGAAGAAGGTCCTAGAGGCGAGAGCGGTAGGATCTTGGGCTCGAGTCGGGGGAGAGTTGGGCCTGGCATGCGTGGCCACAGTTGTGGGAAGGTGGGCCGGTGGGGGTGACCATGGATGGCTGTCAGATTGCTCCTGCTTCTGCTTGCTCAGTTCAGTAGTTGGCAGTAGGAAGTGAGGAAGATGGATGGTTTGGGAGGTTTGCACTGGAAAAATGTGTGAGACAGTTACCAAGAGGAAGGAGAGAGAGACTGGATTCCCAGGCAGTATGGGTCTGTGAGCTCACCATCACCCCAGGAACCTGTCTGTCACAAAGGATGGTTATTGCTGAGGTCACATCCTCGAGTCAGTCTCCTTTCTGGCGCTGAGATTTTTGATTCTCTGCAGTGCTCTGTGGCCCGCAAGTCCATCTGTGTCCTTGTTCCTGCAGGGAACCTCGAGCCAGAAGCAGACTCTCTGCATCAGGATGCTTGGGGTCTGGACTGGGGTCATGTCCCTGGATTCGGGCAGTCTGTCATGAAAATGCATTTTAGTTGATCTAAAATCCATTTTGAAAACACCAGCCAGGGGCAGAGGGGCAGACTGTGGATATGAACCTAGCAGAGTTCTCTTTTTTTTTTTTCCTTTTTATTAAAAACAGTTCTACTGAGGTAAATTTGATATACAATATGCTGTACATATTGAAATAGCACAGCTTGATGAGTTTAGCATGTGTTCCCTGTGAAGCCATCACAGCTGTGGTACAGGTTCTCATGTGGAACACAGAGAGGGTGAATGTCTCGGGGGAGGCGTCCAGCACCGCTGCTTGACCACAGCCAGTGGGATCAAAGCTGACAGGCACAAGGGCAGAAACTCAGCTCAGACTGGAGCACGCAGAAGGGGAGCTCACTGGCCCACGAAGCCAAGAAGTCCACACAGTTGGCCGCCTATTATCAGAGCTGGGCTGTCTCCACGGGATGGGTGTCATCCCTGGGGCGTGTGTGGCACCAGCATGGTGGTGCAGCCCCTGCACCCCCCGTGGCTCATCCTGACATTCCCTGCAGAGTGGCTGACACAGTACCCGAAGTCCCCGCAGGCATGGGAAATGCTAATTAGCTTGTGGCCACCACTGCAAACCTCAGTGGATTCCACAAAGTGTGGGTCCAAGAGTGGAGAGAGATGTGTTGCGCCCAAAAATAATTGGAAGCCACTGCTGGCAGAAGGAGAAGTGGATTCAAGGGAGCCAGTGACCAGTGTCCGCCCAAGAGTGGTGTTGTTCCTGCTGGTGGGCACTTGGGGAGGGAGCTGAGAGGAGGACAGACAGAGTGGGCACTGACTCTGTTCCACCTGACCCCCGGGCTAGGGAACAAGCTCCCTGCCCAGGCCATTGCCCACGGCAGTGAGCTCACGTTGAAGTCAGGTGCCTGCAGGTAGAACACAATCCACAAGCAGGGGCAGTTGCCTGGTGTCACCCACACTGTACCTGAAGGGTACTAAGGTTCCAGAAAGCCAGGGGAAGAACCCTGAATGTTAGGGCTTCCTTTTAGACCTTTGTCCTTGATGCCCCCCTTTTCTTCTCCCAGCCCCATATTGCCCCCCAGTATGTTCCCAGAACCACCCAGGATCCATTTCTCTTGCTGTTTGGCCATCCGTGCAACGGGAAAGCAGATTCCCAGGTTCCTACACTGGAGAAGGGCCTACAGCCCTACCAGAGCCCTGTTTATGGTTAGAGATGGCCCACAGGTGGGGACCCCCTCCCCACACACCTAGTTCTAGGCCTGTGTCTTTATTTTCGCCTCCCAAAGCCCCACAGCCTTGTTGCAAGTGTGGCGGACTGCTAAGGAGAACCCGGTTTTGAGCTGCACAAGTGTCCGGAAAGAGGTGGTGCGGCCCAAGAGATGTGTGGCCACTGTAGACCACACCACACACCAGGCAAGTGGCCCAGAGAGAGGGAGCCTTGTAGACAGCCACCAGCCCTCAGAGGGCCTGGGGGCTCCTTCTTCTTTGAGGGGCCCTTGAGGGTGCAGTGGACAGGTAGTCTGAGGGAGGGAGGAGAGGAAAGAGGACTCCTTCCCTCACTCAGCTGTCACTGAGGGCACCCGCAGGAGGCATGCCCTCAATTAGGACTCTGTCAGTCTGAAAAGGGTGAGGCAAGCTGTCAGCCTCAGGACGTACTGGATGAGCAGGCCTGATGTCACCCTGCCTCTGCTCCGCTTTCCCCTCCATGCTTGGGCTCCAGTGGGGGCCCCCGTGCTCTTTCCCAGCACTCCCCACTTGAGCCAATCACTGTGTCCAGGGGCCCCATGGGGCAGCGCTACAATGGTGGGACCCAAGAACAGTCCGGGCAGATGCCACCAGCAGCTGTCCCTACAGGGCTTGGCAGGGTCTGCACCCCAGAGGCTGGAGCAAGAAAGGCATCCCAGGGAGCACCCATGAGTGCTGCCAGTCAAGCCCTTGTAGGGGACACAGAGTTCAGGAAGGGGCACGTGGAGCTGTCTCCTTGCGATTTCTTCTCTCCTGGCCCTGACCTCACAGAGAGGGCCTGACAGGATGAGCACCAGAACCTGTCCCTGGTGAAGGAGGACAACACAGGTGTGTGTCTGGCCAGAGAGGATGTAGGGCTGAGCCACAGCATGGCCTCCTGCTCTTTCCCACACGGCCACCCCGCAGGCAGTGGGGCAGTTCACTCGCTCAGTGCTTTCCTTCCCATGTTGTATTTCCCAGTTTTTCCCAGCTCTTCAGGAGGTGTCAGAACAGCCTGCCAGCCCGACCTCACCCCTCGGTGGCCTCCAGGGGTCCCATGCACAGGAGGCTCCAACCGCTTCCCAGGGCCTGCTCAAACTCTTCCAGAGAAACACGTCCATGGAGGACCTGGGAGCCAAGGGGGTAAGCCCAGACTCGGGGCTCCACCACCATGCAGGCCAGATAGGAGGAAGGGCAGGGCCAGCCTGCGGCCCTTGGGTGACGATGTGCAGTGCCCAGGGACACCCTGAGTGACCTGTTCAGAAGTGCTGGTCATGGGCTTCAGGCCTCTGCAGGGGGTCCCGTGTCCCTGACGCCCGAGGGTGATGCCGTGCACAGCCCAGCCTGGGCTCGTGGCATTTTCGCCACAAGCCCTTGGAGGAGAGGTGGAGGGCCTGACACCTGCCTCAGCACTCGGGTCGCATCCACAGGCCCCTGTCTGCTGTTCCCCCAGGCCAAGGAGAAGATGAAAGAGGAGTCGTGGCACATCCACTTTTTTGAGTATGGGCGCGGCATGTGCATGTACCGCACCGCCAGGACGCGGGAGCTGGTGCTGAAGGGCATCCCCGAGAGCCTCCGGGGGGAGCTGTGGCTCCTCTTCTCTGGTAAGCTGCCCTGGCCTCACGGCCCCACAGCCTCAGCCTCCATGGCCCCCAGTTGGCCTCCTGAGTCGGCCAGGCAGGAACCACCAGCCTTTAGAGGGCGAGAACAGGTCTCAGCTGTAATGAAGCTCATGTGTGCCAGGAGGGGCGTTCCAGGGAGCAAAAACCAGTGAGGCGGTGCCTTCCCACCGGCAGGGGAAGGCAAACAGGCCTCCTGAGGCCTTCTTTCCTTGGGTCAGGCTCTGACAACATTCACACCCTTGGCCACTTTGATGGTTTCAGGAGGGCAAGTCAGCCATTTGAACTTGGGTGGGGTGACTCCTCTCAGAAGCAATCATGAGGGAAACTCTGCCTGGCACCTCTTAGTTGGCCCCAAAGTGCCACTACTCTTCTGCAGTGCATTGACATCTCCACCCTGCCCTGTTGCCCTCGAAGTCCCGGGAGGGGAGGAGGAGGGAGACAGCTACCAGCTGTGTCTCCACAGGGGCCTGGAATGAGATGGTGACTCACCCTGGCTACTATGCTGAGCTGGTGGAGAAGTCCACAGGGAAGTACAGTCTGGCCACGGAGGAGATCGAGCGAGACCTCCACCGCTCCATGCCCGAGCACCCTGCCTTCCAGAATGAGCTCGGGATCGCTGCACTCCGCCGGGTGCTGACTGCCTACGCTTTCCGAAACCCCACCATTGGCTACTGCCAGGTACAGGGGCTTAGCAGGGTCCAGAGACAGCATCTCCCACCAGAAGCTCACAGGAGCACCTCCGCATGGCTCTGGGCCTAAGTGATGGCCCCACACACCTGTGACTGTGCCCTGTCCCCCGCCAGGAAGATCCTAATCACAGAAAAAGATGAAATTAGAAGCAGTGTTCATCGCTCACCTTATCCCCTTGCCATGTATGTGCTTCTGGTCTGGGTCCTGAGGCGTTGGATTATTTTGTGTGTGTGGTAAAATACACATAACATAAAACTTACCATCTTAATCATTTTAAGTTTACAGTTCAGTGGCATTAGGTATATCATTGTACAACCATCACCACTATCCATCTCCAGAACTCTTTTTCATCTTGCAAAATGGAAACTGTACCCATTAAACAACTCCCCTGCTTACCCCTGGCAACCACCATTATCTTTTCTGTCTCTATGATTTTGACTAAGTACCTCATATAAGCATCATACAGTATTGTCTTTTTGTGACTAGCTTATTTCATTTGCATAATGTTCTCAAGTTTCATCTATGTAGCATGTGTCAAAATTTCCTTCCTTTTTAAGGCTGAAGAATATTCCATTGTATGTATACACCGTGTTTTGTTTATCCATTCATCATCCATGGCCACTTGGGTGGCTTCCACATTTTGACTGTTGTGAATAGTGCTGCTATGAGCATAGGTGTACAATATCCAAACTCAGTTCTTTTGGGCATTATACCCAGAAGTGGAATTGCTGGATCATATATTTAATTTTTTGAATTATGAGAGTTGTCATAGCATTTTCCACACGAGCTGCACCATTCTTCATTCCTACCCACAATACACAAAGGCTATAGTTTCTCGCCACCCTCACCAGCACTGGTTATTTTCTGTTTTTTTGATAGTGGCCATCCTAATGGTATGAGGTGGCATCTCACTGCAGTTGTTTTTTTTTTGTTTTTTTTTTTTTTGCGGTACGCGGGCCTCTCACTGTTGTCGCCTCTCCCGTTGCGGAGCGCAGGCTCCAGACGTGCAGGCTCAGCGGCCATGGCTCACGGGCCCAGCCGCTCCACGGCATGTGGAATCTTCCCAGACCGGGGCACGAACCCGTGTCCCCTGCATCGGCAGGTGGACTCTCAACCACTGCGCCACCAGGAAGGCCCCTCACTGCAGTTTTGATTTGCATTTCCAGGGGCATTTGATTTTAAATCTAGTGGGCATTTTCATGGCCAGGTCAGATGGCTTTCTGTTTTCCTATGACTGCCTCTGGATTTCAGAGAAATCACTTTTCTGTAGGACCAGTGTTCTGCAGGACATATTGCCAGTGCATGGAAAACCAGTGTGCTGGCTCTAAATAATTTTTAAGATAATTTGCCACCATTGATGCTTTTTCTTACAAGCCTTGGTATCAGCTCAGGCTGTGCATGGTCACTACTTTGCCATGGCCTCCTTGCAGCCATGTGGCCGTTGCATGCAGCTCACTCACACATCCTTCTGTCCCCGTGCTGCACCTGTGACACCAGACACCACCCCGAAGAAGGCCTCGCCTTCTCGGGTGTCCGAATGTCTGCAGGCCCAATTTGAGGAACTTGGTTGACCGTTTTGGTCAAATTGATTTCCTGCAAATTGTCTTTTAGCAAATTGCCCAGAGTTGGGTGGAAGAGTTTGTTGTTGCCAGGCCTGCTGGTAGAGGAGGATGTGTAGGCCACTTGGGGGGGGGGGGGGACAGCTCCATGACACCCCCTACCTGTCTCTGTGCCCATAGGCCATGAACATCGTCACCTCAGTGCTCCTGCTCTATGGCAGCGAGGAGGAGGCATTCTGGCTGCTGGTGGCCCTCTGTGAACGCATGCTGCCCGACTACTACAACACCAGGGTGGTTGGTGAGTGCCTGAGACTGGCAGCTCCCTGTGGGGGTGGCAGGCCTCCCTGGGCCAGGTCTACATTCAGCACATCCCACAGGTGAGCTCTTGGAGGCCTCGCAGCCTTGCCCCAGGCTGCAGACAGTCACAGGTTCCGCTCCATAGATTAGGAAGCTGCTAAATCTTCACACAGCTGAAAAGTAGAGAGCCAAACACAGACCCCAACCGTCTCTCCCAGACTTTATGCAATTCCCTAGGAGTTGCTGGCAGTGAGAGAAGAAGTTAGCTTGGGGCCTAAATTCACATCCATCTAACTCTTCTTAAACATTTTTATTGTGGAAAATTTCCAGTATCACAGCTAGAGCATATAGTGTACCCCCATGTCAACTGTTAGGAACTCACAGCCAGTAGAATCTGTGTTATTAAATGGAAGTGCACTTGCAAATATATTTAATTACATATATAATTAAGTCTGTTATTCTAAAATGTCCTTCCCTTACTGTTTGCTTTTGGGGGTTTCCACTCTTGGGGTCCTTTAGAATTGCATCTGTTCACAAGCTTCAGGTCAGGACACACACAAGCTACTGAGATCACTGTTTACTTCTTTTTTTGGTTTGGTTTGGTTTTTTTGGTTTTCTTTTTTTTAATTTTTTCTTATTATTTTATTTATTTATTTTTAACATCTTTATTGGAGTATAATTGGTTTACAATTGTGTGTTAGTTTCTGCTTTATAACAAAGTGAATCGGTTATACATATACATGTATCCCCATATCTCTTCCCTCTTGCGTCTCCCTCCCTCCCACCCTCCCTATCCCAACCCTCTAGGTGGTCACAAAGCACCGAGCTGATCTCCCTGTGCTATGCAGCTGCTCACTGTTTACTTTTGATGCCCTAGAGAGAAATTAGTATTTCCCAAAAATAAAATCCAAGTATAGTGGAAGAAATTGTTGTTTTCACACAGCGATTTGGAAGTAGTAGAAAGGAAACTTACATAATTTTTTCCGTTCTTGTTTTCTCCACCCCACCTGCCCCCCTCCAGCCCTCAGTTGTAAGCAGAGCTGGCTGGGGACCAGGTGAGCTTCTTGCAACTCGGACCCTGGGGTCCCACATGAGGGCCTGCCTGAGTCAGGGGTGTGAGCTCACCATTCAGACTCCTTCGTTCTCTCCCTAGGGGCCCTGGTGGACCAAGGCATCTTCGAAGAGCTCACAAGAGACTTCCTGCCCCAGCTCTCCGAGAAGATGCAGGACCTGGGGGTGATTCCCAGCATCTCGCTCTCCTGGTTCCTGACCCTCTTTCTCAGCGTCATGCCCTTTGAGAGCGCTGCAGTCATTGTTGACTGCTTCTTCTACGAGGGCATCAAGGTGATTCTGCAGGTGGCCTTGGCCATCCTGGATGCCAACATGGAGCAGCTACTGGGCTGCAGCGACGAGGGCGAGGCCATGACCGTCCTGGGCAGGTGACTGAGCTGGCCTCCCTCCTCCTGCTGGGGAGCTGGCCAGCACTGACTGCAGCACCCCACCCCTCCCCAGCCCTATGTGCTTCTTGGTCAGCATCCTGGGACTGTACCTACCAAGTGCCCAGACAGGGCTAGACCTGGGGATACTCCAGGGGGGCGGAGAGAGCCTCCTTTCTGGAAGGAGACAGAACAGTACTGGAGTAGTAATAAGTGCTGGGAGAAGGTAAAACAGGTAGTGGGCCAGAGCACACTGGACTGGAGGGCTTGGTGGGCAGGAGGCAGCTGGAACAGCAGGGCCTCCCCCCTCTAGCGAAGGTTGGGTGTCTGTTATTCCCACAAAGCACTCCTGGTCGTGCCTGTCCCAGCTCAGTAGCATCACTGTCGCCCCGTCACCTAGACAAGGGCCCATGTTGGGCCTACTGTAGCTGCTGAATGAGCTGATATCCACCAGGCACGCCTAAGGCCCAGGGTCATCCTGGCTGCCTTGTCCTCCCTCAGTCCCCGCATCCCATCCTCATAGACTCTCTGTGGGGTCCAGCCCCTCCCCTCAACCCCTACAGCCTCGGGGCAGACCCATGACACCCCTGCCAAGGGCCCTGTGTCTGTATCGTCACAGTTTTCCTTGTTCCAGTCTCATCCACCATCCCACAGGTCTCTTCCTGATCAGAATCTGACCCTGTTCCTCCCTTGGGATATGGGGACTCCCTGTGCCACTGGTGGTTTTCTGGACAAAGGATCTAAGTCCCCCAGCCTGGCCTTCAAGACCTTTATAACCAGGTGCCTTCCTAGGGGCTCCTCACTGTGGCCCAGGCCCTGAGCTCTATATATACAGCCTTGCCAGCCCACGTGCATGTACTTGCCCAGCCTGGAATGCTCCTGGCCACCCGGGACAGCCAAGGACGCTGCCACCTGCCTGCCGAGCCAGCCCAGTGCTGACTGGGAACCTATAAGGGTCCCAGGCTGGCAGAGTTGTTGCTTCTCTGCTATGGGCCATGCTAGCTCTTTGTCCTCAGTGATGACAAGATACTCAGCCCATGGCCAGAGTCGGCAAGTGGTTTTCATGCCCATTTCCCACACCAGACAGATGGGTCCCCTCCTCAGCAGCAGGGCCTGACCAGAAACGGTGCCGGAGCCAGTGGGTGTGTCCCACCTGAGTGTCAGGCCGAGCCAGAGAGCCTGGGAGAGTGTGAGGTCCTGGCTGGGCTAGTCCAGCCAAAGTCAGGCCCTGTCCCGAGGCTGTGTTCCTCGGACACCCCCACAGCAGGGCTCCTCCCTCGCCTTCCTCCTGGGACACTCCTTTGGTCCCTGATTCTTCCTGGCCAGGCAGGGAGTCCTCACATCTGGCCCAGTGACCCGCCAGATGGAGGAAGCATGTCATCCCTCCAGCTGGGACAAACCTCTCTCCTGGTTTGGTAGGGTCTGGACTTGTAAAGGTCCCCCCCGCCGTGAGACCCCAGTGGACAGCCTAGCTTTCTCAGAGTTAGTGCTCAAGCCTCTCAACTGCCTCCAGGGGGCATCCCTGATTTGCCAGGGTACCCATCCCTGATTTGCCTCTCCCCCTCCTCCCTGCAGTGGCTCATCTTTCTCTCTCCTGGAGGATGCCCGGCCCTCAGCACACTCACTCATTGATTGGGAATCTGGGCAAATTAGGTCTCTCCACATCACTTAGCCATGGGTAAGACACCCCTGTCACCTGTGGGTGATCTAGATTTCTGTCCTTTAATCCTTACAGATACCTGGATAATGTGGTCAATAAGCAGAGTGTCTCTCCTCCTATCCCACACCTCCATGCCCTGCTGACGAGTGGAGATGACCCTCCTGAAGAGGTGGACATCTTCGACCTCCTGAAAGTGTCATATGAGGTCAGCACTCACTGGGGGCTTCTTGGCCAGACCACTCCCTTGGGCCATGTGGGTGCAGTTGGCCATGGTGGGTGGCTGTCCTCTGCTCTGTGGTTCCACCTTATCTCACTGAATCACCTCTGACTGGTAGAAATTCAGCAGCCTGAGGGCCGAGGACATTGAACAGATGCGGTTTAAACAGAGGCTGAAAGTGATCCAGTCCTTGGAGGATACGGCCAAGAGGAGTGTGGTACGGATGGGCCCGGGCTCCCATGGCCCCAGGGTGCAGGCTGGGAGCTAGGGTGGGGATGGTGACCAAGTGGGCTGCTCCTGCCGAGCCATCTCCAGACTTCCCTGAGGAGCAGGGTGCAGAGTCCCCTAGCACTGTCTTGTGTGGGACTGGAATCCAGAAGTGAAGGGGCAAATTTAGGGAAGTGGGGAGAGGGCTGGGTCACAATTTTCTGCTTGTGGATTGGTCACAGGGAAGCTTCTCTGATGCCTCAATGCCTAAAGGCTAAGCATGATCCCACTCTGGACTGAGCCCTCAGGCCTGGCTTTAACCCCTGCCCCTGGGTAGCGACACTCAGCCACCCAGCCCTCCATCCACTCAGCCCGCTGACCTCTGCTGCAAGCCTTTGTCCTCCTGTCTCTGGAGGGAGAAGTAACTGCGAAGTTCTAGGTCACCTTCCAAAGTGCCAGTGCCAGGGCCTTTCGAGGGATCCAGATAGCAGTGTCTTGATCACCGCCCCTCACCCTGTGTCCCTGACTGGGTGTTCAGAACAGAAAGGCACCCCCAGTGCCCACCAGGAAGGAGCTCAGGGAGTGTGAATTGAGTGACAGGATGGGTGATGAGGGGTAGGAGTGTAGACCACACTTTCTTTCCTGAATGGACTACCCTCATGTGCTCGGCCAGCTGGCAACACCAAGAGGGCAGTTCGTGTCTTCGCCCTCATCCACATGGGGATTCTCTCAAAGAGCAGAAACTTGAGAATTCATTAATACATCCTGTTTCTCTTTCCTTCTAGGTCCGAGCTATACCTGGGGACATTGGTTTCTCAATTGAAGAGCTGGAGGACCTTTACATGGTGTTTAAGGTGACAGCCAAGAGCAAGGGAGGACCACTATCCCATCCTAGTCCCCTAACTTCATCCTCAGGGTAGCAGCCTCCTGCCAGGAGAGAAATAGGTTTAAAAGCATCCTCAGATGCAGTTACTACAAAGTTCACGTGGTAGAATTTAATCCTTCTTGGAGTTTAGGCAGGACACTCTTTTAAGTGGAAGAAAATCCACTCAAGTCAGCTTATATAAAAGGGAATGCATTGGCTCATGAAACTGAAAAGTCTAGGAATGTACAGCTTCAGGCATGACTGAATCTAGGTGTTCCAACATCCTGTCAAGCTCCCCTACCTCAGATATCACCTGGACTGCTCTTCCTACAGAGTGGCAGGACTGTTGTCAGCATCTCCAAGGTCATCCTGTCCACTCAGTAACCCCAGTGAAAAGAAAATTTTTCTTTCCAAGTGGTTTTAGCAAAAAGCCTAGGGTTAATTGTTGGAATGACTCAAGTTAGGTGCTGTGGCTACAGGAGGGTGTTTGCTGCTGACCCAAAACTGGGCCACGTGCCCACCCCATGGCCTGAGGGTGGGACAAGAGGGGCTCCCCAGGAAAAGTTCAGGTGCTGTTAACAGAAGAAGGGGAAAGGGTGTGAAGAGCAGGCAGAAACAGCCATGTCTACAATGCCTTTCTGATCTCATTGTCGGGTCCCATCTGCCCCTCCAGCTGCCTCTGGTTCAACCCCCAAGATAACCACCCTGCTATGGCCTTAAGGTCAGAGCAGTCCAGTCAGTGCTGCCTCTCACTCGCTGTGGCCGCCGTGGCTGGCAGTCCTAGGGCCCTGTCTTGACTCACACGGCTATAAACTAGGGACTGATGGTACCAACGCAGGAGGTTCTGCGAGATGCTCTGTGTAGCCCAGTGCTCACTATCCAGGACTCTGCAGACTTGGATGGAGGAGGAGGGTGAACACACCAACCAGCCTGGTAATCCTAAGCACCCAGGGGCCAGGAGGCCAGGCCATCTCACCAGGCTATGCCCCCTGCAGGCCAAGCAGCTGGCGAGTCAGTACTGGGGGAGCAGCCGCCCTGCAGCTGTGCGTCGGGACCCCAGCCTGCCCTACCTGGAGCAGTACCGCATCGACACGAACCAGTTCCAGGAACTCTTTGCCAGCCTAACACCCTGGGCCTGTGGCTCCCACACATCCGTGCTGGCGGGGCGCATGTTTCGGCTCCTGGATGAAAATAAGGACTCGCTGATCAACTTCAAGGAGTTCGTGACAGGGATAAGTGAGTGGTTCCAGGGCCTGCAGGGGCCTTTCCGTGCCCACGCCCTTTCTGAGGAAGCCTCCAGATGCCAGCCCTGGCCAGTCTTCCCACTGCAGCGAGCTGAGGGCAGCCTGGAGCCCTTGACCCTTGATAAAGGAAGTGCAGTTTTCCCACTGGAGATACATGGAGGTCCAATGGGAGCCCTCCCTCCCCTCCCCTCCCTCAGTCCACTGCTGGAGGCCGGGTCTGCAGGTCCCAGAGAAGGGGCAAGCCAGAGGCCTGGTGCTCACCCCCAGGGTCCTCTCCAGGAGAGAGTCAGGTGGTGAGGAGGGTCCCACCAGAACCCATTGGAAGGGGAGGTATTCGAATATGGACTGGCCGTGGGACTCTTGTGCCCTTTTGCCAGCGTGCCTCCTTGCTGGCCTTCCTCCACAGGTAGGATGTACCATGGGGACCTGACAGAGAAGCTCAAGGTGCTCTACAAGCTGCACTTGCCTCCAGGTGAGAGCCTTCTGTCCCACTCCCCAGCAGGGGCTTCTCATGTGTCCAGAGCTGGAGGTGCAGCATTCCATGGCACAGGCTTCTGTGGAGTTCTGGGCCTTGCGGCAGCTAGGGTCCCAACATAGTGGAGGCTCGCCCGTCCTGACAGAGAGTGTGGAGGAGCCAGAGCATGGGGGCTGAGGCCCAGCCCAATCTTGGTCTGAGAGCAGGGCCATGACCTGAGTGACCTGGGAGGGAATGTGCGGGAGTCTCAGGGAGGAGTCTGCCGACAGGCAAAGGCCCAGATGGAGCACTATGCCACTCAACTAGAACACCCCCTCGTGAGGGGGACTCACAGGAGTGGATATTCAGGTTTGAATCTCTTGTGTTCATTAGCTTATCCTTAAGTCTCTCAAGGGTTCCTGTTTCTCACCAGAGGAGCGGCCTGGGGGTGCCAAGGCCAGGGAGCCCTGTTGTATGGCTGCTCTCCTCTGGTTTCTCTAGCAGTGCCGGGCCTGCTGGGACACTGACAGTGGATTGTCCGCAGTAGCTGGTCCCAAAGCAGGGGCTCTTGCTGCTTCATGAGCCTAGCTCACCTGGCTCAGCAGGGGTGGCCACTCAGAGTTGTGCAAGTGCAGTGGGGGAGGGCTTCCCCATTTTCACAGGAGGGAATTGAGACGGGCTGGTGAAAATTTGGCCCCAGGGGTTCTGCTCTGGGGTGGAGCTGTCCTGGGTTCCTGCTGCTGTTCATGACCTGCCCCTGGGAGTCGGCAGCTGCCTCAGAGTTAGCCTGAGTGATTTTTCATCCCAGAGGCTCTCACTTGATTGGCCTGGGGCGGGGTCCAGACTGTAGTTTTAAAGCTTCCCCCAGGGTTGTTCTCTGCATCCAGAGTTGGAGAGACAACTGCTCCTGACACAGATATTCTCACCTTTGGATGGTTGTTCCCTGTAACGCAACAAGGAACACTTCCATGGAAAGACTGGTATAGGCCACCTCTCATTCTGCTGAGAGAGAGGCCTGGGCTGGGCAGACCCCACTGTGCCGAGAGCCTGTCCACGAGGGCACATGTGGCCAGCGCTGCCACTTCCAAGCCGCCTCTGCCCGCCTTGCTTCATCTAGGGCTCTAGTTGCGACCCACACCTGCCACCTCCCCTTGTGCCACACACTGTTAAAACTCGCTCACTTCTTCCCCCTCTGTACAATGGGGAGAATAAGCCCCCTGCACAGAACCAAATGGATCCGACACCCCAGAGACTACTTTATCGCAAAATGAGGCAGGCCAGTATGTGCTGGTGTGGAACAATGCCCAAGTGTATAAAGTGAGAACAAGTCACTTGTGCCTGGCCTGTCCCTGCATATGTACCTGCAGGAGCATAAAACATCCCAAAAGAATCCTCTGGGCCGCATCATCGTGGGGTAGGAGAAAGGATGGCCGCTCAACCAACTCCCAGCTGCACTGACTGGATTTTTATCTGGGATATGTATATATTACATTTTCAAACACAATGCACGAGTCAACCAGAATCAGTCGTCAGCTGTTACCACTATGACCATCCACCATATTGGTGGGGCTGGGAGCTGTGGAGCACACAGTGACAGGTGCAGGGAGGGCCCTTGTCCAGGACTCAGGGAGGTTTCGTTTGGTGAGAATCATGTTGTTCCCTCCTGCCCTCACTCTTCTTTTGCTCCGAGCACAGCCCTGAGCCCAGAGGAGGCTGAGTCAGCCCTGGAAGCGACCCATTATTTCACTGAGAACAGCTCCTCAGAAGGTGAGCACTCTGTATACCACTGGCCTCGGACCCTGTGCCAAGCAACACTGCTGTGGGGCGCATGCAGGTGGCCTACGGCCCTCCATGGGCTCGGGGAGTGTGCTGCGTGGGGAGGTGCAGAGTGAGAGCCAGGGGAAGCTGCCTCTCTCTCTAGGGCCAGGCCCCCCGGTGGTGGTCTCACTCCTGTTTCTCTTGTCTCTGCCATCCCGGACCCGGGCTTCTTCCTCCCTCTGCCTCTGCTCCTCCTCTGCTGTCCCTTCCAGCATCTCCTCTGGCCTCCGACCTGGATCTTTTCCTGCCCTGGGAGGCTCAAGGTCAGTGCCTGGGGGGCAGGGGCGCCCCCTTTGCACTTGGCTTCCCCAGGGCCTTGGGTTTTATCTCCTGAACGCTCCCCTGCATGGTCAGGAGGCCTGGAAGCTCTTAGTTCCAGAGACGCCTCCTGTGTGGCTAAGTTCCGAGGAGGACCCAGAGCCAGCCGTGGACTGGGGTGGAGAGGGGCAGCTGCTGTGCTTGCGTGAGGGCAGTAAATGAGGACACACAGTATAGTGGGTGTTGCACAGGCACTAGGGTGTCACCTCCCCAGGCACGTGCAGAAAGTATTCTGTCATCATGGTCATAGGAAAAACACAAAATGCTATCATTGCAAAGCTGTCATTGTGAAACAGACAAAGCACAGATGAGCAGAGCTGGAGGAGAGTGGTAGATGCTTTCTTTGGAAACATTTTCATGTTCCACACAACTTTTTTGTTGGGGAAAAATACGTATGTTGAGTGCCTATTAGAAGTCATCCCTGTGCTACACTTAAAACCTGTTGGGAGTACTGGGTACAGGGTGATGGGGCATTCTGGGCCTGGGATTTGACAATCAAGCTGGTGGTATGTAATACACCTAGAAAACCAACCAAAACACCACCCTATAATTTCTCATGGGGGATAGGTAATAACACACCAAGGATAATACACACTCAAAAGTGAAAGTAAAAGGTACTATCAAGATATTATCGGGCTTCCCTGGTGGCGCAGTGGTTGGGAGTCCGCCTGCTGATGCAGGGGACACAGGTTCGTGCCCCGGTCCGGGAGGATCCCACGTGCCACGAAGCGGCTGGGCCCATGGGACATGGCTGCTGGGCCTGCGCGTCCAGAGCCTGTGCTCCGCAACGGGAGAGGCCACAGCAGTGAGAGGCCCACGTACTGCAAAAAAAAAGATATTATCAAGACACCCAAAGCAAACCTGTTGACAGTGCCAAAATCTTACTTAACTTGACTATGAAGCTTGAGGACCTTGATTTCAAGTATACAAACTAAAGAAACAGATGTATCTTCTGTTTTATCAAGGATGCTTTAGGCTTGTCCCAGGCACTTCCAGGAGATGCCAGGGACTCGGGGTACAGATCCCTGTCCTCAGACCTCACATAGCCTCCAGGCAGCAGTCCGTTCCCTGGTGAGAAGCCTCAGCCTGGAGCGCTGCGCCCTTCCCTGCCACCACATAGCTGCCAAGGGCCATTCAGAGCTGGGACACTGCCTTTCCACCTGAGGTCCCCCCACCGGCCACATTCTCTCAGGGAACAGGTCTGCAAAAGCTGGGCAGCCTGCTCGCCCCAAGTTTATGGTCACCATAAGGAGCACGGTGTATGCAGACTCCAGCAAATATGTCACTTTAAGAAATACAGTGCTGAGTGCAGGATTCACGTACATAAAATTCCTCATCAGCTAGTGTGGCAGTTGCAGGTTGAATTGGTAATTAGGACTCCCCTGAGTTTGACCTTTATCAGCAGAAACTATAGAAATCGTTGGTCTCAGACTTCTTGCCCATAACGTGCGCCATCGTTCACTTAAGAACTGTGTGGTATGACTTGTATTCTTTTGAAAAGAGGATGTGAGGGTTCAGTGGCTCTGTGGTTCAGGTGGAGTGAGACAGCCCTTCTCAGAGAAGGCAGAGAAGAAGCAGCATCCAGGGCCCAGGGCCAGGTCCGCTTCCGCAGGAGAGCACAGACTAGACCGACCACTCAAGGACCTTAGTGGTTTGGAGTCATAACAGAAGAATGTTCTTGTTCTTTTTATTCATCCCATTGTCCAGAAGCACTACAGCAGGAAGAGCAAGAGGGAGCTGGAAATGACGTCCAAGAAAAAAGAAGAGGTGTATATTTAGGCCAACATCTGCTGATGCTGGTAGAGGTCTCAGGGTGGGTGGGGTCTGGTTGCCCTGTCACTGCAGAAGAGCCCCGTACCCTGGGGAGATGGCAGATGCATGCCTGACACCACAGCTCTCCTTGAGGTGAATGCCCAGCCCATCAGCTGTCCAGCTGTCATCAGCCCCAGGCCTGAATCTCCTATAGCTGTGAACACCCCCAGCCATCACCGCCTCCCTCTGGGGGTGCCTGCTTCCTGCCAGGACTCCTCTAGGTGCCCAGCTGGCCTCTCCGTCTCATGCCACCCTCTCTCCAGCCTCCACATGGTTCTGTCACCATCCTGGGGAAGACAGATTGGGGCCATCCTCATCAGCTTAGCTCAGACCTACTTCAGCATGACTTGGGAGACCCATGAGTGTTCTAGGGTGTTTTTTCCATCACCACCTCCCCAAATGCCAGGGTGTTTTGTAATAGGGCCCAGGTAACTCCATGCCAGACAATACTTAAACCCACTTACCCCCTGCTACCAGCCCCCAGCCCTCTTTCTCTCATTTGACAGATGGAGATTAATTTTTTTCTCCCAACTCGCAGAGGAGAAGGGAACCAGCCCTCCTGACTATCGGCACTACCTTCGAATGTGGGCCAAGGAGAAAGAGGTTCAGAAGGAGACGATTAAGGATCTTCCCAAGATGAACCAGGTAGGCCCAATCAGAACACACAACAGATGTTTCTGGAAAATTCTGACCAAGGCTGAGCCCTCCCACCCGGCACCTCACCACCGTCCCAGCACCCCCTGGAATGTAGGGATTCTCCTGCCTACCTTTAGAACCTCTAGTCAGGCAGCAGTCAGGGACTATTCTAGTAGGACAAGGGGTCAGTTGCTTCAGGGCCTTGTCCAGAACACTCTGCTGGTGATGACTTGCTTTGGTTTAATTGGTATCCGTGAACCAGAGGAGCACTGGGGAAGGTTAGCCTCAAAAGGCAGAGACTCACACCACCATTTATGAGACAACATCACAGCACTTCTGCTCCCTCCCATGCCCCGCTCGGAGCTGTGCACACACAGGCCCACTCAACCCACCACCCAATGTTTGTTTGCTGGTCTCTGCATCAGGACCGTGGCATCTTGCCAAGGGTCTTACAGCCAGGACCACAGACATCTAACCAAAGGCAGTTGTTGAGCTGCAGCCTGACCACGGTCTCCTGTGCCCGAAGGGGAACCTTGCAATCTGGGTGCTCTCTCATCCACAGCCTGAAGAATGGGGTGCCCGTGGAGGGAGGTTTCATCCCATTCTCAGGCCAGGAAGCCTAAATATGGTTTCAGGACCTGGAACCTGACCTCTTCACCCTTCTCAACCAACCCAGGTTACCTTACCTTGTCATCACTCTCTAAAGAGCGTCATAAAGGAGAATTGAAGGTGCTTCTGATTAAAGATATAAAAAACTCAATGTGATTCTAAAACACAGTGAAGAAGTACCTGTAGTCACTGGATTTAGAAAGGTATGATAGAAATAGGTCTGTCTCTGCTAACAGAATGGACATAGAGACAGGGAGAGACTCCAAATGTTCCTATATGTGCTGAAAGAATGGCAGCTGGAAAAGAAAGCTCTTTCCCTCTCTGCACCTCAGTGTCCTAATCTGTGAAATGGACATATCAAGACACAGGTGTACGGAGTCAACTAATGGGACAACACCCTCACACCAATCATAATGGCCAGCACTGTGAGTCTGGATGATCTGAGGGCAATCTGACCCATTCTTTACCATCTCCCTGCCCTTTTTCTGTTTTTCTCCTTAAAAGGAGCAGTTCATAGAGCTGTGCAAGACGCTTTACAACATGTTCAGCGAAGACCCCATGGAGCAGGACTTGTACCATGCTATCGCCACGGTGGCCAGCCTGCTGCTCCGCATTGGGGAAGTGGGGAGGAGGTTCTCTGCATGGTCGGGCAGAGAGTCCAGGGACAGTGCCCCTGAGGAGGGCGAGCCGCCAGCCCCACACCCCCCTCAAGACGTGGCCCAGGAGCTTCAGCCGCCAGCTGCAGGGGACCCCCAGGCCAAAGCGGGTGGAGACACCCACCTTGGGAAAGCACCGCAGGAGAGCCAGGTGGTGGGCGAAGGGGGCGGCGGCGAGGGGCAGGGCTCCCCCCCCCAGCCTCTGTCTGACGATGAAACCAAAGATGACATGTCTATGTCCTCGTACTCAGTGGTCAGCACGGGCTCCCTGCAGTGTGAGGACCTGGCTGATGACACAGTGCTGGTGGGTGGGGAGGCCCACAGCCCCGTGGCCACCACTCACAGTGGGGGTGCCGTTGATACAGACTGGTGCATCTCCTTCGAGCAGATCCTGGCCTCCATCCTGACGGAGTCCGTGCTGGTGAACTTCTTTGAGAAGAGGGTAGACATTGGACTCAAGATCAAGGACCAGAGGAAGGTGGAGAGACAGTTTAGTACCTCCAGTGACCATGAGCAGTCTGCAGTTTTGGGCTGAGGGCTCCCGGGCCTGGGGGCTGGCCTCTCTCTCCTCCCTCCCTCCCATTCTGTTTTCTCTTGAAGGACACACCCCTCCAGTTCTCCCCAGAAGCAGTGAGTTGTAAATGGAAAGAAGGCTGAACAGTCGCAGTTGGGACCTAGGCAGGGGCTCCCCACCCCCTCGTTCTGCCTTGGACCTCCTGGCCCCTGCATAGTGTCAGGGGCTCTCTGATCTGCCCTTGCTTGCCCTGCACTGTGGCCAGGCCACACCCTGTCCTCCACCTCCTCTTCTGCAGCTGCGTGCTCTGGGGGCTTTCCTGCCACTTGGCGCCAGGTAGGAGGGTCGAGTGCCTATTGGGCACCAAAGTGGTGAGAACTTCGAGATGCTCTCCAGAAGCCCCTGAGCCTGCGCTTCTGGCTGGGGGACATGGGCAGAAAGCATCTGCTGCACCAGGGTGGGTGCCGCCTGCACAGGCGTTACTCTCAATTCTCTTTCAGCTCGTCATCCTCACCATTAACCTTAAAAGCATATCCCTCAGGTCCTGATATATTTCCTTGTATTCATTTCAGTTGGCTAAAAATCACACTATGCTCAATGCCTTAATAAATCCCTGAAAGAACTAAAAACTACACTGTGTATAGAGAATTAATGTGACCCTCAACCACTGCTTTGGCCTCCTGGCTTCTTCCCAGGCAGGTATGGGGCCCAGGCCATATTCCAGAGGTTCCCAACACTTAGTCTCCCACAGGAGGTGGGGGTTCAAGACCCCTAGGGAGGATGGGGACATGGAAGCTGCTGATGCAGGCTGGGCAGGGCCTGTGAAGACCTGCACCAGCAGAGGAAACCTGCTCCGCAGGTATAAACAGCCTGGGTCCAGGTGCAGGACATGTGTGCTCAGGCCTGGGCTGCAGCAAGCCTTTGGGTTCAGAAAGCAGACTGTGGGGACACGGGCAACAGGCTGAGCCATGAGGACCCCTTAGCTTTGCAGCAGGAGCTGATCATCATGTCCAGCGTTTGCCCCCAACACAGGACCACTCTTATTTGTACTAAAAGATAACATCTCTATGGCTGTTGTTTGGTTTTAAACTTAATAGCTTTATTGAGGCAAAACTTACATACCATAAAATTCACTTGTTTTAAGTTATAATTCAATGATTTTTTAGTAAACTTAGAGTTGTGCAAACATCACCACAATTCAACTTTAGAATATTTCCATCACCCCAGAAAGATCCCTCCTGCCCATGTGCTGCCAATCCATGTACCCTCCCCCAGCTCCAGGGAACCACCAATCTATTTTCTATCTCTTTAGATTTTATGGATGGTTTTAAAATAATCTCTGTGATTTTACCTTGTTTACAGCTGCTGAGTCACTTCTCGATAAATGCAGCAAAATAACATCAAGGAAACGGAACAGCTGTTTTCTTTCTTAATGACAACAACAACAAAAAGTAATTTCCTTTCTAGTATTGACACAAACTGACTACATGCTTTGTCATAAATTAATTTCAAAGAATTTATTGCTAGAAAGCCTACATTCTTGGGACTTCCCTGGTGGTCCAGTGGTAAAGAATCCGCCTTACAATGCAAGAGATGTGGGTTCGATCCCCAGTCAGGGAGCTAAGATCCTACATGCTGCGGGGCAACTAAGCCTGCCACCACAACTACTGAGCTTGCATACCTCAACTAGAAAGCCTGTGTGCTGCAAACTACAGAGCCCACGTGCTCTGAAGCCCGCGCATCCTGGAGCCTGCGGGCCACAACAAGAGAAGAGAAAACCCGCAGGCCATACTAGAGAGATGCCAACGCGCCGCAACGAGAGATCCCGCATACCTCAACGAAGATCCTGTGCTCCACAACTAAGACCTGATGCAGCCAAAAAAAAAAGACTATGTTCTTGGTCATAATAAAATTAAGTAAAGATATACATAAGAATTACACAAAATTGGCAGAGTCAAATTGATTGTAATCAATTAGAAAGATTTAAATGACTTGGAATTTTAAAATATTTATTTGGCTGCATCGGGTCTTAGTTGTGGCACGTGGGATCTTCTTTGGGACATGCGGGATCTTTCGTTACAGAGCGCGGGCTGTTCGTCGCGGTGCATGGGCTCAGTAATTGCAGCATGCAGACTTAGTTGCCCCGTGCCATGTGCAATCTTAGTTCCCTGACCAGGGATCAAACCCTTGTGCCCTGCATTGGAAGGCAGATTCTTAACCACTGGACCACCACCAGGGAAGTCCTGGAATTTAAATAAATGTTTTATATGCCATGTAGAAGTATAAATTTGAGAATATACCAAAGAAAGTAAACAACATAAAAGAGGACACTATCCTTTTTACGTGATAAAAGAAGGTACAAAAATGTACAATAAAATAGTACTTTCATCCATTAATTATTTAACCTCGCATGATAAAATGTTTAACAAGAGCAGTAACACTAAATAATAAGTGGATAATAAAAATAAAGTTTTAAATATATTTGTGTTCTGTAAGTAAACATAATTGTATATTTTAAAACTCCTTACCAAGTGATATGTTGTACCAAACCATTCAAGTCATTCTTATAATTTCCAAGAAAAAAAATACGTATATGAATTTTTAAAGGATTACAGAAAGGAGGAAAAAACAAAAGTAGAAAAACAATTTTTCCTTGTATTTAAGACTACTAATTATTTTGGTGTTTTTTCCCTATATTTCCCTATATTTGAACTCATACCACGTGTGAAATTTTTATTCTTCTCTTTTCATTAACCACAAAACATTCTTTGTAGTTGCCAGAAGCTCAGCCACAATGAGACAGGTAGAGATAAACAAAAACCACCCAAATGAGAACAGGGACCATTTATCCAGAGCT
The DNA here is from genome assembly GCF_059928025.1 of Delphinapterus leucas. Lineage (NCBI taxonomy): Eukaryota > Metazoa > Chordata > Mammalia > Artiodactyla > Monodontidae > Delphinapterus > Delphinapterus leucas. The sequence continues at coordinate 159,669,372 of NC_143131.1, forward strand.
TGCTATAGAAAAGAAGTCAGCCACCATTACTTGCGTTTGGCAGAGACTAAAATGTAGTCAGAAGAGTGGGAAGGCCTTATGGTGAAAGCAAGGGAAGGCTTCAGGTGTGCTCTGATTAGAGGCTGCTAGTGGGGAAACAGGCTGGCTAACCTGAAGCAGGATGTTTTCGGTAATTGGTTTGGGGAGCATAATTGGCGTTCTCTTGGTTGGTCCTGAGATGAAGTGGGCAGGTGCAAAAAGGAGGGCAACTGGCAGTCATTGCCCAAGTCCTGACTGCTGCAGAAGTTGTGGTTTGGGGTGTGATGAGGGAGTCTGGTCACTCTCTGTTTGCATATTCAGTCTCAAACATAATTTTTAAAATTAATTTGGTTTTTTCTAATATATGCTATTGTGCAAAATTTGGAAAATATTAAAAATTTTAAACCATTTATAACCCTTGCCCGTGCACATCTGGAAATAAATAATGCCTGGTTTTACCTAACTGATATCATGTACACTTTGTAACCTCCTTGCTTCCCAACAATACACATGCCAGCATTTTCACTCCAAACTCTTTGTAATGGACCTGCATAATGGTCCATTCTTTAGAATACTTATTTCCATTTTTTCCTGTTATACTTCAGTTAACACTACTGCATAAACAATAAATCTGCGTGATTCAGATTATTAGGATAGAGATAACTGCCAGATTGTTTTTTCCTTTTACCGTTCTATCAGCATCCTTGTCAGGATTGGGCGTTTTAAATTTTCTTTTAACAAGATTATTTATGTTGTCAGGCACGTGGGAATGTCTTGGCGGGCTGGCATTAAGGTGAGGTTGGGACATGAGGGGTGCAATATTTTTCCTCTATGCCCAGACTGGGACTTGGGCTCCACCTTTTAGAGCGGGTCTTCCTCGGGACTGCAGTAAGGACTGATTTCGTTTTCAACCACCAGGCGTCTCCGTTTCCCTCTCTGAGAAGCGTAGGGTTGGTGAACTGCCTATTTTCCCAGGATTCTCGGTGCTCCGGCTCAAACGTTAACTAACCACCTCTGACCAGAGGTCCTGAAAATGCCTACCGTGGGCCCCAGGGAGTGGGCCCGAGCAGGGAGGCGCCCTCCGGCTCCCTCTCCCCGACTTGAAGAAGCAGAAGAAACCGTGCCAGCAAAGGCCGGACCCCCAGCGGCGGCTGGAGACCCAGCCCTTGCAACTTCAATCTTCCCAGGGAGCCCAGGCAGAAACGCTGGTTTAGATAGAGGCGGGAACTGCTTCGGGCTGAGACAGACAACCAGTGACCTGACTGACGCAAAGCCCAAACAACGCCCGACTCAGCAGCAGTGATACGGCCCGAGTCCTGAGGTGGCCCGGGGTCCCAGTTGACAGCCGACTAACGCTAAACTTTCCGATGGCCCAAGTGCGCACTAGGGGCGAAGCTCGAGTGGGCCGGAGCGCAGGGCGCACGCTCTCCTCGGGCCAGAGGGTCCCGAGCGCCTGAAGCGGGCGGAGCCAGGGCAGACAGGGTAGCGCGGCGCACGCGCGGCGCACGCGCGGCGGCGACGGCCGTCGCAATGGCGCCTCCGCAGCGGGTTTAGGTGTTGCGGTGCTCCTGTTGCCGCCTCTTCCAGGCGCACCAGGTGGGGCCTCCTCCTCCTCCTCCTCAGAGCACGGGGATGGCGAGCAGGACGAGGTGGGGTCGCTGGGGGGCCAGACCTCCTCCCCCAGGCTGGGCGAGGTTTCGTGCGGTTGCGGGGTGTGTGTCTGGGTCCCGGACAAATGACGATGTCTGTCCTGAGAACTAGGTTTTATTGATGTCGCTTCTCGATAACGTTGTTCTGGGCTTTTTTCGTTTTTTGCTTGGTGGTTGTAAGATTCGCAGAAACCAGCCAATGGTTTCTGCCGAGGCGGCCTCGTGAATTCTATCTGGCCGGTGGTCGGGCACACCAGGTTGGGGGTAGAGGATAGCCTCCTTTATGCAGAGCCTAGCCCCCAAAATGGCTCCTTCTTCATTTAAATACAAGGGAAATGATAGTTTTAAAAACTGAGGCACGACTGGGCACCCGTGCTGGCACTCTTTGGCTCTGCTCGTAGTGAGGGCCTCGACGCCTATTCAGAGTGTAAATAATCTCGCGCCTTTAAACAGGATAATCGAAGTTTCTAAAACGTAATGCTTCCCTGACTCAAAACGTAAAATAGGGGATGTCACTTAACCTGTTCTTTCCTGAATCACGTTCCGTCTCCCTGCTTGATGCTGTCAAGGCTGTCATTGTATCCGCTTCTGGTAGTCCCCTGCTAATCTGCTGTGCCCTGAAGAAGGGTAGCATCAAATTGCATACAAAATGTATGTACAAACATACAAAATGTATGTTTAAAAGCCAGTAAGAGGCTGGGTATGCACCTGTAAGTTCGCTGTGACTTTGTAAGGGTCATTTTAGGGGCTTAGAAACTTTTTACTTACTTCATTGTTTTGGTTCTAGGAGTTGAGAATAAATGGGAATCATTTCCACTTTTAAATTATTATATAATGTAGTTCGTGTTCTCATGGTCACTTTCAACTCTGAAAAGTGATTTGAAGCCAAGTGGGAAAAGTGGGTTAACAGTTTAATTCCAAGTCGGCTGTGTATCAGGCAGTTTAACACATCTCATTTAATTTCAACAGCTTCTGAATTCTGTATCTTCATTCCCCAGAGCTAGCCAGTTACTGTGTGTCCTTCCAGAGCTTTTATTATTTTTTTAATGCATTTCTTACTTGCATATGTACCTGTAGAAGATACACAGTATTTTTATGGTGTTTGAAGATAGATGCTGAGAAGTAGAATCTTAGGATATACCCACTTAAATTTGTAATAGATGCTGCTTGTCCTCCTTAGAATCCTTTTAGGTACTTCCCCAAAAGCCCTGATAGTTTTTGTGTTAGGATCATATTAATCATGTTAATTTTTATGAATCAACCGAGACATCTTTGTGATGTTAAGCATGGCATTTCATTCCATCTCTTAAAACAGTTTTGGTGCCCCTTGATAACATTTTCTTTGTTACCTTTACAAATGGATTTATTTCTTTAATTATCTCTTCTAAGTAGATGTTTGCTTATAAGCTATATTAATTTTTGAAGATATATTAATTTTCTACCTAGCCCCTATATTAGATTGTCTTACTGGTTTTAGTAGTTTTTCATTTAGTTATCTTGACTTTTAAAGAAATAAATCATATCATCCATAAATAAGGATTGTTTTTTTTTTCCTTTCCATTTTCATACCTCTTGCTATGTCCTCTTTTCCAAGTCTATCAGTTAGTACATCCAGAAAAAAATGGTAAATAATAGTGCAGATCCTTGACTTGTTCTTGACTTTCATGGGAATGCTGGTGGTGATTCTGCAGGTTTAGAGCTAGATGTAAGGCATTTTATTATGTTAAGAGAGAATCCACCTAGTCAGATTTATCAAGAATTGAAATATCATGGAATTTTTTTTTGAGAATCACATATAGTAGAGATCTAATTTGATTTTGTTTCATATGGATAGCCAGTTTTCCAGAACCACTTATTAGTCTCTTCTTTCTTCACCTTTATAATATACTAAATTTTCATACATGTGTTGGTTTGTTTCTGGACTCTTTATTCTTTTCCACTGATCTCTTTATTATTTCTGATCTAGTTCAACCTGTTTCAAATAATTACTTTAGCTATAATTCTGAAATTTCATTGTAGGTGAAAAAGAGTCTCAAATGGACATGCAAAGCTTGTGGAGAGAAGCAGTCATTTTTGCGGGTGAGTCCCAAGCAGCAAAGTGTCTAATACCCATACCAGGAAGCAGGTGGGACGCAGCCCTGCAGAAACATATTTCTCATGGAACCCAGTGTTCCATTATTGGCTCAAGTTCATTGGATATAGCGCTCCTGCTCCCTAAGATCATCTTCCTTCAGGAAGCGAAATGAATGGAGCAGTGCCTGGAAAGTTACCTTCCTTTTTTTATTCAGTCAGTAAGTATTTACTGAGTAACTTCTGTATGCAGGCATGGGACACAATGGAAGGTAAGACCATGTTGTTAATTGCCTTCACCGATCTGCTGTTGTGGAACAGGATGAGAAACTAAAACACACACATGTAAATTAAAACTAGACTGAGCAAAATGAGAGGAAAGTACAGGGGTCTGTAAGAAGATAACTGAGTAATCAGACCTAAGTGGGGATGGGCAGACAGCTGTTGGTAGATGCAGGGGTGTGAGAGGGGCCAGGCAGGTTGTGAAGGAAGTCAGGAGATGAAAGAGCATGTGGACTGAGGGGAGCATGTTGTAAATGCTCTTATTAGCCCAGTTTTTTCACCCAGCATCACAGTTCTTTTCAAGTCCATACTTAGCGACCCACTTGATCTCTAATATCACAGGGTCCTCATTGAGCCCCTTGTTCACCTGCTCCAGCCCTTGATGCCACCTCTCCAGCCTCATCTCATCATTCTCCTCCTTCAGCCATAGGGGCTTTTCCTTCTGACCTTGAAACAATCCAAATCTGCTTCCCTCTTAGGGCCTTTGTGCTCATTGTTGGGGCTTCCCCTAGTTAATCTCATTACCCTGATCAGAAATATAGGCAAGTATGTTTATGTGAGTATTGTCCATCTGAGACTGTAAATTCCATGGGAAGAGAGGGTTTGCCTATTTTACTTATATACCCTTTTTAAAAAAGTTGAAGTATAGTTGATTTACAATATTATGTTAGTATCAGGTGTATAGCAAAGTGATTCAGTTATACATATTTTTTTTCTTATTTTCCATTATAGTTTATTATAAGAAATTGAATGTAGTTCCCTGTGCTATACAGTAAATCCTTGTTGTTAATCTATTTTATATAATGTGTATCTGTTAATCCCATACTCCTAATTTATTCCTCTCTCCCTCTTCCCCTTTTGGTAACCATAAGTTTATTTTCTATGTCTGTGTGTTTCTGTTTTGTAAATAAATTCACTTGTATTATTTTTTTAGATTCCACATATAAGTGATATCATATAATATTTGTCTTTGTCTGACTTGCTTCACTTAATACGATACACTCTGGGTCCATCCTTGTTGTTGCAAATGGCAATATTTCATTCTTTTTTATGGCTAATATTCCATTATATATGTGTGTGTGTGTGTGTGTGTGTGTCTATACACACACACACACACACACACACACATACATACACCCCATATCTTCTTTATCCACTCATCTGTTGATGGACACTTATATACCCTTTTTTGTATGTTTTGCTGATGGACTCTTGGCACCTAGCACAGTGCCTGTCACATAGTGCTTGCTCAAGTAATGTTTGTTGAATGAGTTAAGTGACAAACCCCACACTGATGGGCATTTAGGTTGATTTTAGTTTTCATTGTTATGAACAACTCTGCAATGAAGCTTCTTACAAATACCTCTTTCTTCACTTGACCAATTATTTCCTTAGGACGAATTCCTAGAAGTTAAATCAGAGGAATTCTTTTGACCAAGGTTCTTTTAGTTACAAATAATAGGAAAAAAACACTTCAGCAAAATTTAAAATGTACTGGCAAGGTAATGGGGTATCTTGGGGGGATCCAAGGAAGGAGCTTCATTCTTGACCCCTTGAAGAACCAACCCCAAGAACTGAAAAGCTGCCAACAACACAAGCATCATCTTTTCCCTCCCTTCTCCTCCCTTCACCCAGTTTCTCCCTATACCTTCCTCCCTCTCTCCCTATCTCCTCTCCTTCCCTTCCTCTCTGTTCCCAGTTCAAAGTAACATACTCTACTCACAGACCACAGAATCTCATTTCAAACCAACTGGAATAGCTGAGTCCCAATTATAAACTCCTGGGAGAAACAATCTGATTGACCTGGTTGATTCAGTTGTCCACCACTGGTCCAGTCAGTTGGGATGGGTGGGAGTGGGGACAGTTTGGTCATCTGTCAGTAAGTGTAGCTGCTGAGGCCTACCTTGAGATTGGGTCTCAGAAGGCAGGGGCTGGCTCATAGCTAGTGACTTCTGCTTGTTTTAGATGTCAGCATGTATTTCTGAATTCTTGAGGAAGCTTTGCCTTCCTCTCAGCACCCCCATGCTTGTGCACTGGTATATGGCTTATGACTGACTAGGCCACAGTAATGAACAGACACCAAAATTGTGGTGGCTTAACGCAATAGAAGTTGTTTCTCTTGCTCTTGTAACACTCCTGGGAGAGATTGAGATCAGCAGGACAGCTGTCCTTGGTATGGTCATCCAGGGACCGAGGCACCTGTAATCTTGAGGTTCTGTTATTCCCTGAGGCTTGTCTCCCACTGCCTCTTGTCCCGCAAAGGAGCAAGATCAGGGAGGAGCTACCCAGGAAGGATCTGGAAGTGGCTTACATTCCACTGGGAAGAACCTAGTCTCATGGCCACACCTGACTGCAAGGAAGACTGGAAAATGTAGTCTAGTCTGCTCCCAGATGAGGGGAGAATGCATTTCAGTATTCAGGCAGCAGTCTCTGCTATGCAGGAGAGCATGCACCCTACCAGTTATGCCAGACATAAGTTGTCAGTCATTTTAGAATTTTGTTTTTCAATTTATTGTGTGGACGTATAGTTGAGTTACAATGTTGTGCTAATTTCTGTTGCACAGCAAAGTGATTCAGTTTTTTATTTACATATATGTGTGTGTGTGTATATATATATACACACACACACACATACACATCCTTTTTCATATTTTTTTCCATTATGGTTTATCACAGAATATTGAATGTAGTTCCCTATGCTATACAGCAGGGCCTTGTTGTTTATCCATTCTATATATAATAGTTTGCATCGCTAATCCCAAACTCCCAATCCATCCCTCCCCCAGCCCACTCCCTCTTGGCAACCATAAGTCAGTTATCAGTCTTTTTAAACTTTGCCTGTCCCCTCTCCAGTTCCTTTCCTCCCATTCTCACTTGAACTTTCCCCAGACGGGATTTCACTCCCCACCAGTCCGCTAAAATTGCTCATGTCAAAGTCAGCAGTGGTCTCTATGTTGCTAAAAATAATGGTTGGTTCTCAGTCCTCAAGTGACTTGACTTATTGGTGGCATTTGTCAGAGTTTGTCACTTCCTCCTCCTTGAAGCATTGTCTTCACTTGTACTTCTAGTCATCCTGCTCCTGGTTTTCCTCCTATCTTCCTGGCTGTGTTTCAATCCTCTTTGCTAGTTTTTTCCCATCTCCTCATCTTCTAAACCTTAGAGTGCTCTGGCACTCAGTTTTTGGACCTCTTGTCTAGCTACACTCATTCCCTTGGTCATCTGAGATGAGACAATCTGACAATTCTCAAATGTCCATCTCAGACCCCAGACCTGCCCCTGAACTTGTGTATGCTTCCAACCACTTACCGCTCTCCTGGATATCTAAGAGGCATCCCAAACCTGTATCCCAGAACGAAGCCCTCACCTTACCCTCACCAACCTGCTCTTCCCACAGTCATCCCCAACTCTTAAGAGTGCCAAGTCCCTCTTTCTAGTTGTTTGGGCTAAAAACCTTGAACTCATCCCTGACTTCTCTTTTTCTTTTACACTCTTCATCTGATCCATCAGCAAATTTTGTCAGCCCTACCTTCAGGATATACCCAGACTGTGCCCACTTGCTACCACAGTGGCCTGAGTTGCCTCAGTATTTGCTGCAACCTCCTGACTGGTCACCTGCTTCTGCCATACAGTCTTAGCACCACAGCTGCAGGGTCCTACTGAAACATATGCAAGATCATGTCAGACCTCCCAGGTTAGAGCAACATTCATGCTCCTACAGACAGGGCCAGGTTGGGGCAGGGGGCCCCTTTTCAAAAGCAGAAAAAAAAATGCTATTAAAAGTACTAGAATATTAAGCTTTTCCTTTCTTTCATGGTCTCCTGACTTTTCCTGATGTCTTTTATTTACTAGTTTTAAAATTTACTATTTAATATCTTCCTGTGTCAAGAAAAACTAACATTTAAAATTGTGCAGCACCATTTATGTTGTGCAACACCAGTTATAAATGCAAAGACCATTTAGTACATATGTGGAACATATGCAGAATAATATAAGAGCATTTGGTGTATACGTAGAATCATCAAAATTGCACAATTTTTATTTTGTAGCTCATACATGCCTACATATTTCATTCCTACCAGAACAGTGGAGATGTTGCACAAAATTAACTATTTTTACTTCACTGCTTGATACACGCACATTCTACCCATACTCTCAACCTTTAGCTCACTGATGAGTAAGGAAGTACTGAGAGGAAAAGGAACTGGGAAAGATTGCCCTATCTTTCACTTTTTTTTCTGTGTTATTATTTTCAGCATAGGCTATTCCAGGGAGGTAACAGGAGTAAGAAAAGATATGACACGTTTCCTTGGTTGTTCATGTTTTTTAGAATACCCTTGCCTCCTTTCTGCAACTGAAGCAAGTTCTGATTCCAGTGGAAAGCCTGGCCTCTCAGGCTGAGGTTGCCCCCCACGTACTTTTGTTGTACTTTACTTTGTGAGAAAGTTCTAATGAGGAAAAAAATAAGTAATAAATGTTCTCTTTTTGGGAAAAAAAAAAAGACTTGTACACCCCATCTGAACTTGGAGTCTCACTGAACTCCCACACCTTGTGAGTTCACTGCAATTCTGTGCTCCTCAGTCATCAGGCATGCTGTATGTAAAAGCAGTGACGAGAAACAGTGGACACATTTGGTGTCCACGACTCACAAACATGCTTCATTATCTCATCACACTTTACTTACACAATACAAGTTCAATGATTATTAAGAATTTCAAGATGGAGACAGCAGAGCAGATCTCATGCCTATAAGGCTGACTCTGCCTGTAACGGGGCCTACACTCTCAAACCTCATCTCCTACCATCTTCCCCCTAGACCATTCAGCTCCAGCCACTTGGCCTCCTCACCGTTCCTCCAAAATGCCAGGCTCAGGGTCTTTGCACTCCTTTCCGTTTCATTGCTTCTGCTGAATGTTCTTCCCCTATGTATCTACGTGGCTTGTTTCTGCCTATCTTCCTATTTTGTGCTCAGATGTCACCCTCTCAGTGATCCACTCCTTGACTTCTTGAACACACATATAAAATTGTCTACTGTGTCCACACTCTGCCCCACCCTGCTTCATTGCCTTACTTTCCTCAGAAGCACTTCTCACCATCTGATGGACATATAGGTGACTTATGTGCTTATTATCTGTCTATTCTCACTACAGTGTGAGCTCCATAATGACAGTAGTGTTTGTCCATTCCTGTATTGTGTTGTCCTTACCTAGTTCAGGGCCTGGCACATAATAGCTGCTTAATAAATATTTATTGAACAAATGAGTGACTGCTAAGTGAAAAAATGTATCTCATCTATTTTATATTATTTTGATAATGAGTGAGTGAGGTGTATCATTTCATATGTTTATTGGCAATTTGCGTTACTTCTCTTCTGAATTTCTTATGTTCATTAACCAATTTGTGTGGGATTTTGGGTTGAGTTTAGCTTTGATATATAAAGTTCAGGGTGATGGTGGGCAGCCAGATAGACTGAAACTATTAGTCCCTGAGACTGTTAGTTTGTAAATCACTGCAGAAACAGCAATCATTGTTTGGGTTCCTGCATGGTGCTTTGGGCCTTGCGAAGTACAGTTTTATCCTCCCTGGGTTGCAGCTCTAATGGATCTATTTCTCAGCATTCTATCAACACTTTTTAAACTTGATATTTTTGTTTGTTTGTTTGTTTCTCAGGCTTACGGTGAGGGCTCTGGTGCTGACTGTAGACACCATGTCCAAAAATTAAATCTGCTGCAGGGACAGATTTCAGAGATGTCACTCAGGTATAGTAATTTGAGGGAGGCATGGTTATCTTGCTCTGTTTTTATCTTGATTGGATGGTGGAAGTCTATGATGGAGAAATCCCTTAGAGTTCCATGTCTTACAATATGGCAATTAGATATTGAACAATCTTCCCACTGAAATTAATTTAAAATGCCAGCCACAGTTTTTTGTTTTTTGGTTTTTTTTTTTTTTTTTTTGCGGTACGCAGGCCTCTCACTCTTGTGGCCTCTCCCGTTGCGGAGCACAGGCTCCGGACGTGCAGGCTCAGCGGCCATGACTCACGGGCCCAGCCGCTCTGCGGCATGTGGGATCCTCCCGGACCGGGGCACAAACCCGTGTCCCCTGCATCGGCAGGCGGACTCTCAGCCACTGCGCCACCAGGGAAGCCCCCAGCCACAATATTTTAAGTGCACTGAAGAGATGACAAGAAGGTAAGTAACCATCAGAGGCCAAAAATGAAGCAAAAGCCAAAATCCAGAGAATAAGCAGCTGGGCTGCTGAGGCGATTGAAACCTGTTGCCCTTCAGCTTCCATGCATCTGGGAGGGAAGCAGGAGACAAAGACAAAGCCGAGGGTCTGTTCACTGTGGGAAGGTCCATAGGAGACCACCACATAAAGCTGAGTCCCCGAAGGACTACACCCTCAGCATTCAAATGAACTAGAAATGCACCCCGTCCATAGCAGGGACCCAGCCTGTGTTGACCTTGGCACTGACTGAAGAAGGGAAATACTGCTCCAGGATTTTATAAGCACAAGGAATCTGTCACATGGCCTTTAAGCCTTTTACACATGCTGTGTGAAAAGTCTCAAGCTGAGAGCTTATTTTTAAATTGTCCCAGGAACAGAGGTAAATGCAGCTCCTTTTTGGAGCAATACATCTTCAACCCAGGTATCAAAGAATTCCCACATATAAAGTTCCAAGGAGCATATACCCAAACTTAAAAATCATTTAACTTAAGGAAGTATGTCACCATGAGCAAGACAGCAGAAATGACAGAAAAGTCAGACCCAAAAAGAGTTCAGAATACATAATATTTCATGTTTAATATATTTAATGAAATTAAAAGAGGGGGGTTGCTAATATGAGGAGCAAGAGACTTTTAAAAATAACCAGTTTTTTAAAAAAACCAAAAAGTTTGTAGAAATGAAAAGTATAGTCATTGAAATTAAAAGTCTAGTGGACCATTAAACAGATCAAGTGCAACTGAAGAGAGAATTAGTGAAATGGAAGACCAATCTGAAGAAATTAATCACAGTGCAGCACAGAAAGACAAAAAGGTGGAAAATATAAGTTCAGAGACATGAAGGATACAGAGAAGAGTTCCAGCAGGAGATAATAAAGAGAAGGGGACAAAGGCAATATTTGCAGGGAAATGAACAGAACATTTTCCAGAATCAAAGGGCTTACATTCTTAGATTAAGGAAACACAGTAAATCCCAATCTAGATGAAAACATTGTGTATGTAGGAAATCCTAATGAGCCTATCTATACAGAAGCTACTAGAACTAATAAGTCAATTTAGTAAGATCACAAGGATACATGGTCAACATACAAAACTAGATTTTATTTTTATATAAATGCAGTGAACAGTTGGAAAATAATTTTAAAAATCAAATACCATTTATAATACCATCAAAAAATAAAGGGGCTTCCCTGGTGGCGCAGTGGTTGAGAGTCTGCCTGCCAGTGCAGGGGACACAGGTTCGTGCCCCGGTCCGGGAAGATCCCACATGCCGCGGAGCGGCTGGGCCTGTGAGCCATGGCTGCTGAGCCTGCACGTCTGGAGCCTGTGCTCCACAATGGGAGAGGCCACAACAGTGAGAGGCCCGCATACCGCAAAAGAAATAAAAAATAAAAAAATAATAAAATGAAATAAAATACATAGGGATAAACATAACCCAAAAATGTGCAAGAAATTTTCAGTAAAAACTATAAAACATTGCTGAGAGAAATTAAAGAAGATCTAAATGAAGAAATATGACACGTTCATGGATTGGAAAACTCAATATTGTTAAGATGTCAGTTCATCCTAAATTGATCTGTAGAGTCTGCCATTAGGTTCCAATCAAAATTCCAGCAGTTTTGTTTTTTTTTTTAAGAAATTGACAAACTGATCCTAAAATTTATATAGAAATGCAATTGCCAAAACAATGCTGATAAAGAACAAAACTGGAGGACTTCTACAGCCTGATTTCAAGATTCACTATAACACTATAGCAATCAAGATGATAGTGTGATTTTGGTGAAAGACTAGATATATAGATAACATCAGAAGGCAAATGAAGGGACTTCCCTGGTGGTCCAGTGGTAAAGAATCCGCCTTATGCAGGGGACATGGGTTCGATCCCTGGTCAGGGAACTAAGATCCCACATGCCGTGGGACAGCTGAGCCTGTGCACCACAACTACTGAGCTCACACGCCTCAACTAGAGAGCCTGTGTGCTGCAAACTACAGAGCCCACATGCCCTTGAACCTGCGCGCCACAGCTAGAGAAGAGAAAACACGCACACCACAACTAGAGAGAAGCCCACGTGCCACAACTGAGACCTGACACAGCCAAAAATAAATAAAATAAATAGAGTCAATGAAGGATGAAAAAAAAAAGCAAGTGAATAAACAAATAGTGGTATTTCCGTACAATAGAATACTACTCAGCAACAAAAACAACATGGGCAAACCTCAAAAACATTGCTAAGTGAAAGAAATCAGACACAAGAGACCACACTATAGGGATGAGTGGTATTCTGGGGAGGGGGAATCACCTACAAAGGCATATAAGGGAACCTTGGGGTGATGACAGTTTTCTATATCTTGCTAATTATATCTCAGTAAATTTTTTTTCTATATCTTGATGGGAGTAATAGATTCAAAGATAAAATTTACCAAACTCATCTAATTGTACACTTAAATTGTTACATTTTAGTGTATATTAATTATAAATTATACCTCAATAAGTTAATTTTAAAAGACAAAAAAAATCTGCCCTTAGACACAACAACATAATGAAATTGCAGAACATGGAAGACAAAGGGAAGAGTTGAAAAGTAGCTGGAGAGAAGAGAGATCACCTACATAAGAACAGTAGACACCCAGCTTCTCAGGGGTAACATTAGAAGCGAGAAGACAGACCATTAACCTTCATATTGCTGAGAGATGTTCTGGAGTTGATGGAGTTGAGTTCCTGAATCATAGTACGGTGAGCAGAGTTCTGGCTAGTAGCTGGTAGGACACTGCTCAGCTGGACATTGGAGTATCGACCATGTGGCACGGTAGGCAGTTCATATGCGTGATCTTATTTCATCTTCCTCATCACCCTGTGAGGATAATTGGCTTCTGTTTACAGATGAAGAAACTGAAGTAGAGGTGCCGACATTTGGTAGAGTTGGGGTTCTCATTGTATTTCTCTAGAGAGAGCTCCAATCTGATCGTGTGATGTAACAACCCTGTCTGACATGGGTGGATGTGGCTTTGGTGCTAACCTTCAGTCCTTGCACTATGAATGTTTTCACTGGCCATCCAGCCCTACTCGAGGCTGCAAAGGTTCCGGCTCCTCACTCTGCTTTATGTGGTAAAAGAGCCCTGCTGTCCCTGGGAGGCTGGATGAAGTCACTATGACACATCAAGCTCAGTAAAATGCCTTCTCTTGTAGTGGTTGAGATATAATACAACTGTAAAGACACTCATATGACCCTATGCAATGGGGACATCTCCATTGCTAATGGGAGGGACTCTGTGCTGTCAGAGTTCAGCTGACATTAGTCTCTGTGTTCAGGCACTGAGCAGGGCACATGCACACGTATTGTCTTATTTATCTTCACAGTGACCCTTGCAATATTATCCCCATTTGTAAATAAGGAAACTGGGATACAGTGATATACCCAGAATCACGGTCAGTGACAGCCAGTCATTGGCAAAGCCATGATGCAAACTCTGGTCCTCTGGGTTAAGAGTGCCACTTCTGCCCTGTGTCACTTTTCCTCTTGCTCCAAGTAACAGATGGTCCCTCTGCCTTCTGAACTGCTGGAAGATTACAAATCACATCAAAACAACAGAGATAAGTTCTAAGTTCCCCTAAACAGGCTTTGATATCCACATCAAGTTCGTGCATCTTGCCGTTCCCATCTTCATTGTCCTTCATCTTCCTGGTCATTTTACAAAAGACAACTGTACAATCTTTCCCTAAGGTCTCTGGAAGAATCCATAAATGCCGATGAGGAGGAAAATGCACGTCCTCGGCAGGCTGTGCCTGCAAGCCTGCAGGTAAGCCAGCAGCACCACCTCGGCCCAGATGCCTGAGCCAGCTCTGTCACAGAGGGGGGTTCCATTTATTCATTCATTCCTCATTTCTTCAGCAAACGCTTGTTGATGTTACCGAATGATGAGCACTTGGCTTAAAGCTACAGGGAACTCAAAAATGAATAAACCTATCCCTTTCATATGTGTGGAGACAGCAGTGTAAAATAATTACAATACTGTGAAAAGAGCTTTTTCTTCTGGCCGCTTGGTGAATTCTTCTGAACTTAGCTTGAACTTCACCTCCTTGTGCTTCTCCCCTTGTCCCACAGCACTCTCAGCACACTTGTGGTAGGGAAGGCATGCTGTTGTAAAGTGCCTGGGTTTCCATGTTCCCTTTCTCCAGACTGAGCCCCACAGCAGGGCTCACATCCAGTTGTTCATTCCCAGGGCCTGGTTAAAGTAGGTACTCAAACAGTATTTGGATGGGCAGTTGCATGTAAGAGCTTGAGTGACTGAGTAGGTGACGCCATTGGTACATCCAAGATGCCATGGGTACACGGAACACTGTGTCCTGCCAGGGACGGGGGGAGTGGGAACAACTGACAGCCTCCCTGGCAGAGCCCCACCTCTGCTCACAGAATCACACTGGCAACGCCCGCTTTCCAGGTGCTCTTCATATTTTTATTATATCAATAAATAGGGGAGATGCTCGTAAGCACACTAACACATCAGCTCTTGCATATTTGGGTCTATACTTCCAGTTTCTTTACTTACAGACTTAATCTTTCATCATTCCTTCTGTAAGAAACACTTGTTTGCATCCTGGAATTTTCACTTACATCATATCTTCTATGTTGCTATATAGCTTTCAATTCTTTTCATTTCTAAAAAGTACCTACAGAATATAGTGGATATGGCAATATTTATTCCCTTCTTATTGGGCATTTAGGATGTTCGCAAACTTTTGCTACTATAAATATTTGCTATTATTTGTAACACTTTGAACATCTTTATGCCTTTGTCTTCATTTGGAACTACTGGGCCAGGGAGTGTGGACATTTGCAAAGTTCTTGGTAAAGTTCTTGTGACCTGCAGCTTTCCCAAAGTGTGTGCCAGTGTGCTCCAGTCAAGATATCTGTCTCCCATTACCTTCCAATCAAATTCCTTTGCTGGTGACAGTGTAGACATGGGTCCTGAGGCCCTTAGGCCTCACAGTTGCACTGGAGATTTTCAGTAAAGGTGTCTGCTTTCCAACTCTGAGAATAAACTTACTTCCCAATCCTGTAGGAAAAACTCCAGCCCTCAAAGAACCGCTGGCTGAAGTATCTGGAAAGGGACTCCAAAGAACTGCAGCTGGAAGAAGGAGGAGTGTGTTTCAACAGACAGCCCTCATCCAAGAGAGAGAAGCCAGACCCTCCCTTCAGTACAGGCCTGCCTAGGAAAAGGTGCCAAGCTAGTAGCTAATCCAGCCCTCACCCATGCCCACCTTGCTGACCTACGGTTGGGGGTACTGACGAGCAGCTTCCTGTGGTCAGCAGGAAGCCTGAGGGATGTGAGCCAGCAGGCGCCATCACCGCAGGCCCTCTGGCGTGGCCAGGTACCAGGTGCAGCCAGTGCAGAGGTGAGGGCTAGGCAGGATTCCAGTGGGGGTGCCTTTTATGATGCTCCCTTAATTCTGAACATCTAGACTGCACTGACCTCAGGGAAGAGCTTAAGGGCAAGGTTGAGAAAGTGAAGTGGGGCCAGAGAAGCCAACAGGCCTGGGAACCTTTAGCTGAGAGCAGGAAAGACCTGACTTTCATGGGTCTCTACTCCAGTCTTAATCTGCATTTCAGTGAGTTTTCTTTCTTTCTTTTTTTTTTTTAAAGATTTATTTATTTATTTTTGGCTGCATCTGGTCTTGGTTGCAGCACTCGGGATCTTCACTGAGGCATGCAGGATCTTTCATTGTGGCACCCGGGCCCTTCATTGTGGTGCACGGGCTTCTCTCTAGTTGTGGCATGTGGGTTTTCTCTTCTTTATTTGCAGCATGCAGGTTTTCTCTCTGTAGTTGTGGTGCACAGGCTCCAGGGTGTGTGGTCTCTGTAGTTGTGGCGTGCGGGTTCCAGAGTGCGTGGGCTCTGTAGTTTGCGGCGTGTGAGCTCAGTACTTGTGGCGTGCGGGCCTACTTGCCCCATGGCACATGGGGTCCTAATTCCTGTGTCCCCTGCATTGGAAGGCGGATTCTTTACCACTGGACCACCAGGGAAGTCCCTCAGTGAGTTTTCTGAGAGACTGCCTCATCTAGATTAGGATGGCTCTTCCAGGGCAGATGCTATTGGGAGGTAGATTCCAGTTCAGAATAAGAACTTTCTAGCAACTACAAGCTATAGAGCAGAGAAATGGACTGCCTTAGATGTCATTAGACAACCTGTTGTTGGCAGTGGGACAGAAGCTGAGCAGCCAGTTGGGAAGCTATAAGGGATGGCAAGGTCCCTACCTGTGCTAGGTGTCAGACGGGGTGACCACCAAGTCAGACTAAGGGTCACTGCTCAATGGTAGAACTGGGTTCTTTTTTTTTTTAATTTTTATTGAAATATAGTTGATTTACAATGTTGTGTTAGTTTCAGGTATACAGCAAAGTGATTCCGTTTATTTATATATATATATATATATATATTCTTTTTGAGATTCTTTTCCATTGTAATTACAAGACTGGATTCTTGACAGCACTTTTCCTCTGCCAGGAAATGGAGCCAGAGCACAGTCCAGCCTTCATGCAGCCCTAATATCCAGGACTCCAGAAACTGTGAGGTCACCTTGAAGTCCCTGAAGGTCAGTGATTGAGGACAGTGTCCCAGTGGCCATTGAGCAGACGCAGGATTTTTCAATTGTTTTGTGGACAATTAAAATATCAGACTTACATCCCCTAAAAGCCCAACTTCCCGCATGGGTGTCTTGTTTTCTGTGTCTTAAGCCAACTCCTTTCTCTGGCCTGCACTGTTTCCCTGCCACACTCCTCCTGTCACTGATGTTAACTCGGGGTCAAAAGGGCAGCTTGATGCCTTGGAGGCAATCAAGGTTGACCAGTAGGGCTTTTCTGCATCAGGACCGTTCCCTTCATTCTGCATGGAGTACCGGGTCTTTGTCAGACTGTTCAGCTTGGGACCTGCCCTGGGTTTCTGAGGAACTGTCACCTTCATTTATCCAGGTGGGTTCTTGTGCATTTGAGGCACTCTTTTCACCTAGGACCTGCTCTTGTTCCTGATGCTTCAAACCTAGACCTTCCAGGCCGCAGAATGCAGGTTTTGCTTTATGCCACAGGCACCCAGGCAGAGGAACTCTGCCAGGCATTTGTCACTGCCATGCCCCAACATAGGCCAGGGTCGTCCTGGCCGGCTTCAGACAGTAGTGGAGAGTGCCCGTCCAAAGCCAAGAGGCAGTGATCAAACTCTGGTGTTGCTACTAACTAGCTATGTGACCCCCAGGTAAGGATGTGGCCCTGAATCTCTAAATTATAATGAGTGTGACAGTTACTGATGTACCAGTCCCAGGGCTAAATATTTTTTATGCACTAATTCTTACCACAAGCCTGTTTTGTTTTGAAGGTGAGGAACTAAGGCTGGTGAAGGTTCAGTTGAGGTCACAGCAAATCAGTGGCAGAGCTGGCAGTCTCGAATCACTAACAACTGCCCACAGAGCCTCTTCCATACTGCCTGGGGGTGGTGATGCAGGGTCCCTCCTGTCATTGCTTGCAAATTCCTTTGTAGGCAGTGAAATCCAATTTTTTCTTTTTTTTTGAATTTTAGAATTTTTTTATACATCAGGTTCTTATTAGTCATCCATTTTATACACATCAGTGTATAAATGTCAATCCCAATCGCCCAATTCATCACACCACCACCCCACCCCCCGCCACTTTCCCCCCTTGGTGTCTATACATTTGTTTTCTACATCTGTGTCTCTATTTCTGCCCTGCAAACTGGTTCATCTGTACCATTTTTCTAGGAGTGAAACCCAATTTTCAATGCAGCCTCATTTTCTGAGGTAGAAGGGAGAAGCCAGGCCTCTGTCACTGTCATGTCCCCTGGGGTATTCTGTGCAGCCACTAGTACAGCTTCAAAACCCTGAACATGGTTCTAGAGAGACCTTCCCAGCTGCCTGGCAATAAGCACATGGTCTTTCCAGGTGGTCTCTAGGGCCCTTCCTGCTTGCACCCCTCAGGCACTCCCTCACCTGATGCTAAGGTCCCCATGACATACCCTGATTACAGGAGAACATCTTCCTTTTTTGGGAAGCCTGGTCATGGAATTTGGCAGGGGATTTGGAGTGACGGAGAGGGCATTTATTTGCTGTGCTTTGCTAAACCTCAAAATCAAGGCATGTCCCTAGCCTGCCAGGCTACAGAATAGTAGACAGCACAGAGCAGAAAGTGTCAGCACCCAGAGGTACAGTCAAGGACTAGTACAAGCACAGGACCTCCTCTCCTTGTCCCTTGAGCCTGCTGGGCATTCTTCTGAATGGAGAACATGGCCATCATCTTGTGTTTCCACCTCAGGACCACACTGGCCTGACAGGGAAGGTCAAAGAAGGAAGCAGTCGTGAGGACTGGGACACCAGGGAGCTCGTCGTTCCTCGGGGGGAACCACCGTGTCCTGCCCAGCAGGTCAGGACCGTGTCTCGTAAGTGGGAACAATTTCTTCCGCCACTTGGAAACAGCTCACATTTGGACACGGAGCCCCTGACCCCCCTGCAAAGAGGCCCCAGGCCAGCTCGAGCAGCATGGACTCAGCAGGGGACCCCCAGGACCCAGACCCCAAGGGAAGGCCTCTGCAGGACCCTTGGTGCACTCCAGCTTCCTCAGGCTACACACACTCCCACGCCTGGGCCCAAGAGGCTCTGCGGAAAAACCCCCGAGCAGTCAGGGGGCACAGGCCCTTGGGCAGAGGGTGGGGTCTTGGTCAAAGGGATGCAGGAGTCTTCTTCACTCCTGCGACTGTGTGACCTCTTTAAAACCGGAGAGGACTTTGATGACCATCTGTGAATTGAAACTAATGTGTTACTAATGTAGACATATTTGTTAAGTGAGCCCTTCTCCACTTGATCTCTGCGCCACTGGAAACAGGGCTCCCCAAGTTGCTTTTAAATAGTAGGACTAAGGATGACTTATGGGAACTACCAAGAACCAACAATAAACATAACTATCAAACAGATCATCTCTCATCTCACCATCTCTGATTAAAGTGCTTATACCATTTAATTAAGATTGTTTACAAATATAACAGAATGGCTACAAAGCGATTTTCTTACTTTAAAAGCAGTTGACACATTGGGAAATGAGAGAATTACAGTAGTTGTGAAACAGGCAGTACTCACTCAGTGAACAACATCAGTTCCCCTGTCAGCCCTTCTTTATTCCCAGATGTTTAGCCAAAGTCCTGAGCTGTCCTACCCTCTAGTAATCACTACAGCACAGCCTCATCCGCCCCAACAGAATGTTGGCTATACTCTAGACAAATTCAGAGTATATCAGATTTCTAGCAGAAAATCAGTTACATGTCAGGGTACTATAGTCATTTTAAAAAAAGCAAAAAAGCAGAAGGCCGTTAGGCAAGGTCTGTTCTGGACTGCTGGTGTAATCCTGCAGGGAGAGAGTGGGAATATGATGCAGTGTGGCCTCCGCATCCTCCCCAGCAAGGAGTCTCTCACTCTGCCCCAGGGGGGCACCCCCGGCTGCAAGGAGCCGGGCACCCCCAGCTGCAAGGAGGCAGGCGCCCACAGGAAGCTGGTTGGAATTACCCCCTCGTGTCACTTGTTCTACTGCCCTAAATGGCTTTGTGCGTCCCCACCCCCCAGATTCTGGAAGAAGAATGCAGAGAAACTGGCCCTTACAGAGGCACTGGGGTTCTATACTAGCTTAACACAACTATGAGAGAAGAAAGGGGACACAGAATGGGTGAGCAGACTTTGTCACAACGGTGGTGGGTGTTTTGAATACTGGATGGTGTCTAGGGCAGCCCCGATGTCATAATCCTTGGTCTGTAGGAGCCTGGTGAGCCAGCCGCCTTCATCAGAGAACCCCATGGATAGCATCTGGGAGAGGGACTCAATCAGCCGGGGGTCCGCTTCTGCCAGAGAGAGTAATGACAGCCATAAGGAAGAGTCACTGGGCCCCAAATGTGACCTGTTATGTGGCAGCATCCTGTCCAGCCACCAAGTACCCAGGGCCTGCAGGGCCTGGCCCTTTTACAAGGTCTTAACCCTCACAGGGACCCTCCAAGGCAGGAACTGGCAACCTTTTTCTATACAAGGTCAGAGAATAAATATTTTAAGCTGCTTTGCAGGCTATGTGTCCCTGTCACAACTACTCAACTCTGCTGTTACAAGCATAAAAGCAGCCAAACAAAATGTAAACAAATGATCATCGCTGTGTTCCAGTAAAACTTACATTTATGAACACAAATTTGAATTTCATCTAATTTTCCCATCTTGACTTTTTTCCAACCATTATAAAAATGAAAAAATCATTCTTGGCCCATAGGGCATAGTTTGCCACTCCCTGCTTTAAGGCAGAGAAGATAAATACTGGTAGCCCAAGGGCTAAATTTGGCCCATAGAATGGATTTCCACTTGAATACTGTTTTAAAAGTCATTGCCATGTGACAGTGATGAACCAGAGCAGGGTGTGAGTGGCCTCTTTTATTCAGTGTGAGTTCTCCAGGCTGGCACACTCTCCACCCGATCCTACTGCTTCCACGCCACCTACTTTACACGGTGGCTTCCTGCCTGGCTCCTACCGGAGCCTTGGCTAGGACCCCTGCTCCAAGGTCAGCACTTTCCATGAGGAAACAGTGAAGATGGACCCCAAGTCCACTTTTAGTAGTGCCAAAGCCAGCGCCGCCACCACATCACATCTGCCTTCGTAATTCTGGGTCTGGATGTTAAGTTTTAGAAAGCTGAGCTTACTAAGGCTCAGTATAGACACAGAGGACAAAACCAACTCCCAATTTTCTCTTACGTCAACAGACAAGCCATGCAGTACAGAACATGATGTCTTTCTGTGTTGCTAAAAGCAAGTGATAGGATGCTCTGAACTGAAAAGATAGAAATACAAAATACTTGAAATCTCTTGCCTGGTGGCAAATGTGGGTACAATGCAGCTTCCTTCAGCCCTGTGGGTCCTTCCTGGGAAGGGTCCAGAGAGCTTGGCCCTTCAGATTCAGGCATCTGTAAAGACTGGAGTTCACCTGTAGATGGGTCCACCTCTTTTGAAGACAAATGAGTCCAGTCATCATCTCCTCCTGAACAGTTATCAGACTCCATCTGTTCCTGGAACAAAACCCCCCATGAGCACAAGGACAAGGACAACAGGCCACCTGACCACAGCCTGGGAGAGTCAGGGCATGGAGGACTGGAAAGAGGCTTTTGCTTTACAAAGTTCTAGCGGAGGGTTCACAGAACTTAAATGCCACCGACACTCTGCAACAGAAATGGGTCCCTCTGGCTGTGTGAGTGCCAGGGAAGGGCTGTGCCTGGGGTGCTGGGATAAGCTCTGGGCGGCCACAACCTGGGGATGGCGTGGGAGGGTGCTTGCCTCAGGCTGACCCCCTGACTCCAGGGCGATCTTGTTCACTTGCTCCACCAGAGACTGTGCCATGCCCTCCACGTCCCCGTCTGGCTTGCTGGGGTTGGAACAGCAGCTGCTTGTCTGAGAGCTACACTTCTCCTCTGGGGTGGAGCTGCCTGGGGAGGTGGGTGTCAGGCGGCTTCTCTTTCCTCCATGTTCCACGTCAATATCGACTTCAATGCCTGGAAGCCAAGGAGAAAACAAAAACTTGATTAATAGCTAGCATCCCAGGTGAGCTTCAGAGCCAGAAAGTCCATAAACAGACCTCGTTTTCCCCTAACCATGTAGGACAGCGGCTGCACAGCAGGCAGGGCCAGGCCCTTGGAACAGGGTGAGAGCCAAATACCACGTGTGGCCAGTACCACCTGTGCCACAGTGGTGAGGACCACATAAAGCATCGCACTTGCGTGCAGGGGCCTAGTGATGTGAAAAACATGCACACTGAACACACGAATTTTGTTTAGGCAGGCAGACAGCCCGTGCAAGCTCTGTGCAAGACCCATTAGGCTGCAAGCACTGGCTGGTGTGTCTACCTCCAGTCTCTCACACTCTGGGGCACATGCTCACTGAGGGGAAGGGAGGGAACAATCACCAGGGCTATGTTTTTAATTATTTTTAATTTCTCAAAGGGCATGCCCATAGCTTAGAGTCAAACAATTTTAAAAGACTATAGAATGGATAAACAACAAGGTCCTACTGTATAACACATGGAACCATATTCAATATCCTGTGATAAACCATAATGGAAAAGAATATGAAAAAGAATATATATATATATTACTGACTCACTTTGCTGTACAGCAGAAATTAACACAACATTGTAAATCAACTACACTTCAATAAAATTTTTAAAAAAGACTACAGTCTTCTATAGAAGATTCCCTGCCCCTCGCCACACAGCCTGGCCCACTCCCCAGAGACAGCTGTCAACCCACAAATGCTCTTTCTTTCTTGACTGCTCAAGTTTACTGCTTATTTCTTACTCTGGAAGATCAACACTTTACCACCCCTTCCCCTGTCCTTTCACAAACTCAAGTTTTGGTAAAAACAGCATTCAGTGTTTACATTAGTGCCACTACATAAATACTGTTCTTTGCTGGGCCAAGTACTGGCCTTATTTACTCTACAGTCTGTTTCTGTAGCAGTAACGATGTCCTCCTTTTCATTTGCTAACTTCCCCCTTATTCTCCCACAGCTTCTCTATAGTGTTTTCTACAACACAGGTTAAGTGTATCAGATACCGCATCCGTTCTGTTTTTTTCCCTGAAGACCACCCCTGGCGGGCATGGAGCTTCCAGCTCCAGCCTGGACAGGCAGCTCTCGGGGTCAGAGGCACAGCTACACCTTTCCTTCCATCCTGGCGACTCCTCTTGTCACTCTTTCATGTATTGGGTACCATTTTCAAGCACCTCTTTCTTCATTCTGGGCTTATTTCTTCATTTTGGCCAGAGAAAGGGAGTTCAAGCCCAGGTAAGATGATTAAGACCCTTGCATTCCTGACAACTTTGTTCTGCTCCCACACGATCATTTTAGTTGGGTACAGAATTCGAGGTTGAAAAACCATTTTAGATGAGCCTTTTGAAGTCACTTGTCTTCCAGCTCTTGCTGTGCTCCTTGAATTCCCAAGCTTTTATAGCAACCTGGAGTGTTTCCAGAGTCTCTATCCCAAGGGTTCTGACACTTGACAATAACCTTTGGTGTGGGGTCTTTTTTTAGTCATTGTCCAAGGCATTTGGGGTCCCTTTCGATCCAGAGGTTAATGTCCTTAGTGCCAAGAGACTGTCTTGTATTCTTTGTTCATTTCCTCCCTACAGTATGTTCTCTTTCTGGAATTCCTTCATCCTATATTGGACCTCCAGGATTAATCCTCAAATTATCCCGTCTTTTCTCTCCTTCTGCCTCTATTTGTTTTGCTTCTAGAATATTTCCTTGAGATGATCTTAAAATCTGAGACTTCTTTTGAAGTTGTCTTTTTTCTATTTTTTTTTTAATTTCCAAGAACATTCTTATTCTGTTCCTTTATGTTATCATTTTTATGGTATCCTGTTTTTCATGGATACAAATACTTTTTTGTATCTCACTGAGGATGTTACCATTCTCTTCCCTATTAAGTCCTTCCTCAAGTTCCTTCTTTCCCGTGCATGGAGGTTTTCCCCAAACTGTTGGTGATCCATAGCTGTCTGATCCTAACGAGGCACTAAGGAAAAGATGATGGGAAGCACTCTCCATGGGGCCAGGGCTGTCATTATCTTCCAACTGCAGGCTGACAGGGTGCCCAGCCAGGTACTGGGATCCTAGGTGGCAGAGCTTCAGATGCTCCTCTGGTGCATTCAGCCTCTCCTGAGCAGGGACTCCCCAGCTTCTGCTGGACTCTCTCATTCATGATGCCCAGTTTCAGGCTGGTGCCTCACCCTGCCCTGTGTCCCTAGTGTCCCCACCTCTGAAGCTTCCCTGGGTCAAGTGCTC
The DNA here is from genome assembly GCF_059928025.1 of Delphinapterus leucas. Taxonomy (NCBI): domain Eukaryota; kingdom Metazoa; phylum Chordata; class Mammalia; order Artiodactyla; family Monodontidae; genus Delphinapterus; species Delphinapterus leucas. The sequence goes on from NC_143131.1 coordinate 159,693,458, forward strand.
CAGCAATTAAATTAAACACCAGGTCTCCTGCAAGGGTTGGCAAGGGCCAGCATCTGGCTGACTGGGACTTTGAAGTCTCTACATGATCCTTAATAGGCGTCTTCAACCCCTCCCCTGGTTCCCTGGCCTTCTCTGGTCCCTGCACAGCCAGTCTTGCTTCTCAGTGGCATCTCTAATGCAGGTGCATAGGTTTCTGATGCCTCCACTCTGTTGGTTACTGTTCTCCATCCACTTCCCATCTTCCAAAGTTTGATAACTTCATTTTATCTTGTCCTCTATTACTTTTTTCTCTTGTTCTTTATCCATGATGCTTTATATTTTTTCGTTTAATCCCTTCACTGTTATTTTAGTGGAGTTTGAGGAGCAAGCAGAGATGAAAGCAGGCTTAGCTACTGGTACCCCATCTGCAAAATTTAAATTGTTCTTCTTCCATTTCCCCCACAGCTTTTCATTAGGAAAAGGTTCAAGCAGTCAGAAAAGCTGGAAGAACAGTACAATGAATACCCATATACTTTCTCACTTTTCTAAATGGGTGAATGATGTGACACTTCTGTAAATGGATCATTGAGATTTTTGAACTAGGGTTTCTCCAACTTAATGATAATCTGAGACTTCGGGGCTTACAAGACTGTACCAGTCTCTGCCATGCTGTCCCCAAAGCCTCTGTGTGGGGGCATTTATGGAAGACCCCATGACGAGGAAGGGCCCTGCTATTTTACATCCTAGGTGTCGGTGACTGCGACCTCCACCCTGGGCCTCACGGTGTTGCTCAGCTGGCTCTCACAGCACCTACCAAAAAAAGGCCTCAGGTTTGCACTTTAAAGCCACCGACTCTCTGCACACATTGCCCTCTGGGAGGTGTCAGTGGTTACATCCCCTCTGGGCCCATGCTCTGGGAACAAATGGTCCCTTGTAGGCAGTTAGCAGAGTAAGTCATCCTGTTAGTTCCTCATAAGAAAGGAAAATGCCCATAACTCCAACAACAGAGTTTAACCCATTCCTCGAATGGCTTTTGTCAATGGAAATTACTCAAAAATTATTTTACTGAAACTTTTCTTGTATTGTAGGGTTCCAGGCTCCTCCCTAGTTAGTAGAAACCAACTCCATCCACTTCGAAAGATCTGAAAAGGCCTTAATCCTTATCCCAAAAGACCTCTGAGCACTTGTGTCCTGAGTGGGGAATCCAGGTCAAGTTCTGAAACACTTCACAAGCTCAGATGGGTCTCGGGATGGAGAGCAAGCGTGACGCAGAGTCTCCTGGGAAGCCTTCAGAACACACAGACCCCAGGCCCTACCCAAGACCCACTTACCGAATCAAGGGACCTGGGACTCCGCACTCTTTTAAAGTCCCCTGCCTGAACCTAGACTTGGTATTGTGACTTCCCAGTTCATCTCATTCATTCTTTTAGTGAAAAACTTTGTTCTTCAGAATAGTTTTAATAGTTTCCATACACCAAATTATATACCAAAAAACCAAAAAAAAAACCCCAACCCTTTGTTGGTGATTCTGATACTCAGCCAGAACCACTGTCCATTTACTATCTTCCAGAGAAAAACTTCCCATGGCCCCTAAGTAGCAACCCATTAGTTGGAATTTCTTAAAATTCTACTATGTCTTTCACTTATGTCTTAAGTGAGTGGCAGGGTTTAGGGATAACCTATCTCCCAATTATTTCATCACTACTCCACTGTTACCCTCCTTAGAAAGCATTAAATATAGCAATTCTTTTTCCTCACTCTCTCAAGAACCTTTAACTCCAGTACAGAAACCATGTGTGAATTGAGCTATTTCATGTAGCAGCAATACCAAGATGTCACTGTTGCTTCAAAGCTACTTCAATGAGTGTGAACAGAAATGGTCTCAGTTTGGAAGCAATGGCAGTCATGCTCTGTGAGCCACAAGCTGGATGGCGGGTGGGGTTGGGCACCCTCCTACAGCATTCTTTCAGACATGGACACAACTTTTGGACAGACCAGGTGGGCACTTTCTGCCACTGCAGTCACAAAGATGAGCTCTCTTCTAGTCCAAGATCATGGATTCATCATAATCACCTTCATCAACTGATTCTTGCTGCCAAAACACAGCAAGTGCTTTCTAAATTCTTGGAGCTTTTGGCCTCAGGCCGGGCACACTACGGAGGCTCATCCACCCAGACACCTACCCTGGGCCTGCGCACTGGGAACCTGGCGGCACACAGAGAACCTTCCTCCCTTACTCCTTTCTCTCCGGCACCGGCACAAGACCAGCACTCAGGAAGCGCCAGGAAAGGTTGGGGGTTGCAAAAAGGGAGGAAAGGCAATATGGCATCTCAACTAACTACTCACCCAAGTCCTTGAAGAAACCCCAAGACTCACACTAGGAGAAATACAGACTGGTCTTCTCCCAAAGGACAAACAGGCAGAAGATGACAGGCCAGCCCTGCAACTGAGCCTGGGCACCCTCCCTAGTGGGATTACTCCAACCAAACGTTGGCTGATTCCACACTCCATGTGGAAAGCTCAAGAATCTGTCAGGGGATGCACCTTCAAGTGGCCTGTGGTGCAGCACTTGGCGAAGTTTGATATGTGGCAACACACCTTTGCGGTCTCAAGCACACATGAGCTGCCGCTCCTCTGCAGTACCCCAAGTGAAAGCCACACAGCAGCCACCTACACACTGGTCACCAAAATGCTCTGCTGGCATCAAAGGACGGACAGGCAACCACTTACCCAGAGGGCTCAGGGCAGCTGCCACACTCTCTCCTACATTCTTGAGGAAATTCACACTGGGATCCTCCGATGGACCAGAAGCTTTGATTTTAAAAAACAAAAACAAAGATACACTTAATTCAAAGCATGTCTCTCAATGACTGATACCCATTGCAGTCCTGTCACCTTCATCCCAGGAGCCCTCCCCCCGGGGCCTTGTCCCAGCAGCCTACACTCCAGTGCTTCCCTCTCTCCCTCCCTCTCTAGGCCACCTCCTGGGCCCCTTCGTCCTTCAAACCACTTCCCCTTCTGCTCCCCCTTCATCTGTGTTCCTGGTGCCTAGGTACTCCGCAGGGGGCTCAGTACATACAGTATAAAATATTATTTACTCGAATCAAACATCCCCATCTTTGTCTCTAAAGATAAAGTGAATCAAAGGACACAGTAAGATTAATAAAATCAGAATAAAACCAGAATCCAAAAGTTCAGAATGCAAGCTATATGTAAGTTTTTGACTTGGGGACTGTTTTAAAAGACTCATGCAAATTTGGCTCTGACTTTCCTGACAGCTAGCATAAAAGAGAAGGGAGTACACTGCGGAGATGCAGGTGCTGGAGGGGGCCTCCCGTCTATATGTGAGGACCACCTCAGAGGGCAGCATGAGGAGATGGGCAAGGGCAGATGCATTAGTGGCCTTGGGCACTTAGGCGCCTCAGTTTTCCCACCTGTACAATGGAGATAATGCTCCACACTTTGCTGGGTTTTGTGAGGATTAAATGCCAGGAATGGCCATGAAGTGCCCAGCCCAGCCATAGGCACACAGGATTTCAGGACACAGGGAAGGCCCTCCAGCTCTGCCAGCCCTCACATCTCGCCCTTCCGAGGCCAGCAGACACAAGCCTCACCTGATTCTGCAGCGGGGCCAGGGTGGGCATCCCCCGCTCGAGGAGGACGTGGGCTCCAGTTCCCCGGTGGGCCCATCTCCCAGCCAGGCCACCCAAAGTGCCCGTGTTTCAGCTTCCGCAGCCAGCGGCTGTGAGAGAAGCCCTGGGGAGGGGTAGACAGAGGGGCAGGGTGGTGCCAGGTCAGGGGGCTCCTGCCACCCTGCACCCACCCCGAGCCCACAGGGAGGCCCCACTCACCTCAGAAGGGCGCCCAAAGGGGCTGGGGAAGGCAAGCTTGCTGTGCTCCCTGTGCATGCCCTTCCCCTCGCAGACAGAGCATAGGTCGTAGTCAGGACAGACGCTGCACTTGTAGCGGGTCCCCACCACTGGCCCGTTGCAACCATCACAGATAACGTTGGGGTGCACCATGTTTCGGGGCACCTCCTGAGCACACGGGGGTCGGTGGTCCCGCCGGCACTCCTTCTTCTCTGCAGGCAGGGCAGAAAACCATGACACTCTTTGTGAGCCACGGAAGACTCCTGCTTGTCAGCGCTATGGGGCCATCACAGTCAGCAGGTCCCTCATGCCACCCTTCAGACACCGAATCCAGGCGAATTCACTTACTGAAGTGGCAACAACAACACAACCTCAGAGCCTGCTAGGAGGTTCTCAATCCCTGCGCCTGTGACCTGGGGATGAGTGGCCCAGGCAAGAGCAAAGCAACAGAGAGTTGTGTCTGCATGGCTTTGGCCTTGCCCCGCACTAAAATAAACCCTCAGCTCGTGAGCACAATCAAGAGTGAACCCAGGGACTTCCCTGGTGGCGCAGTGGTTAAGAATCCGCTTGCCAATGCAGGGGACACAGGTTCAAGCCATGGTCCGGGAAGATCCCACATGCCATGGAGCAACTAAGCCCGTGCGCCACAACTACTGAGCCTGCGTTCTAGAGCCCGCGAGCCACAACGACTGAAGCCCGCATGTCTAGAGCCAGTGCTCTGCAACAAGAGAAGCCAACGCACCGCAACGAAGAGCAGCTCCCGTCGCTGCAACAAGAGAAAGCCTGCGCACAGCAACGAAGACCCAATGCAACCAAAATGAAAAATAAATTTATTAAATTTATTTTTTTAATTTATTTTATATATATATATTTTTAAAGTGAACCCAGAGACCCTCCGACCTCACCCCCTGTGGTGGGCATGTACTCCTTTTTCAGGCCAAGCACAGCGATGACTATGGCCCTGTCTTAAACAGCCTTCAGTCTCCTCTCCCCTTCTTTAGGGGAACGTCTCCATAACCTCAAGCCAGTTGTACTCAGCAGGAACACCTGGCTTCAGGCTGCCCCTTACCTTTAATGTAAATACGGAAGATGTCGTCCTTCACATATGACATCGCCATCTTCAGTTCCTCGTCACTGGAGAAGGCAACCAAGTCCCCGTCCTCATCTAGATTGTTTAAAAGACAGCAAGTGAGCACCCAGGGCCTCTCAGTTGGACACAAGCTGCTGAAAAGGGCTGAGGCCAGTGCAAAAGGGGCACTTGTAGGGCTATAAACTGAAGCCCACTTGTCTGAGCCAGGGGAAAGTAGGGCTGAGGACAAACTGCCCATTCACTCTGCCACTGCCTGGAGAGCAAGTACTCCAACCTGGACCCGGGGTGCACACGAGAGGCAGAGTACGTGTGTGCAGACGCAGCAATGGTAGCACCTGGCCACCTGCCACTCTGCCTCTGCACTAGCTGCCCCATCAGAAAGGTGCTGTCTCCATCCACATCCAACCAGACCCAGCTCCTCATCAACTGTGGGAGATCCCCATCTGTGACCTGCTCGTCAGGGGTCCAGCACCTCCAAAGGCCTTGGATCTCTTGTGTCTTAGGAGAGTAAAGTAGAATGCATCTGCCTGCTTCCTCCCCCAACAAAGCTAAAATTGCGTATTTATATGTAGTCTCTAGTTTTTAGATGTTGGCTCAAATGGTTTAAAGCATCACCATGCAAGACAAACCACACCATACATCTGCAGGCTGGTTCAGGTCTATGGGTCACCAGATGCAACATCTACCATAAAAACAGGGGCTGTGTCAAAAGGTGGAAACAACCCAAATGTCCATCAACTAATACACAGCTCAACAAAATGTGCTGTGTCCATAAAATTGAAACTTTCCCAGCCCCAAAAAGGAATGAAATACTGATACATACTACAACATAGGTGAACCTTGAAAACATTATGCTAAGTAAAAGAAGCCAGTTACAATAGACTACATATTTTTACAGGAAATGTTCGGAATAGGGAAATCCATAAACAAAGTAGATTAGTGGTAGTTTAGGGCTGGGGGTATGGGATGATGGGGATGGGAGGATAGCTAAAGCGCAGAGTTTCTTTATAAGGTGATGGAAAGGTTCCAAGATGACTGTGATAACGGCTGCACAAATCTGTAAATATGCCGAAAACTGTACACTTTAAATGGATGAATTCTATAGTATGTGAACTGTAGCTCAATAAAACTGTTATTTTAAAAAAAGGTGGAAGAAATCCAAAAAAGAGGGGATATATGTGTATGTATGCCTGGTTTACTTTGCTGTACAGCAGAAACTAACACAACATTGTAAAGCAACTACACTCCAGTAAAAATTTTAAAAATAAATAAACAACGATCTACTCTGAAAATAAATAAATTTTAAAATTTGGGGCCCTGGCAAGATGGCAGCAGTCCTGAGGAAGGTCCTAGCACGGACCCACCTACCGGCAGGCCCGCCTCCGTCCCAGTCACAACAACTTCCCCCAACCCCACCCCCAGCAGCCACCAGTCTTGCCAGCGCAGCTAGAAACTGAGCTGGCTCCTGGGCTCTGTCCCTACACCAACACTTCTCAAGAACGTTTTCATCTGGTTCCTCTATCCACTGCCAATGGGATAACGTCTGGACTCCGCCTGGTCTTGGGCGTTCTGTGGTCTGTCCCCGATCTCCCCTCCCAGCCGCCGGCCCGGAACTCGCGGGCCAGGCCGCACAGCTGAGTCCTCCTCCCCAGCCAGCCCTTCCTCCTAGTCTGCCGGCCCAGGCTCTTCCGGGTTATTATCACAACCCCCACCTGGCACTAGCAGGCCCAGACTCGGCAGCAACAAGATGTCACTGTAACCTGAGTGCCCCTCTGACCACCCTGTGCCTGCTCGCGAGCCGGTGAGGACGCCCCGGTGCGCCTTCGCCAAGATCTGCAACATCATGGCGGGCGGGGGTGGGGGTGGGGGAGGAGGTCTCTTACGCCGCCAGGCCTGAGATCCGCCCGGAGAGCCTGGCAGCGCCTGACCCTACTAGGGACGGCTGTAGTCACCACTCCTCGTCACCAGGATGGCACCCGAAGCCGAACTAGGGACCCACGCGGGCCGCCGTCCACCCAGCGAGCAGCCAGAGCAAACCCCCGCAGACGCCACCAGGCCCGACGAGAAAGAAGAGACAGCCACCCCGCCAGCAGAGCAGGACTGCGTCACGACCCCGCGCCGCTGCCTTAGGGCGCCCGGCCGCTCACCGCGGTAGTGAGCCTGGAAGCCGCCGGGCCGTAGTACGGGGAACAGGGCGGCCACCCGGCTCAGCAGCCGCTCGCAGGGCCGCGGGCCAGCTGTGGACTCAGCTTCCGCTTCGGGCTCCGGGCTAAAACAGAAGCTGAAGCGGCGGATCTCGCGGGCTGCGTCCTCCTTGCCCAGAAGGTAGGCCTTCACGGTGAGCGACGCCATCGCCGGTTGGGAAGCAGGAGTGGAGCCGCTGGGGAACCGCTCAGGCGTGCGGCTTTTGTAGGGCACTCTGGGAGCCCCGCCCTCCCCACTTCCTGGGGGCGGGGTCTGAGCGCGCCCGGTCCAGCCCTTGTCGCCAGGCCGTCGCGCGCGAGCCACCCTGCGGGAGCCCCAGACTCACTACAGCCTCCTCGCCGCCGGGCCCCCTCATTGCCGCCCCCTTTCCTCATTGCCCCTAATGCATCAGGGACCCCAAGAGGCCGGCCCCGCAGTCCGACATCTCGGTCTGGCGCCCGCCTCTGCACCTAGGGAAAGGGACCGGCCAGGGTCCCGCCCCAGATCCCTCGCAGGTCTGGTCCCGGCCGTGACTCAGCAGAGCAGAGCCCAGGCCGCCCGGAGATGGCCAGTGCAGGAGGGAGGTGGACAACAGAGGCCGGAAGCCAGGAAGTTCCTAGGCGCTCAGCGAGCACCGCCAGCTAGAACAAATTGGCTCCCGAGGTGCTGTCCTGACCTTGTCACTCTTGGCAGCCGACCCCATTCGAAGCCATCGGCTTTTCAGGTGGCAGCCCACTCCGCCATCCCCAGCATCCTCCATGACTGTCCCTTACTGAGTTGAGGGACAGACCCCCAACTGAAGCCTGAGCACCAGAGGAGCTCCCAGTTTGATAGGGGGTAGGGTTGAGAAGTGCCAGAAGGGTGCAGGATCTTCCCATCCCCACCTGACTGGAGGGCCTGCTAAGGCTTCCTGGAGTCTCAGTGGCCACCAAGTGTTCACTGCAGCCCAAGAGACTCCCCATTGGTGCCTGGACACCCACTAGTCAGCCGGTGGTGCCCAAGGGCCTGAGGGGTCTCAGGTCTGTTGGCCTCATGGGTAGCCCAGTATTTAGCTCAACAGCCCCCAGCTAGGGACCAAGAAACAGAGGCTTTGGGCCTCTGTTGCCCACCTCCCTCCTGCACTGGACATCTCCGGCTTTATGTGACAAAAGTGACCTGTTCAAATGGCCTGGGGGAAGGGGGCTGTTGCGGGTGGGTGTCTTAGAAGAAGGTAGGCAGGAAGGTTATGTCACCCTATGAATCCTCCCAGATACGGTTCTGTGAGTAGAAAGTCAAACCTACTGAGTCAAATTCATGCTTTTTCATGGTAGGGTTTGTGGAAGCAGGTAAAACTTCAAGGGATGGGAAACCTGGAGACCACAGGAAAGTAGGTTGGATTTGGTTAATCAGGTGCAAGGGGGACTTGGTTGTGGAAGCACAGCAGGGACCTGTCCACAGGTGTGGCTTGTCCTTCGCAGAGAGCTCCAGAGCAGCCCTGTAGAGAAGACAGTCCCCTCTCAGGCTTCTCTCTGCATCCCTGCTGTAAGCCTGTGAAAGTGACCCTATCTGCCTGCTGCCCTACAGACAGGGTCAGGGGACAAAGAGGGAACAGCCTCCACTGGGTGGAGGCTGCAGTGGCCCACAGGTGCCCCAGTGTGACTCAGCAGCTTGGGAGCCACTCAGCCCTGGGCAGGCCAGGCCAAGAGCCCAGCTTCCTGACCCCAGAACTACATCATCCCCATCTGAGAGCGTGGGGGGTGCACAAGGAAAGTCCTGTGGCTCTAGGGAACCTCAGGTTTCAGGAAGGACTCCAGGCACAGCCTCTGTCTAAACAGGCAGCTGAGACGGAGGCCGCCCCTAGGAACACATTTGCTTTCTTGCCTTTTGGCTCTGTTTGGGACCGTGGTGGGTTTGCAGGGAGGGATGGAAAGCTCAGGGAGAAAGGGGTTGGAAGGAAATGGGGCCCTGGGAAGCAGGGAGACCCCTGCCCCTGGAGAGCCCAGGTTCTGGCCTTCCCAGCATGCCCCACTGCTGAGCCCTGCCCTCCTCCTGCCCTCCCCCAAGGCTTGCTAGAGGTAAACAAGGCTGCAGCTGGGGAACTCCCTTGCAGGGCCCTCTCCGCCTGCACTTGTGGTCAGGTGGTCTGGCCGGCAGTGAGTCAGCGTCCCATGACCAGCTGTCATAACCAGGGGATCCCCGGCCCCCTTGCTGCCACCCATCTCAATGACATCAGGCAGCCAGGCAGCCGAGGTGAGGAGCTGTTGCATGGGTCTCTTCAGGACGCAGGGGTCAAAAGAGCAAGTAGAGGCCAGGGTGGCAGGGAGCTGGCCACCAGACCCTGTCCCTATGATCCAAGACCTCCTTCCCACATCTGATTTCCTTACCCTCCCAGGGCTGCAGGGAGCTCCCTGCCCACTGACTCCCCTCCCTACCCTCCAGGACATAGCATGCACACTCCGCCAATGGGAAAGCTTGGTGCCTGAATCAGGAGACCCACTATCCACCAGCCCTGCCACTGTTGGGCAAATGACCAGCCTCTCAGTTTCCTCACCTTTGAAATGGAACTGGAGTGGGACAATCTGAGTCACCGTTCCCTGGTGATGCCCCCTAGGTGTGTTAGTTGTTGTTTGATTGCCTTTGGGGGTGTCAGCTGGGAGGGGGGTGTCAAGCAGGAGACTACAGCCAAGACTGAGGTGAAAGAGTGGGGAGCACAGAAGAGACCTTGAGTCAAAAGGTTCTGGAAGATGAGAGGAGCAGGGGTGCCTGGAAAGCCTTCTGCTTTTATTGCTCTCTGGTGTGTTGTAACCACCTCCTCAGTTCTCCCTTCCAAAAATAATCCTGATACCCACCAGGGTTCTGGGCCTTCCCCAATCAACAGAAATTGACGAGAGGCCAGACAAGAAATTCAGGCAAGCCTTTCTTGGGACGCCTGCTGCAGCAGGGGGGAGCAAAAACACATAATAGGTTTCCTTACTCACTCTCTCTGGGGGGGTGGGGGACAGTGAGCTTGTTTCTTATATGGGGTGAGGGTAGGGGCGTGTCCAGGGGCCAGGCCAGAGGGGTGGCTTAGGTGGTGTGCCCACCCCTCTGGTGGTGGTGCGTGTAGGGGGCACGTGCAGTACCCTGCTTTTGCTGCCAACATCCTGTTTTTGCTCCCGGCTCTTCAGAAGTGGCAGTTGCGTTTTTTTGGTCTTTTTGTATCTTGTTGTCCATAATTTGCCCCAAATGCATATGTGAGCAGTTATTTTTAGTCCCTTATAGTTTCTTTGTGTTTCCTTGCTGAAGAAGTTTGTCCAGGTGCAGAAGAAGTTTGTCCAGGTGCAACCACTGCAGCAAAGAGTCACAGGTCCCAGCCTGTCTCAATCCCATCCCTTGACAATGGTTTCCTGAAGTTCCCTTTAGTTTATTTTCTTTGGGGTGTGGAGCCAAGCCTAGAGGTAGGTGGTGGGGCAGCCAGAGACAAGGCCACCACAGGTCACAGGCTGAGCTGCTCTGGGCCACCATTTAGATTGAAGATCACAGGGGATCAAGCCTCTCCCCACCCCAACCCCAGGCCCAAGGTTTGAGTTTGTTTCTCCATGGGGGAACAGTGTCATGGATAGGGTGCCTTCAGGACACACTGCCCAAGGACCTGTCTGCTATTCTCTTCCTCTCCCTAAGGAAGAAGGCACACACCCTCTCCTTGGTTCCTAACCAGTCAAATCATTCCACCTGGTGACTTTTTCCTGGCTCCTCCCCTTGCCTGGACCACTTTCCCCACTGCCTCCAGTCGCTGCTTCCAGTGGCAACCTCCCACCCTAAATGCCATCTTCTCAGTGGGGCCTTCCCTGAGCACCCCCTCAGGAAAATCCCCAGGCACTGGACATCACCTCATTTTAGCTCTTCCTGCAAAAGCCCACAGCCCAGCCCAGAAGGCTGAGGGCCTTCTGAAAGGGGGCTTCTGAAAGAAAAGGAGCTCAAAGAGTCAGTGGCCCTGGGGAAATAAAGCTACGGAGGAGACATGGTTGGAGAGTTAGGTAATGCCAAGTTGTGGGCTACCTGGGAGCCCCGGGGCCCTCCTGCATGGCTGCTGGAGGGCACGATTGGCCTTTCTGGGCTGGGCTGCTCGCACTAGAAGGGGGAGGGGGGACACGACAGGCCCTGCGGGGGTCATCGAGGGGGCGCAGGCTGAGTTGGACGTTACCATGCTGTGCGCGGGGGACCGTGGAGACGGCTCTCACCTAAGCTGAACGGGGAAAGGGAGGCCAAGGGAGGCCCAATGCCGGGCCACGTTTGTAAATACGTATCCGAAAGCTCGGCGCCCAAGATCAAAAGAAGCATGAGGGCTTCCCTGGTGGTGCAGTGGTTAAGAGTCTGCCTGCTAATGTAGGGGACACGGGTTCGAGCCCTGGTCTGGGAGGATCCCACATGCCACGGAGCAACTGGGCCCGTGGGCCGCAACTACTGAACCTGCGCGTCTGGAGCCTGTGCTCGGCAACAAGAGAGGCCCGCGCACCGCGATGAAGAGTGGCCCCCGCTTGACACAACTAGAGAAAGCCCTCGCACAGAAACGAAGACCCAACACAGCAAAAATAAATAAATTAATTAATAAAACTCCTACCCCCAACATCTTAAAAAAAAATAATAATAATCATGAGATAAGACGGGCGGCGCCAGGGACCTCTCCCGTTGAGACCCCTGGCCTGCACGCCTGCCCGGAAGGAACCTGCGACCCGGAGCGGAAGCGGCCGGGATTCGGGCCAAGGTGGGGGCGAGGGGCGCCGCAGGCCGCCTGGGGGAAGGCTTTTCCGACCCCGGCAGTGTCCGCCAGCCAGCGCCTTCCCCTCCAACATGTGTCCTTGGGCTCCCGGCGCCGGGCGGTGTCCTTGCCTGACTGAAAAGCCGGCAGGGGCTTCGGTTTTCCCGCACGATAGGGAGCGCACACCTCGCTCTATGCGTCAGGTCCGCTGGTCAGAAGTGGTCTGGCCAGGCCGCCGGGTCGCAGGCCCCCTAAGACACTTAACGAAGTTAAGTAGAACCTGCCTGCCCCTGCCTGGGGTGGGGGATGTAGCGGGGCTCGGACGAGGGTCACGACTGGGATCCGAAAGCCCCGGCCCTTACCGGCCTCTCCGGTCGGTGGAGACCTACCCCTGGGCGCACAGGGCCCGGGGCCCCCAAAGCAGAGGACCAGCCTGACTGCGCAAGGTTCTGGAAAAATCAAGGGAGGAGCCATGAGGTGTGGTGGGGAGAGGAGCTGTGAGGAAGCCACGCAGCGACCCCTGCCGGGAACTGGTGCCCCCAGCGGGTCCAGGCCGGAGACCCGCAGAGGTGCCTGGTCCTTCAGGACAGGTGGACAACAGCTCAAGGCAGAGGGGGAGGAGGAGGCGCGGGAGAAGGTGCGGGGGCTCCCAGCTGGGCTCGGGGCAGCAGAGGTCAGCGTAGCAGTCTCCCAGGAGCGTCACACCCAGGCCCAGCAGTGAGAGGGTGACCGGGGGGCGGGAGCCGCTTTCCCGACCTGGTTGGGAGTTTAGGATCACATGGAACGGGCGGCCGCTGCCAGTCAGGCACAGGGCCCTTTCCCTCCTCTCTCCGTCGAAAACTTTATGGAAAGTTATCTGGCATTCTCTCGTGCTCCGAAGTCCTGGCGCACGGCCCCTACGGCCAGGCTCCCGGCACCCACCAGTGCTTCTCTGGGAGGGGTACTTAAACGGTCGCCACCGCCCCCGGCCCTACAGGCCCCAAGCACGCTCTTCTCTCTTGCCGCTCGGCCTCATGGCCGCGCTGGCTCTCGCCACGGCCCTGCGCGCCCTCTGCTAATGGCGCGGGCTCTGGGCACCTCCTTTGCTCAGCCTAGGTGCCCGCGCCTGGCATTTGAGGGAGCTCAGGTAGCGTTTGCGGGGTGCGTGGGGGTCATGCGAGTGTTGGACGTAGCGTGTATTCCTTATCGTGTAACCCTGACTCTCTGGAGAGGCGGCGGCGCGGTCCCCCTCGGACCTCTTGTAATATCCCGGGTGCCCCCTTCCCATGACGGCCGCGTCGCGCAGGAGCCACCAGACCTGCCCACGAAAAGAAGGGGCCACGAGCACGGGCTCTGCAGGGGCCGCGGTGTGGGGCTGCATTGTTCCAGTCGCCCTGTCATGGTGGCAAAAGGGTGTGTCCCGGGGCTTCCCTGGTGGCGCAGTGGTTGGGAGTCCGCCTGCCGATGCAGGGGACACGGGTTCGTGCCCCGGTCCGGGAGGATCCCACATGTCGCGGAGCGGCTGGGCCCATGAGCCATGGCCGCTGGGCCTGCGCGTCCAGAGCCTGTGCTCCGCAACAGGAGAGGCCACAACAGTGAGAGGCCCGCGTACCAAAAAAAAAAAAAAAAGGTTGTGCCCGGGCTTCGCGGAAGCGACTGGTCAAGGGGAAGGCGTGCCCTGGCCCTGGCGGCTGAGGCAGGGTCCTCAGCAGCCGCTCTGCCTGGCGCCCAGTAGTTACTGTCTGGCAGGCCCTGAGCGGAGGAGAGAGTAGAGGACTGGAGAGCCCACAGAGCCTGAGCTTCTCGGGGTCGTGCTAAAGTTGGCAGGATGGCAGCCACTGCGACCTGGTTAAAAGCATGTCAGGTAGGAAGAAGTCCGCAGGGCATGGGTCACAGCTGCTGAGAAGGGCACAGCCCCCTCACCCCCAGGGACCCACACTCTTCCACCCTCAGACTGCAGTTCTAGAGGAGGAGCTGAGGTTCCCTTAGACAAAACTTCTGGAGAGAGAAGGAGGCTAAAGCCCCTCCCCACCCCTGGATTTTGCATTCCCTAGTCCCCTTGTTAACACCTGGGCTTATGGACTCTTTAATCAATAGAAACTGATAAGAGGCCAGGCCAGAAATTCAGGCAAGGCTTTATTGGGACTCCTGCTGCAGCAGAGAGGAGCGAAAACAAGTAACAGGTTCTCTTGCTCCCTCTCTCAGGGGAGGGGGGAGGGGGGTGCAAACTGGTTCCTTAAATGGGGTGACAGTAGGGGCAGATTGGTGTGTCACTCTGGAGGGGTGGCTTAGGTGTCTGCCCATTCCCTCGGTGGTGCTGTGTGCAGGGATCATGCCTGGTACCCTGTTTTTGCTCCAGGCACCTCAGAAGTGGCAGTTGGGTTTGGGCCTTTTTGTATCTTATTGTTCATAATTTGCCCCAATTGTGCAAGCATGCAGTTTCTTTTAATCCCTTATATTTTGTATTTTGTTGCTAGAGAAGATATTTGTCCAGGTGCAAGCACTGCTGTAAAGGGTCCCAGTTCCCAAGTCCCAGCCTATCTCACCCTCACCCTGCTCAATTTCCATCCCTTTTCTAGATGGAAATTTTCCTTTGGGGAGTCATTTCTCCCCTGCCATTGTGGGTAGGGTGGGGTATGCACATGACCCAGGCTTGGCCAGACAGAGCATTTGTAGCCCCCTGGGTCAGGGATGGTCATGGAAATGCCCACTGGGGCCACCTGAAAGCAGGAGCTTGCCTGTAAGCTTCTGGGTCCCTGCAGGCCCAGTGCTGGATCATGAAATGGCTTAAACCAGTTGATTTTGGTCTTGGTCAGTTGTATCCAAGAGGACTGAACCACCACCTCCCCACACGCCGTGCCTGCCACAGGGTTCCCAATGGCGGTGATGGTCACCATAATGCAGACCAGAAATAGGGGAGTCAGCTGTGGCCATGCCATGCCCTCAAACCACCAGCAGTTCCTGTTGATTGTGCTTCCCCAAAAATAAAAGTAATAACACTCTTGTAGTGCTCCTCTTATGCTAGGGAGCATTCTCAATTTTTTATATATGTTAACTCACCTTCTCCCTTGAGGTGAGACCATGTGATTAGCTCTGGCCAAGCACCTGAGACAGAAGAGCCATTTATTTGCCAAAGCATTTATTTATTTGCCAAAGCCAGAGCTTCTAAAGCTCTCTTTCCCTTTTCCAGGGAAGCCTTCAGTGTTCAGGTGGTTACTCCTGGAGCCTGGGCAGGAACTACCAGACCCTCAGGCTTTGAAAAATATACCTTTATTAAGTCATAGAGACTTGGGGTTTTTGCAGCAGCATAATTAAACCCATCCAGACTGATTATTATCCCCAGTTTACATGTCGATGAAATGTGCACAGAAAGGATAAAGTAACTTGCCCAAGGTCACACAGCTTGTGTCAAGTGGAGCCAGTATTATGAACCCAGGCAGGCTGTCTTTCTAGTCCACGCTCTTGACCTCAATGATTAAAAATCTTCTAATGAATGTCCTGAACCCATCTATTATTTATCTATTTATTTATTTATTTGCGGTATGCGGGCCTCTCACCACTGTGACCTCTCCCGTTGCTGAGCACAGGCTCTGGACGCGCAGGCCCAGCAGCCATGGCCCACAGGCCCAGCCGCTCCGCGGCACGCGGGATCCTCCCGGACCGGGGCACGAACCTGTGCCCCCTGCATCGGCAGGCAGACTCTCAACCACTGCGCCACCTGGGAAGCCCCCCATTTACTTTTCATTTCCAATCCCTGTCCCCCATTCCAGACAATGTCTCTCCTAGCTGCCTATGTCAGGGCAGAAAACCTTTTCCTCTACCCTCTTAGATTCAGTACTTGGGGGCTGTGAATTAAACCAACAAAAGACAGATGAGCAAGAAAATGTTTTTATTCATGTACTAGAAAGTTATAATTTGGGGCTTATATACCAATTTAATGGGGGTAGCAGAGAGGAAAGAGGGGGAGAAAGGTACTTATGTGGAAAACACATGACTTTTAGGAAGGACAAATGGGTCCTTAGGAGAATATCTGGGAGTTTTGTGACAACGTCTATTTGGGTTATCAGGTGAAAAGAGTCAATCTGTTGCTGAATGCAAGTTTGTGTGCCTGATGCACAGTGAGGCCAAACAAACCAAAACGTTGGGGTCCAGAGCAGAGAAAGGTTTATTGCAGGGCCACACAAGGAGAACACATGGCTCCTGCCGAAAAAACCCGGAACTCCCCAAAGGGTTTCAGCAAAGCATTTTTAAAGGCAAGGTGAGGGAGGGGTGTGGTTGGTTGTTGAAAACTTCTTGGTGCAGGAATCCTTTGTTCTTGTACCTGTCCACATAGGTCAGGTCACAACAGTTCCTGTAAACCTCCAGCAAGACAAATGTTATTCTCTGTTCTGCAACTTTTTATCTCTATATGAATGGAAAAGTGTTATACCCTTAAAGGTCAGAGCCTTGAGAATGGGCTGTCTTGTATATTTCAGGCTATAGGCAACATTCTTTACTCAAACGTTAAAGTAAAAGAAACATCTAATATAGAGTCAGATTTGTTCTTTCCTATTACAAATCTTTCCCTACCTAGTTGCTCCCAGGGAGGGGATTTAGGATACTGGAATTCTTTGGGGAGGCTCTGCTTTTAGGCAGATAAGGGAGTTCCAGGAGAAAAAAAAACAAAAACAAAAACTATTCTCGAATGCCTTCAGCTCAAAATAATTTTTATGTCACAGTGGCACATCCTGGACCCCCTTCTCTACCACAGCCCTGGCTGGTCTTCCTGCTTCCTCTTACTTTCTCCAGTTCCTTCTCCATGCCTGCCAAAGCAATCATTTCAGAATGCAAATATGACTCACTCCCACCACAGCCCCCACTCCTCTCCCTGCTTTGGATGGATCCCACAGTTCCAAGGGTAAAAACCCAAATCCCTGACAAGGTGTGCTAGATGCTAGTGCTCTGCTCTGCCCCTGCCGGTTCCAGGCCTCCTCTCTCACTGAGCTCTACCCAGGCTGGCACTGACTGCTTATGCTAATCAATCCTGTACTGAGGCAACTCCTTTTCTCCCCTGGGTCATACAGCTAACCTCACTTTCCCAGGAAAGCTCTCTGTCCTTGTGTGGTAATTCCCCACATTATAAGCTTTCTGAGCCCCATGGACCTTACCTTCCCAGCACTGGGCACAGTGGCTGCAGATGGGACTCTGGCAGGGTAGGGACTAGGTCGATGTCCGTGCACAGTGCTTCTATGTCACCAGTGACTCAAGCATGATCTGGTACAGGTGGACGCTCAGAACATTTGTTATGAATGAATAAGGAAATACCGTTGAGACAGGCTGGGACCTGAAACCTGGGATCCTTTGCTGCAGTGCTTGCATCTGGACAGACATCTCCTCCAGCAACAAAATACAAAGAAACTGTAAGGGACTAAAAATAACTGCCTGTGCATGCAAGTTGGGGCAAGTTATGAATAACAAGATACAAAAACCCAGCTGCCACTTCTGAGGAGCCAGGAGCAAAAGCAGGGTACCACACATGACCCCTGCACACAGCACCACCCAGGGGGTGGCAGACCACCTAAGCCACCCCTCAGGCCTGACTCCTGGACCCGCCCCTACCCTCACCCCATATAAGGAACCAGCTTGCCCCGGCCTCGGGAGCAAGCAACAGAAACTGTTAACTTGTTTTCACTCCCTCCTGCTGCAACACAGGTCCCAGTAAAGCCTTGCCTGGATTTCTTGTCTGGCCTCTTACCAGTTTCTATTAATTAAGGAGTCTAAGAACCCTGGTCAGTAACAGACTTTGTGGAGACTCCACAAAGGGACATTGTCTCCCTCCTGGGAGAGGATGTGGGCACCTCCAGGACCACTGAATGCAGCTGTCACCACACCTGGTAAGTCTCCCTTCCTGGTCCCTGAGGACCTCAGGACCCTCACTCAAGCAACGTTTTGCCCCTCCCCTTTGTCCTTTTACCCTCACTGCTTTCCCCCTCCCCTTTGTCCCTTTCCTCTCCTGATATCTACTTCTCTCTCCGTCTTCTCCTCTCTCTGTCCTCTCCTACTTCTGGCCTATCCTTCTGAGAGTGTTGCACAGCTACAGCATCACTCCTCTCAGCTCGTGAGACCTGCTTCCTCTGGCTGGCAATGGTTCACCTTGACTGGTGACAGAGGTCGGAGAGGCTCCCCTCACACCATGCAGATCTTGGTCCAGCAGGCTCTCCCTGAATGGGAGATTTATGAGAGTGATAGAAGTTCAAATCATATCCTGTAGTGGCTAGAAGTCTTATCGTCGCAATATGCTCACCTTTATTTTCCTGCTGCCAAGAGAAGTCCTGTTGGGAGGGAACAGGCTGAAGCAGCAGATTTCTATATACTGGTGTATGTGTGGGTGAGAGTCTCACCTGTGGGTTGGAGTCCCACAGACGACTTACAACTGACTGGTTTCCAGGCTTGATCACCCTGGTGGGCAATGGACAGGGTGCTCCCTCCTTCACTGGTCCTTTCTGGAAGCACACAGTCTGGTGCCTGAATAGACACCCACAGGGGGCAGGTTGAAATAGCAATCCCTCTCTTTTTTTCATTCTTTTCTGTCCCTCCTCCCTTTACCTCTCCCTTGGTCCTCATACCTATACTCCCATCCCTTCCATCTTGGAGACTCCCTGTTGGCTCACCTTTTTCATGACCCCCCCCCCATACTTTTCTGTTTTGTGTTCCTAACTCTGGCTGGCAGAAGGGCCAGTTGAGAGAGGAGCTGGGCTGGACAAAGTCCTCCAGAGGCCACCTCGCCATAACACCATGTCTTTGTTTCTTGTTTGTGTCTTTAAGTTTCTGTCATTGGTACATGTTGAGTCTCAGTCAGTAAATGTAAAAGGATCTTTGTCTTATGTAGTTTTGTCTGTGCAACCACTCCTGCAAGTCTCTGCCTCATTGTGGGCATGGGTCGAGCACTTAAGCCTTGAAATACAAACACAGCTCACGTTGCCTGAGACTCCACCCTTGGATTACTTAGTAGGACTTTAAAGAAGGGAGAGGGGGAGAAGGGAGCTTGCATTTCTCTCCCCTGCTTTTAAAATGTAACTGTTCTGCCTGAGCTCTCAGGAACTATCTGATCCATCTGTAGTCCCCAAGACTGAGGAGGAAAAAAAAAAAGAGGCCTTTTTAAACTCAAGCAGGAAAACTGTGGTCTCTGGTGCTGTCTGTCTTTATGTAAAAATCAACCTGTAAATAAGCTATATTTAATTGGCTTAAAGGAAATTAAGCACTTATATAAATTCTCAGAAATATAAAAGAAACTCACCAGAATACATTTCAGGTTCAGGTTCGTGTGATCTGGGAAATACTCAGTATTGAATTATTATCTGGATTAAAGTTAGCTTAAACTTGTAGGTTTAATTAATATAGACCTGTCTTTAAAGTCATCAACATTAAGTATAATACTTTTATTGTACCTAGGGTTACTGAAAGTCAATAAGTGCATATTGTTTCTGTTATAAAATTTGTCAACACGGAAGATAACCGGATATGATTAAACTTTTAAGTAAATGTAACTGAGATAAGAGCTTTTTGGTAAACTCCATAGAAATAATTATATTTTGGAAATGTGCATCTAAAATAGTTTCTCCAAATTTTGATAACTTGAAACTAAATTAAGTTAAATGATAGGAATTCATTGAATATCCAGGCCATTTCAAATAAGATAAAATATTGGAACATTAATTGCTATACAGGTCTAAATTTACCTATTTTTCTCTTCCAAGAGGGAAATTAAATGTTTGGGTTTATTAGACACATGTCTTGTACCACACTGAAGAAAGAAATAGTGCTTTGGGAAGATGCATGTTTCTAGAGGTTACGGGATATTCCAATGAGAAAATGCTGGTATGACAAACAGTTTACAATTACTTGCTTCTTAGTTTTTTCTAGAGATTAAGACTTTAGGGCTTCCCTGGTGGCACAGTGGTTAAGAATCCACCTGCCAATGCAGGGGGACACGGGTTGAGCCCTGGTCTGGGAAGATCCCACATACCGCGGAGCAACTAAGCTTGTGCGCTGCAACTACTGAGCCTGTGCTCTAGAGCATGCAAGCCACAACTACTGAGCCCACGTGCCACAACTACTGAAGCCCATGCACCTAGAGCCCGTGCTCCGCAACAAGAGAAGCCACCACAATGAGAAGCCTGTGCACCACAACTAAGAGTAGCCCCCGCTCACCACAACTAGAGAAAGCCTGCGCGCACAACAACGAAGACCCAACGCAGCCAAAAATAAAGAAATTAAATAAATTTAAATATAAAAGAAAAAGACTTTAAGGTTAAGAATTATAAGGAAAACATTTCAGTATGCAAGGAAAATGGGAAACATGTTTTCAGTAAATGAAGGTATGAGGAATGGAAATGCATTTTGTTAAAAGGAAAAAAAAAGTGATTTTGTCCTAGAGCTGGTTGTTTCTAAATGAAAAAGAAAATGAGGGACAGAATAATATATGATACATAAAGTTGGAAAAGGTTTGCTGGAAAAGGAACATTGGGAAAAGAATTTTGTATGTGGTCAGGATTTTCTAAGATTGGATTCAATTTAATTAGGTAAATGGATTTTAAGAGTAGACTGGTACAGGATTTGGTTTCCCGCTCCCTTAAGAGAACAAAGTTTTCTTGGAACCCTGCTTTTGATAACAGACTGTGAGAATTTCTTTGCCTTTAAATAATTTGTTCCCTGTTTGCCCTTTGAAATCTTTTATTGTCACTTTGGTTAAATGAGTATTAAAGTGACCTGTGATCCTATCTGACCAAGTGTTTTAAAACTTTTTGATATTTTTGACAGACTTTCCAAATAGCAAATTCTAATTAAAGTTCTTTTGACCTCCAGCTAACTTTGGGATGCTTCAAGGGCCCCTGGAGCATCCCAAAGATGGACTTCCTAAAAATCTCGTATGTTCTGATAAAGTGTTATCAGTCATAATTCTAGTTGTTGTGACCAAGCTTCTTTGTCAATTGCATTGTGATCAGGTGCTCAACTGTGCCTTAATTTTAAGTCTTTTGCCATTCATAGACAGTTAAGCTGACGGTTCGCAAAAATGCTTCATCTTCAAGAAGATGCACAGAAAGAGCTTTTTGACAAGTACAGGTTTCTCATAACTTTCATATCATACCACTAAATTGGGTAAATGTGATGGCCTTATAAAACTGCTAAATGGGATTGCGTGAACTGATGGATATGGTTACAATTTTTCAGTTTTGTCTGAGATATTACTGGCTTTTATTCTGTGTTTTCCAGATATAAGGAAATGCTTCCCCTCAAACTAATTATAATTTACAGCAGTTTGGTAATTTACACCCCAAAGTAGAATTGAAACATTTATCCTTCCCTCTACCTGATCCCTCCAGAAATGGGAAACTCAGAGGTTCCCAGCAGCTTTATCAGGTAAATAAGAAAGGCCAGCTCCTAACAGATGCAAGAATCTCAAAGTATTTTGGGGAGACCTCAAAAAGGGAGGAATTCATCCAAATCTGTAAGGCAAAATCTGTGATAAGTGCTTGGCATTGCTTTCCTGGCACTGAGCGGCCTTTTAAAGGTTTAGTCTGAGATTCCTTATGAAAAGTTCCAGCACAATCAATTTAAAATAACCTATATGATCAATTACACTTACATAAGTAATCAAGTTTATTGAAATCAGACTTAATTTGCAATCAAATAAATTGTAATTTGGCTGTATTTGGGAAAAACAAGGGTAATTTTAGAGAGAAAAAGATTGTGTTTCAGTGGACATCAAATTCTGATTCTGTTTTGAGGTCTGTATTTACTAAGACTACTTCCCAGATAGTTCTTTGTTGTCATGCAACATAATTGTAAGGTTTAATTGAACTATTATTTTTTAAATTGGGTTATAGTTGCTTTACAATGTTGTTAGTTTCTGCCGTACAGCGAAGTGAATCAGCTATATGTATACATATATCCCCTCATTTTTGGATTTCCTTCCCACTTAGGTCACCACAAAGCATTGAGTAGAGTTCCCTGTGCTATACAGCAGGTTCTCATTAGTTATCTATTTTATATATAGTAGTGTATATATGTCAATCCCAATCTCCCAATTCATCCCACCCTCCCTTTCACCCCTTGGTGTTCATACAATTGTTCTCTACATCTGTGTCTCTATTTTTGCTTTGCAAATAGGTTCATCTGTACCATTTTTCTAGATTCCACATATGTGTTAATATACGATATTTGTTTTTCTTTCTGACTTACTTCACTCTGTATGACAGTCTCTAGATCCATCCACGTCTCTACAAATGACCCAGTTTCATTCCTTTTTATGGCTAATATTCCATTGTATATGTGTACCACATCTTCTTTATCCATTCATCTGTTGATGGACATTTAGGTTGCTTCCATGTCCTGGCTATTGTAATTTTTTTTTTAATAAATTTATTTATTTTTGGCTGCATTGGGTCTTTGTTGCTGCGTGGGCTCTCTCTAGTTGCAGCGAGCAGGGGCTACTCTCAGTTGCAGTGCATGGGCTTCTCATTGCGGTGGCTTCTCTTGTTGCAGAGCACAGGCTCTAGGCACGCAGGCTTCAGTAGTTGTAGCGTGCAGGCTCAGTAGTTGTGGCACACAGGCTTAGTTGCTCCATGGCATGTGGGATCTTCCCAGACCAGGGCTCAAACCGTATCCCCTGCATTGGCAGGCGGATTCTTAACCACTGTGCCACCAGGGAAGCCCTAAAGTCTTAATCTCTAGAAAAAACTAATTAAAAAAAAAAGAAATAATTCCTTAGTTTGGACTTCCAAAGTCCCTGTAGAGTGATAATGGGCCCTCTTTTATACCTAAAATCACACAGGGGCTCACAATAGCCCTAGGGATAGACTATAAGCTACACACTTCTTGGGACCCCCAATCTTCAGGGAAAGTAGAGAAAATGAACCATACTTTAAAGAAACCTTAGCAAAACTCTGCCAAGAGACTCATGCACCCTGGACCAACTTGCTTCCTATTGCACTCCTCAGGGTCCATGTAGCCCCCAGGAGTAGTCTGAGTCTTAGCCCATTTGAAATGACCTATAGGAGGCCTTTTCTTACTACTGACATTCTGCTAGATAAGAAAGTGAACCAGACCCTGAGATATATATATTTTTTAATATATTTATTTATTTTATTTATTTTTGGCTGCGTTGGGTCTTCGTTGCTGCACGTGGGCTTTCTCTAGTTGTGGCGAGTGGGGGCTACTCTTCGCTGCGGTGCGTGGGCTTCTCATTGCGGTGGCTCCTCTTGTTGCGGAGCACGGGCTCTAGGTGCACGGGCTTCAGTAGTTGCAGCACGTGGGCTCAGTAGTTAAGGCTCACGGGCTCTAGAGCGCAGGCTCAGTAGTTACGGCACACAGGCTTACCTGCTCTGCGGCATGTGGGATCTTCCTGGACCAGGGCTCGAACCCGTGTCCCCTGCACTGGCAGGTGGATTCTTAACCACTGTGCCACCAGGGAAGTCCCGAGATATATTATTAATCTAGGACAAGTTCAGAAAGCAGTCGAGGACTATGCCAACAGGCACTGCCAGCTCCCACTAAAAATACAGTGGAAGGGGCAGTTCCTTCAAAAGTAAACCCCGGGGACCAAGTTCTTCTTAAAACCTGGAAAGAAGTGTCCCCAAAGACCAACTATGGCTAAAATGGAAAGGCCTCTATAAAGTAATTTTAGCCACGCCCACTGCTGTCAGACTTCAAGGGATAGCTAGTTGGGTACATTTGTCCAGACTAAAGCTTACCTCCAAAAACCCCAAAGGTCACAACAGAAGGACACTACACCTGTGAGCAGTGGAAAATCGGAAATACCTATTCAGAAGACAGGCACCATCGACAGATAAGTAAAATGATGTGGTGGTTTGGACTCCTATGTGCCATCCTTGCTATTGTAACTCTGGCTTGCCTTCTACCACTTTGCTCAGCCACCCCCACCAGGGAAGCAGCTCCTTTGTCTGCCCTGGGTTTAAGGGAAACAGTCCACTATAGAAATGCTCCTCCTATTGACTCTGTCTACCTTACTAGTCCCTGTAACTAGGGGATAATGGCAAGAAAACTCACTTACCAACATTTCCAGAATCATACCCTAAGGAGAGCATTTCAAAGAATGCTGGATGTGCCATCAACACCCCCAGCTGGCTACTGGCCCTCCTCTTGCATTTCCCCTGAACCTGCTGGTTCCAATGGTAATTAACAATCTAAATCAGGGACAATTACCACCCCCACGACCTCTGCTGGTCACACTTGCACCTTCCAGGGGGCTATTCCAATGCTTTAACCTGACTCCTCCATACAACTGGACGTGAGGGGTGGGGCATGCTATGTTAAATTGCACAAATGGCTTTTGTTTCACATGTCCCAAGATATAGTTACACCAGGTATCCTGCCTCTTCTATAGAGATAAATTGTATCTACAACCTTACTCACTGGTGCCCTGTTTCAAATTATGGCCCCATACCCCTAAACAACACAGAAGGGGAATGTGAGTGGTGGAAAGGAAATGTCGTATCCACCTGGTCAATCCAATTCAACCCACCTGTGGGATTCTTTGCTGTCGAGTACAACCCTCTGATGGTACCAGCAGGATCACGCATGACCGTCTTGTTAAAAATATCATAGAGCTTTATACGCTTAATTATCAACATAATGGTCTGCTGTCCCCTAATTATTCAAGTACTAACAACAGTTATCTCCTTCAAGGACTGTCCGCTCTTAACAACTGTGAGACAGACATCCAGGTCTGCATCCCTGAAGGGTTTGTTTTCCTCTGCAGATACCCAAACCAGTATGTGTTATGGAATTATGGCCAGGCCCTGTCCTTTTTCCAACCAAGCTATGGCCTATAAATGCATTGATAATGTCCACTTCATAGGAGAGTACACTCTAGGGACTATAGGAATATGAGGGATTTTTTTAATCTATAACAGGACCACTCCAGCTCACCACTGAACCCAGAGAGCACTAGGAATGATCTTAGCAGGGGCAGGGCTGGCCATAGGACTGGCAGCTCTATGGGGAGGCTTTACCTATCATGAAACAACACCAAGTAATCTCACCAGACAGCTTGGTTATATGATGGAACAGACAGGTCAAGCCTTAACAGGACATAAAACCTCTCTTCTTTCTTTGGCTAATGTAGTTCTTGACAGTCATCTAACTCTTGACTATCTTCTGGCAGAACAAGGTGGAGTTTGTACAATAACTAATACTTCTGCTGCACCTGGATCAATGCAACACGACAGGTAGAAGTTAATATTAAGGAAATATACACCCAAGCAGAATGGCTTCACAGTTTTGGCAGGGGCGATATTGCCTCTACTGTCTGGTCAACCGTTAAGGAAGCCCTCCCAAAGTTAATCTGGTTCCTTCCCTTCCTAGGCCCTTTAGTGGCTATTGTTGTTCTCTTTTTTGGCCCTTGTTTGTTTAACCTTTTGGTTAAGTTTGTGTCTTCTAGGCTCCAACAGTTTCAAGTAAGGCTCATGATGGCTCAAGGAATTCAACCTATTCCAGCAGAGGGCAGCCTAAATCCTACAGGTCCTTGGAACAGTCAGCTAGGGACTTCTACACCTCTAGGTTAGGGTAGGGTCTGTGCCCCCTGTCCAGCAGGAGGAAATTTCAGAAGAAGAGACCTTTGGCTCCTTTAACATAGGAGGTAGATGGGCCCCAGGCTGAGCAGTTGGAGCTTGTCAGGCTGAGCAATTAGTGCTCCCCCTGATATATCAAGAAAAAGTTAACAGCAGGAGCAGAGAGGAACTAAGCTCTGCTGGAGTAGAAAAATAAGATGACCACATCTTTCATTCTTGAGGCCTAGAATGCTCCCCAACTGCACATGCGCAGAAAAGTTTCCTCAGGAGTCAAAAAGAGAGGGGGCACTAGCCCATAATATGTCTCATCAACCTCCCAGAGACCCTCCCACTGGAATCCATCTTGGCTAAAAGATGCGTGTGCACATCGGGGAGAGCCTTGAGTCAGTTCAGATATGGGCAGCAAGCAAGGTGATTGGCCAAAGAGAACAAAGAAGACTGCCCCTACATAAATGATTGAGCCACCCCTTTAGTGCACTCCTCATTAGCAAGGACACCCACACTCTTCTCTGAGTGTGTAGCTCCACTTTGCTTCTGTCCTAAATAAACTGCTTCTTTGTGTGCTCTCCCACACATACTGTGCTGCTGATAAACTCTGTGCCTATTTTACAACCTCAGTCACTTTGTAAAATAATTTTTTCAAAGAAGACAAGAGCCAGGGCTCTGCTTCTAGCCACTAGTCCCTGGTGGTCTTGCAGTTAGATTCCTGGTTTTCACCCAGGTGGCCCAGGTTTGAGTCTCCGGTAGGGAACTAAGATCTCACCTCAAGCCACCACACACTGCTGTCACCCCAAGATCACTTTAACCCTTATGAATAAGGGGCGTAGAATCCCTCAGGGGGGAGTGAGACAGGCTGGGACCTAAAACTTGGGACCTGGGACCCTTTGCTGCAGTGTTTGCACCTGGACAAACCCCCTCAAGCAACAAAATACAAAGAAAGTATAAGGGACTATAAATAACTGCGTGTGCATGGACAGCTGGGGCAAATTATGAATAACTAATAACAAGAACCCAACTGCCACTTTTGAGGAACCAGGAGCAAAAGCAGGGTGCTGCACATGCACCCTGCACACAGCACCACCAAGCAGGTGGGCAGACCACCTAAGACACCCCGGACTTCCCTGGTGGTGCAGTGGTTGGGAATCCACCTGCCAATGCAGAGGACATGGGTTCGAGCCCTGGTCTGGGAGGATCCCACATGCCGTGGAGCAGCTGAGCCTGTGCACCACGGCTGCTAAGCCTGCACTCTGGAGCCCGTGAGCCACAGCTGATGAGGCCCATGCACCTAGAGCCTGTGCTGCACATGGGAGAGGCCACTGCAATGAGAAGCCCGCTCGCCACAACTGGAGGGAGCCCGCGCGCAGCAGTGAAGACCCAACACAGCCAAAAATAAATAAATAATGTATATTTTAAAAAAAAAAGAGACCCCCACCCTCACCCCATACAAGGAACCAGCTCACCCCTACCTCAAAGAGTGAGCAAGGGAACTTGTTACTTGTTTTTGTTCCCTCCTGCTGCAACACTGAGTCCCAATAAAGCCTTGCCTGAATTTCTTGCCTGGCCTCTTACCAATTTCTGTTGATTAACGGGTCCAGGAACCTGGTTGGTAACAAGGTCTCTAAGGAAAGACCAGTGGAGGAATGAGGTGAGCCTTTAGGGCTGCCAAACTCTCACTGTGCCAGAGACACCCATCAGCATCTGGAGAAGGACTCCTGCTTAGAACCATGTTTTGAAATGCATAGATAAAGTATGTTGCATTACAAAAAGACTACTAACATTGAAACACAAATATCAAAATATAAAAACATACAAATTTGTGATATAGAAATACCTGTGACTCTTTACTCATTAAATTATAGAACAGACATTATAAGTAATGCCTCTGGATTAATAAATACCAGAAACATGAGGCAGTAGTGAGTATATAACTGCTATTTTGAAGTGTCTGCAACACCTGTAGTGAGTATGAAAATACCTGTGATTTCTGTTTGACACTCGCAAACACTGCTAATTCTGATGGACTTTGCTGCCTCCATCCATAATTGAAGGAAATTCCAAGTTTCAGTTAGAGGTTAGTGAAAATGATTTCTTTTCTCAGCTCTTGGATGGCACCAATTCTGGATCCTTGGACCACAGGTTAAGAAGCTCCGTGAAGATGGATGGAAGGACTGGCCACCTCCAAGTGCTATCCCAGCAACTCTAGAGGAAGGCAAAATGAGCTGAGAGCTGGCATGTAATCCCAACACAAAAGGGCATTTTCACTCCGTGGGAAGCAAGAACAGAGGAGGAAGGGCCCACAGCCTGAGGTCTGGCGAGAAAGGAGAACTTTTCTGTGCCCACTGGGCTCCATCCTTCCTAGCTGGGGGCCAGAGTTGCTGTCTCCAGGCACAAGCAGCTGAACCATCAGCAGGGTAAGAGGCAGAACTCACCTGCTTGGAAGTGCCCAGAGGGAGTCTGGGTTGCAGGCAGGCCCCAAGGAATTCATAACTGCAGGGGCACAAAGAGCAGTGGAAAACTGGCCCAGAGCCAGGCAACCCCAGTTTCAAAGGGAAAAGTTGGGAGTCCAGAGGCTACAGTGAGGGACAAGCTAAAGCCTGCCAGTTCTGGGTCAGCAGGGCCTATAGGTGCACCCACCCCTCCCAGCAGTGGACAGAATGAATGCATGCATGCATGCCAGAATTAATGAATCAAGGGACAGTAGGCCTTCCCTCACTGTGATGTCACTTCCGCAGGCCCAGGGTGACGTCACCCCCTTAGGCTTCTCTCTTTCCATGACTGCCTCACCTTTAGCCCCTTCTGGTGGTAGCATCGGCTTTCATTTGGGATGTCCCTTCCCTCCCTCAGCATACAACCCTGGCAGATCAGTCAGGCATGGTGCTGACCCATTCTCAGCCAAGTGGTGGGTGTGTATCTCTGAGTGGATGTGTGGCACAGAGGACTCTCTCCTGGAATTCCGAAGGGGCACTGGGGAGAAGGTACAGAAAGGCAGCCTGGCAGTTGGCAGGGTGGTGGGATCTGGAAAGACTACCCTGAGTCTCCACTGCCTGCACCCCTATAGCTGCCCAACACCAGCCATCAGTTTTGGTGCATGGCCCCCACCAGCTTACTTACCCTTGCCCCATCTCCCGCTCTTCATCACTCCAGACCTCACACTTTCCAAAGTCAATCACCACACTTCTCCCTCACCCTGGCCCTGGACAGTCCCATTTCTGACAGAGGCCCTATATTCACCAGATGTCAGGGCAGAATTCTGTCAACTTCCCAGGCCTCCCCTTTCCTGCTCCTCCCCAAAGCCAGAGTGTGGAGGGGGAAGGGACGCAGATGAACTTCCCAAATTTACAGCACTGACAGACCACCTCCTTAACTTTTACAATTTTTCTTAAATCAATTTACTTTTAAACTTAAATATGCATTTAGAAAAAAATTTAAACCCTTTGTATCATAGTCCAAATGAAAAACCATTATCCCTGCCACAAATAAAAGATGTCCGTGAAAACATAAGAACACAAAACAAGACAGTTTACTCCAGAAAGCTCAGACAGCCCAGTCTGTTAACAAAGTCCATTAGCAAGTAGAGAGCAGTACCACTGTGTCAGTGTTGGAATCTGGTCTGCAGGAAAACTGAGGCCACTCATTTAATCAGGCCCCAGAGTCAAGCCCTCTCAGCCACTGGCCCTGCCTCACATGCCCCTGGCATAAATACCTCTGCAGAAGTGAATGCCCAGAACCTACCACACTCCCAGGCTTCCATCCTGCCGGCCTGTGCTGGATGAGGAAGATAAATGCCCAGCATCTCCCGGTCTGAACCCACCCAAGAGGCCTCTCCCACTAGCCCCCCCCAACCCCCAACCGAGGCCTTACAGCCAATGCTGGGAACCAGGACTCTTAGGAATAGTGCCCAAGCAGGGAAATGGCAAGGGCACTCCCCCAAGTGCTTGCCCAGAGCCTGAGTTAGACGAATCCCTTTCTTGCTTGCACTCCTCCTGGTTCCACAGAGCACTGGGAAAAGCCTGCAATTAGTACAGGTATGAAGGTGTAAGCGTCCTGTGGTCAGGGAGAGGAGGTGCTTGGCACAGCCCCCATCACCTGGCAGCTCCTCTGCCTCCAGCCCTCCCTCTCCTGGCACCCAGGAGACCAGCCCCACCCTGGGCTGGTGACTGAGCCAACACCCACATACACTGGCCCTTTTACTCCTGAAAACAGCCCACTTCCCCCATTTCGCAGAGCAGGAATGGCTCCTGGTCCTCAGCATGCCTTTATCCAGTAGAGTAGAGAAAGTAACCCCCAAAGGGAGGGGGAGTGAAGTGCCCATAGGCATCAGTGCAGGAAGCCACCACTCTGCCTTCTCCCAGCTGGAGGCAATGCCAGCTCCAGCCACATCTCTCTCCATCCTGAGGAAGGAGATAGATGGACCCCAGGCTGAGCAGCTGGAATCTGTCCCCTGTGGACAGATGCCGGGAAAAAAGATAAGGAGACCACATATTTCTCATTCTTGAGGTCAAGGAGACCTCCCCGACTACACATGTGCAGAACGGTTCCTCAGGGGTCAGAGAAGGGAGGGGGCACCAGACCATAATATGCCCTGTCAACTTCTCAAAGACCCTTGCACTGGAATGCATCTTAGCTAAAAGATGTGTGCACACACAGGGGAGGACCCTGAGCCAGACCAAATATGGACTCAGAGCCAAAGCAAGATGATTGGCCAGAGGAAACCCGGAAGAACTGTGCACACACAGGGGAGGACCCTGAGCCAGACCAAATATGGACTCAGAGCCAGACAAAGCAAGATGATTGGCCAGAGGAAACCCGGAAGAACTGCCCCCATGTAAGTGACTTAAACTACCCCAAGAGCGTACGACTCTTTCTCTGAGCCCGCCTGTGTGCCTATCCACATGTAATTTTTGTCTTAATAAACACTTTACTTGTTTCGCTACTTTCCGTCCCTTTGCTGGATTTCTTCTCCAGAGCAGATAAAAAGCCAGGGCCCTACCCCTAGCTACTAATCCCTGGTGGTCTAGTGGCTAGGATTCAGCGCTTTCACCATCACAGCCCAGGTTCAATCCATGGTTGGGGAACTGATACCCTACTTCAAGCCACCGCAGGCCACGGCCACCCCACAGCCACCTGAGATCACTCCCACTGTTACCAATCAGGGCTTTTGGCTTTCCTTAATCAACAGAAATTGATAAGAGGCCAGAGAAGAAATTCAGGCAAGGCTCTATTGGGGCCCCTGCTGGAGCTGGGAAGAGTGAAAACAAGTAACAGGTTTCCTTGCTCACTCCCCAAGGCAGGGCAAGCTAGTTCCTTATATGGTGTGATGGTAGGGCTGTGTCCAGGGGGTCGGGCAGAAGGGGTGGGTTAGGTGATCTGCCCACCCCCTTGGTGGTGGTGTGTGCAGGGGGCATGCACAGTACCCTGCTTTTGCTCCCCACACCCTGTTTTTGCCCCAGCTCTTCAGAAGTGGCAGCTGGGTTTTTGGCCTTTTGTATCTTGTTGTCCATAATTTGCCCCAACTGCACATACAGGCAGTTATTTTTAGTCCCTTATAGTTTCGTTGTATTTTGTTGCTGGAGGAGACGTTTGTCCAGGTGCAAGCATTGTAGCACTGCAGCAAAGGGTCCCAGGTCCCAGGTCCCAGCCTGCCTCATTCACCCTTGAGAGACTCTACACCCTTATTCTTAAGGGGTAAGGGGCTAAAGGTCTCTTCTTCTGAAACTTCTTCCTGCTGGACAGGAGCCACAGATCCTACCCTACCGCAGAGGTATAGAAGTCCCTCGCTGACTGTACCAAGGACCTGTAGGGACCTGGGCCACTCTCCGCTGAAATGGTTTAAATTCCTTGAGACATCATGAGGCTTACATGAAGTTGTTGGAGCCTAGAAGATACAAACTTAACCAAAAGGTTAATTAAACAAACAAGGGCTAAAAAGGAGAACAACAACAATAGCCTAGAAAGGGAAGAAACCAGGTTAACATTGGGAGGGCTTCCTTAACTGTTGACTAGACAGGGGAAGTGATATCGTCTTTGCCAAAATTATGAAGCCATTCTGCTTGGGTGTATATTTTTGTTAATCTCAGGGTTAAAGTTTGACATGTTTCTCTATTTTTAGAATGGAAGGTCTGGACCTGTTGGTCCCAGGTCTCCTTTTTGGACCAAAAAGTCTTAGTCACAGATTTACAACAGTAGGGAAGACAACAAAACACTAGATGAAATATAGCATAAATTAGTATGACTGAAAAGAGAAGGGTTATGAGAAAATGAAAACCTCCCACCAGAAAGTTTTTATACCTTGTGGGATCCAAGAGAACAAACTAGAGTACCAGTTTTCAATTTCCCTGCCCATACTGAATAGTGAGGATTGTTGGTTAATTGTACTACTTTTGGGTTTTGAACTGCTTCTATGATATGTAAAATCTCAGCCCCATATTTTACAGGGGATTTTTTTGCATTTGAAAGTCCTTTTTTTTTTTTTCAGATAGCTGCATGGGCATGTAAAACAAGGAAGTCTGTGTATATATTTACAATTTTTCCTTCCCCTAAAGTTACGGTTCAGGTTAGGGCTATCAGTTCAGCTCTCCGGGCCAAAGTGTTGGGTAGCAAAGGTTTTGCTTCTATAACACTAGGGGTGCTCACAATAGCATACTCTGCTCTCCTGGCTCCATCTTTAATGAAACTACTGCCATCAGTAAACCATTCTTCCTCAGGGTTTTCTATGGCCTGCTCTGTTAGATCAGGCCTACAGGCATAAAACTGGTTGAGGGTTTCGAGGCAGGAATATGTTAGTTTTGGGCTTTCATCAGGCATCAGTGTAGCCGAGTTGAGGGTATGGCAAGTTTTGAGGGTTACCTCTAAGGAGTCAAGGAGTAAAGACTGGTATTTAGTAAGGCAGCCTCCAGTTAGCCAATGGTAGCCTTTAATCTCCAGAATCCCTTGTACTTGATGAGGGGTCTGGACTTCCAGAGGCTGTCCAAAGGTGAGCTTGTTAGTTTCTTCCACTAATGAAGCAGTGGTGGCTACTGCCTGGAGGCAACCAGGCCAACCTCAGGCAGTGGAATCTAGTTGTTTGGAAAAATAGCCTATAGGCTGAGGAACTTCTCCTAGCTTCTGTATAAGGACCCCCAGAGCTATCCCTTGCTTTTCAGCCACCTACAAAATGAATGGCTTTTTTAAATTGGGGAGGTGTGCTCATCCCTTCTTACAAGAACACCATAATCACAACTAACTGCTGAACAACCATTGACAAAAAAACCCGCTGGAACCTACCAAAAAGATACCCTACATCCAAGACAAAGAAGAAGCCACAACGAGATGGTACGAGGGGCACAATCATGATAAAATCAAATCCCATACCTTCCAGGAGACTGACCCACATCTGGAAAACAATTATACCACAGAAGTTCTCCCACTGGAGTGAAAGTTCTGAGCCCCACATCAGGCTTCCCAGCATGGAGGTCCAGCAACGGGAAGAGGAGTCCCCAGAGAATCTGGTTTTGGAGGGCAGTGGGATTTGATTGCAGGACTTCCAAAGGACTGGGAGAAACAGAAACTCCACTCTTGGAGGGCACACACAAAGTCTCAGGTGCATCAGGACCCAGGGGAAAAAGCAGTGACTGCATAAAAGACTGGGTCAGACCTACCTGCTAGTATTGGAGAGTCTCCTGAAGAGGCAGGGGGTGACTGTGGCTCGCTGCAGGAACAAAGACACTGGCAGCAGCAGTTCTGGGAAGTACTCATTGGCGTGAGCCCTCCTGGAGGCCACCATCAGCCCGACCAAACAGCCTGTAGGCTCCAGTGCTAGGTTGTGTCAGGCCAAACAACCAACACAGCCCCACCCATCAGCAGACAAGCAGATTAAAGTTTTACTGAGTACAACCCTGCCCACCAGAGGGACAAGACCCAGCTCCACCCACCACCAGTCCCTCCCATCAGGAAGCTTGCACAAGCCTCTTAGATGGCCTCATCCACAGAGGGCAGACAGCAGAAGCAAGAAGAACTACAATCCTGCAGCCTGTGGAATGGAAACTATAATCACAGGAAGTTAGACAAAATGAAATGGCAGAGGAATATGTCCCAGATGAAGGAACAAGATAAAACCCCAGAAAAACAACTAAGTGAAGTGGAGGCAGGTAACCTTCCAGAAAAAGAATTCAGAATAATTATAGTGAAGATGATCCAGGATCTCGGAAAAAGAATGGAGGCAAGGATCAAGAAGATGCAAGAAATGTTTAACAAAGACCTAGAAGAACTAAAGAACAAACAGAGATGAACAATATAATAAGTGAAATGAAAAATACACTAGAAGGAATCAATAGCAGAATAACTGAGGCAGAAGAATGAATAAGTTACCTGAAAAACAGAATGGTAGAAATCACTGCCGCAGAACAAAATAAAGAAAAAAGAATGAAAAGAAATGAAGACAGTCTAAGAGACTAGAAGGAATCAATAGCAGGATAACTGAGGCAAAAAACGGATAAGTGAAAAACAGAATGGTGGAAATCACTGCCACAGAACAGAATAAGGAAAAAAGAATGAAAAGAAATGAAGACAGCCTAAGAGACCTCTGGGACAACATTAAACACACCAACATTCACATTATAGGGGTCCCAGAAGGAGAAGATAGAGAGAAAGGACCTGAGAAGATATTTGAAGAGATAACAGCTGAAAACGTCCCTAACATGGGAAAGAAAACAGTCACCCAAGTCCAGGAAGCGCAGAGAGCCCCAGGCAGGATAAACCCAAGAAGGAACACGCCGAGACACATAGTAATTAAATTGACAAAAGTTAAAGACAAAGAAAAAAATATTAAAAGCAACAAGGGGGGCTTCCCTGGTGGCGCAGTGGTTGAGAGTCCGCCTGCCAATACAGGGGACACGGGTTTGTGCCCCGGTCCAGGAAGATCCCACATGCCATGGAGCAGCTAGGCCTGTGAGCCATGGCCACTGAGCCTGTGCATCCGGAGCCTGTGCTCCACAACGGGAGAGGCCACAGCAGTGAGAGGCCCGCACACCACAAAAAAAAAAAAAAAAAAAAAGCAACAAGGGATAAACGACAAACAACATACAAGGGAACTTCCATAAGGTTATCAGCTGATTTTTCAGCAGAAACTCTACAGGCCAGAAGGGAGTGGCATGATATATTTAAAGTAATAAAAGGGAAGAAACTACAACTAAGAATACTCTACCCTTGGGCTTCCCTGCTGGCGCAGTGGTTGAGAGTCCGCCTGCTGATGCAGTGGACACGGGTTCGTGCCCCGGTCCGGGAAGATCCCACATGCTGCGGAGCAGCTGGGCCTGTGAGCCATGGCCGCTGAGCCTGCGTGTCTGGAGCCTGTGCTCCACAACGGAAGAGGCCACAAGAGTGAGAAGCCCGCGTACCGCAAAAAAAAAAAAAAGAATACTCTACCCAGCAAGGCTCTCATTCAAATTTGATGGAGAAATCAAAAGCTTTACAGACAAGCAAGACATAAGAGAATTCAGCATCACCAGACCAGCTTTGTAACAGATGCTAAAGGAACTTCTCCAGGTGGGAAAGAGACCAGAAACTTAAAATAACCTTGTACATATATAGACTTCTATATCAAAACTTCATGGGAACAGCAAACCTAAAAACTACAATAGATACACACACACAAAAGGAAAAGCAAGGTGGTCCAGTGGTTAAGACTCTGCACTCCCAATGCAGGGGTCACAGGTTCAATCCCTGGTTGGGGAACTAAGATCCTGCACAGCGTGGCCAAAAAACAAAACAGAATAAAACAAAAACAAACAAACAAACAAAACCCATAAGATACAGCAAAAGCAGTTCTAAGAGGGAAGTTTATATCCTACCTCAAGAAACAAGAAAAATATCAAATAAACAACCTAACCGTACACCTGAAGCAACTAGAGAAAGAAGAACAAACATAACCTAAAGTTGGTAGAAGGAAAGAAATCATAAAGATCAGAGAAGAAATAAATGAAATAGAGATGAAGAAAACAATAGCAAAGATCAATGAAACTAAAAGCTGGTTCTTTGAAAAGATAAACAAAACTGATAAACCTTTTAGCCAGACTCATCAAGAAAAAAAGGGAGAGGACTCAAATCAATAAAATTAGAAATGAAAAAGGAGAAGTTAAAACTAACTCCACAGAAATACAAAGCACAGGGACTTCCCTGGTGGTCCACTGGCTAAGACTCTGTGCTCCCAGTGCAGGGGGCCTGGGTTCGATCCTTGGTCAGGGAACTAGATCCCACATGCTGCAACTAACAGTTCACATGCCAGGGCTTCCCTGGTGGTGTAGTGGTTAAGAAGCCCCCTGCCAATGCAGGAGACACGGGTTTGGTCCCTGGTCCGGGAAGATCCCACATGCCGCGGAGCCACTAAGCTCGTGCACTACAATTACTGAGCCTGCACTCTAGAGCCCACAAGCCACAACTACTGAACCCGAATGCCACAACTACTGAAGTCCACGTGCCTAGAGCCCATGCTCCACAAGAGAAGCCACCTCAATGAGAAGCCCACACACCACAAAGAACAGTTGCCCCCGCTCTCCGCAACTAGAGAAAGCCCGTGCACAGCAACAAAGACCCAATGCAGCGAAAAATTAATTAAAAAAAAAAGAGTTCACATGCCACAACTAAAGACCCCTCATGCCACAACTAAAGATCCAACGTGCCACAACAAAGATCCCGCATGTGGCAATGAAGATCCCGCGTGCTGCAACTAAGACCTGGTACAGCCAAATAAATAAATAAATAAATAATTTAAAAAATAAATGCCATTTGGCTTTCTTTAGGAAAAAAAGGAAATACAAAGGATCATAGGAGACTACTACAAGCAACTGTAGGCCAATAAATGGACAACCTGGAAGAAATGGACAAATTCTTAGAAAGGTACAATCTCCCAAGACTGAACCAGGAAGAAATAGAAAATATGAACAGACCAATCACAAGGTCTGAAATTGAAACTGTGATTAAAGAATTCCCAACAAACAGAAGCCCAGGACCTGATGGCTTTACAGGCGAATTCTATGAAACATTTAGGGAAGACCTAACACCTATCCTTCTGAAACAGTTCCAGAAAATTGCAGAGGAAGGAAAACTCCCAAACTCATTCTATGAGGCCACCATCACCCTGATACCGAAACCGGACAAAGATACCACAAAAACGAAAATTACAGGCCAATATCATTGATGAACACAGATGCAAAAATCCTCAACAAAGGGACTTCCCTGGTAGTCCAGTGGTTAAGAGTCTGCCTTCCAATGCAGGGACACAGGTTCAATCCCTGGTCAGGGAAGTAAGATCCCACATGCCACCGGGCAACTAAGCCTGCACACCACAACTACTGAGCCTGTGCGCCACAACTAGAGAGCCCATGCTGCAACTACTGGGCCCGCGTGCCACAGTGAAGAGCCCGTGCAGTGCAACAAAAGGTCCCACGTGCCACAACTAAGACCCAACGTGCCCAAAAATAAATAAATAGATAAATAAGTAAATAAATATTTTTTTAAAATCCTCAACAAAATACTAGCAATCCGAATCCAACAACACGTTAAAAGGATCATACCCCATGATCAAGTGGGATTTATCCCAGGAATGCAAGAATTTTCCAATATCTGCAAATCAATCTGTGTGACACATGACATTAACAAATTGAAGAATAAAAAAGCCATATGATCATCTCAATAGATGCAGAAAAAGCTTTTGACAAAATTCAACACCTATTTATGACAAAAGCTCTACAGAAAGTGGGCAAAGAGGGAACATACCTCAACATAATAAAGGCCACATACAACAAACCTGCAGCTAACATCATACTCAACGGTGAAAAGCTGAAATCATTTCCTCTAAGATCAGGAGCAAGACAAGGATGTCCACTTTCACCACTTTTATTCAACATAGTTTTGGAAGTCCTAGCTATGGCAATCAGAGAAGAAAAAGAAATAAAAGGAATCCAAATTGGAAACGGAGAAGTTAAACTGTCACTGTTTGCAGATGACATGACACTATACACAGAAAATCCTAAAGTCACTACCAGAAAACTACTAGAGTTCATCAATGAATTTGGTAAAGTTGCGGGTTAAAAAATTAATACACAGAAATCTGCTGCATTTCTATACACTAGCAACAAAAGATCAGAAAAAGAAATTCAAGAAACAATCCCATTTAACATCACATCAAAAAGAATAAAATACCTAGGAATAAACCTACCTAGTGAGGCAATAGACCTGTACTCCAAAAACTGTAAGACACTGATGAAAGAAACTGAAGACGACACAAACAGATGGAAAGATATACCATATTCTTGGATTGGAAGAATCAATATTGTCAAAATGACTATACTACCCAAGGCAATCTACGGATTCAATGCAATCCCTATCAAATTACCAATGGCATTTTTCACAGAACTAAAACAAAAATATCTTAAAATCTGTATGGAGACACAAAAGACCCCGAATAGCCAAAGCAATCCTGAGAAAGAAAAATGGAGCTGGAGGAATCAGGCTCCCTGACTTCAGACTCTACTACAAAGCTATAGTCATCAAAACAGTATGGTACTGGCACAGAAACAGAAATATAGATCAATGGAACAGGATAGAAAGCCCATAAATAAACCCACACAAGTATGGTCAATTAATCTACGACAAAGAAGGCAAGACTATACAATGGTGGAAAAATAGTCTCTTCAATAAATAGTGCTGGGAAAACTGGACAGCTACATGTAAAAAAAAAAAAGAAATTAAAACTTTTTTTTAAATTTATTTTATTTATTTGTGGCTGCTTTGGATCTTCATTGCTGCGCGTGGACCTTCTCTAGTTGAGGCGAGGGGGGGCTACTCTTCATTGTGGTGGGCAGGCTTCTCACTGTGGTGGCATCTCTTGTTGGGAGCACGGGCTCTAGGCGTGGGGGCTTCAGTAGTTGTGGAAAGTGGGCTCAGTTGTTGCGGTTTGCGGGCTCCAGAGCGCAGGCTCAGTAGTTGTGGTGCACAGGCTTAGCTGCTCCGTGGCATGTGGGATCTTCCCGGACCAGGGCTCAAACCCAT
This sequence comes from Delphinapterus leucas, assembly GCF_059928025.1. Classification (NCBI taxonomy): domain Eukaryota; kingdom Metazoa; phylum Chordata; class Mammalia; order Artiodactyla; family Monodontidae; genus Delphinapterus; species Delphinapterus leucas. Next base: position 159,731,873 of record NC_143131.1, read on the forward strand.
GTCTCCTGCCTTGGCAGGCGGATTCTTACCCACTGCACCACCAGGGAAGTCCCAAAATTAGAACACTCTTAACACCATACAAAAAAATAAGCTCAAAATGGATTAAAGACCTAAATGTGAGACCAGACACTATAAAATTCTTAGAGGAAAACAGGCAGAACACTCTCTGACATAAATTGCAGCAGTATCTTTTTCCATCCGTCTCCCAGAGCAATTGAAATAAAACAACAGTAAACAAATGGGACATAATTAAACTCAAAAGTTTTTGCACAGCAAAGGAAACCATAAACTAAACGAAAAGACAAACCACAGAATGGGAGAAAATACTGGCAAATGATGTGACTGACAAGGGATTAGTCTCCAAAATTTACAAACAGCTCATGCAGCTCAATAGCTTCAAAACAAACAACCCAATCAAAAAATGGGCAGAAGACCTAAATAGACATTTCTCCAGAGAAGACGTACAGATGGCCAAGAGGCACATGAAAAGATGTTCAACATGGCTATTTATTAGAGAAATGCAAATCAAAACTACATTGAGAGAAGTTCTCTGGTGGCACAGTGGTTGAGAGTCCGCCTGCCGATGCAGGGGACACAGGTTTGTGCCCCAGTCCGGGAGGATCCCACATGCCGCGGAGCAGCTAGGCCCGTGAGCCATGGCCGCTGAGCCTGCGCATCCGGAGCCTGTGCTCCGCAACGGGAGAGGCCACAACAGTGAGAGGCCCGCGTACTGCAAAAAAACAAAACAAACAAACAAACAAAAACTACATCGAGATATCACCTCACACTAGTCAGAATCACCATCATCAAAAAATCCACAAACAATAAATGCTGGAGAGGGTGTGGAGAGAAGGGAACCCTCCTACACTGTTGGTGGGAATATAAATTGGTACAGCCACTATGGAGAACAGTATGGAGGTACCCTAAAAAACTAAAAATAGAGCTGCCATATGATCCTGCAATCCCACTCCTGGGCATATATCTGGAGAAAAACATGGTCCGAAAGGATACATGCTCCCCAATGTTCATTGCAGCACTGTTCACAATAGCTAAGACACGGAAGCAACCTACTGTCCATTGACAGAGGAATGGATAAAGAAGATGTGGTACATATATACAATGGAATATTACTCAGCCATTAAAAAGAATGAAATAATGTCATTTGCAGCAATATGGATGGACCTAGAGACTGTCTACAGGGTGAAGTCAGACAGACAAAGTGAAATATCATATGAGGGCCTCCCTGGTGGCACAGTGGTTGGGAGTCTGCCTGCCAATGCAGGGGACACGGGTTTGAGCCCTGGCCTGGGAGGATCCCACGTGCCGCAGAGCAACTGGGCCTGTGCGGCACAGCTGCTGAGCCTGCACTCTAGAGCTCTCGTGCCACAGCTGCTGAGCCCGCGTGCCACGGCTGCTGAGGCCCGTGCACCTAGAGCCTGTGCTCCGCAGCAAGAGAAGCCACCGCACTGCAATGAAGAGTAGCCCCCGCTCGCCGCAGCCAGGGAGGGCCCGTGCACAGCAACAAAGACCCAATGCAGCCAAAAATAAAAATAAAATAAATAAAAAATATATATCATATGATATTGCTTATATGCAGAATCTTAAAAAAAAAGATACAAATGAACTTATTTACAAAACAGAAACAGACTCACAGACTTAGAGAACAAACTTATGGTTGGGGGGGGAGGGTGGCGGGAAGAGATAGTTAGAAAGTCTGGGATTAACATGTACACACTGCTATATTTAAAATGGATAACCAACAAGGACTTACTGTAGAGCACACTGAACTCTGCTCAATATTATGTAACAACCTAAATGGGAAAGAATTTGAAAAGGATAGATACATGTATATGTATAACTGAATCACTTTGCTGTACACCTGAAACTAACACAACACTGTTAAACAACTATACTCCAATATAAAATGAAAAGTTAAATAAATAAATAAATAAATAATGGAGACCCAGAGCAAGAGCTCTGGTGAGGCCCTGTTTGGTATTATTAAAAGACTTTTCTTGTTCCCCAGTCCAAAGTAATGGTTCTGTATCTGGGCCTTCAGTGGCTTCACATAGAGGCTTAGCCATTATCCCAAATCCTGGAATCCAAATTCTGCAAAATCCTGCCATGCCTAAGAGTGTACGAAGATGTTTCATTGTCTCTGGGGCACTTTGGCTCAATATAGTTTGTTTTCTATCTGGAGATAACTGTCTACTTCCAGGGTTTATAATATATCCCAGATATTTAAATTGTTGCTTTGAGATTTGTGCCTTTTTGTGGGAGACCCTGCAGCCCTGGGCCCCAAGGAAATTAAGGACTTCAACGGTATTCCGATCTAAGGTCTCCATGGTAGGGCTACATATTAATATATCATCCACATACTGTAGAACAGATCCTTTTAGTCCTTTTAGAACAGCTCCCTTAGTTCTTTTCTTAGGGCCTGGGAGAACAAGTGTGGGCTGTCCCGAAACCCCTGAGGCAACACTGTCCAGGTATACTGTTGCATTTGGCCCAACTGGGGGTTAGTCCACTTGAAGGCCAACAGATACTGTGATGAGGAATGAACTGGGATGAAAAAAAAGACATCTTTGAGGTCAAGCACAGTAAACGATTTTGCATCCCCCAGAACCTGGACTAATATAAGGATTGGCCACGGGGGATGTATAGGGACCACTGCATCATTTACTGCTCTAAGGCCTTGTACCATTCATTATTCCTCAATTAACTTAACAACTGGCAGAATAGGGGCATTGCATGGAGACTAACAGGGCACTAAGAGGCCATGGTTTAAGAATTTATCTATGAGGGGTTGCAAACTCTTTTTTGCTTCCAACTTTATGGGGTAATGTCTCTTGTTAGGATAAGCGACTTCTGGCTTAAGGCTAATTTTTACAGGTTTGGCATTTATAGCCTTCCCAGAGATTCCTTTGTCTCAAAGGAAACTGCAGGGTTTACTGTGTGTAGAATATGGCTGGGAATAAGCCGTTGTTCTTCCAGCTGATTTGTCTTAGCCAGAGTCAAGAAAAGGGGCTGCTCGGGGTCTCCTAATTATAACATGGCTCCAAGTGAGCCCAGAAGGTCTCTCCCCAGTAGTGGGGTAGGACACTCAGGCACAACTAAAAAGCCATGTGAGATCAAACACTATTCAGATTGGAAAGTGAGAGGCCCAGTTAAGTAATGGGTATGAGGCTTTCCATCGACACCGATCACTGTACAGCTTTCAGAGAAGAGAGGCCCAGTGTGAGAGATCAGGACAGAGTAAGTGGCTCCTGTATCAGTTAAAAAAATGGATTTTCTTACCTGCCACATCAAAGACCACCCAGGGCTCCTTGATGGAGATGGACATCTCACATGGGGGGAACCGCCAGAATCCCTGGGCTGCCTCAGTCACGTAGCATGGCCACCTCACGAGCGGGAATCCCCCACCCCTTTGGGAATAGGGAAGGTCCCACTTCCTATGGCCTGTTCGTTTGCAGACTGGGCATGGACCAGGGGACTCTTTCTGATATCTGTGGGCCCAGTGGCCAGTTGACTTGCATTTGAAGCATTCCCCCTTGCTAGTTTTACCTCCAGATGAATGGTTAGACTTCCTTGGCTCCCTTGGGTTGTCCTGAGGTTGCAAGGCATGGCTGACAGCAACGGCCATCAGTTTAGCACGAGCACTAGCCTGCCTGTTTTCACATTGGTTCTCTCTTCCTCTTCAGCTTGATCTCGATTATTAAATACCCCAAAGGCCAGCTCTAGGAGTTGGGGCATAGGGGTTTGTGGGCATAATATCAGTGGCAGACTGGCTGATAAAATGTTGTCCCAGCAGGGATTGACACACAGGAGTGGAGGGATCAATGTTAGTAAATTTTCTAAAAACCTTCATACCCGAAAGAGGACTGGATTTTCTTTTTCTTCTTGGGTCACTCCTTTAACCTTTTCATAGTTAACTGGCTTTTTTTTTTTTTTAAATAAATTTATTTATTATTTATTTTTGGCTGCACTGGGTCTTCACTGATGCGCGCGGCCCCTCTCCAGTTGTGGCGAGCAGGGGCCCCTCCTCGTTGTGGTGCGCTGGCCTCTTATTGCAGTGGTTTCTCCCGTTGCGGAGCACGGGCTCTAGGTGCTCGGGCTTCAGTAGTTGTGCCTCGCTGGCTCCAGAGCGCAGGCCCAGCAGCCATGACGCACGGGCCCAGCTGCTCTGCGGCATGTGGGATCTTCCGGGACCAGGGCTCGAACCCATGTCCCCAGCATTGGCAGGCGGATTCTTAACCACTGCACCACAAGGGAAGCCCAGTTAACTGGCTTTTTGATACACTTTCTCATCCCTTCTAATACACATTGGATGATGTGGTTCCTGGCTTCTGTTCCCTCTGGGGAATTATATTCCCAACAGGGCTCCTGGCTTAGAAGAGGATCCACCCATGATGAGTAACCTGCAACTGAGAAAGCAGTCCTACAAATGAAGTCCGGCATCCCAGAGACATTTACCAGGAGGCTTTTGTCAGAAGGGGGTCAGAGTGTCCTCCAAATTCCCTTCTTACCTAATGGGATTTTGAGCATCCTCTACTCTCCCATTACCTAACCCGATGTTTCTGGTCAACCCAGTCCCTTGCATAAGAGGTGGGGGGGTGGGCATGACATTTGTTTCAGTGCACTGCCAGGACTCTCCTTGAGGGGATCTGTTATCTATAAAGCTTATGCCTTATAATACATTTCCTTATGCGAGGGTGTATTCCTCAAGATTGAGCGTTTACAAGTTTATAGTGAGGGCTTCTCAGCAGCAGCCAGTCCAAAAGGCTGTCTGTAGCAGTGTATGGGCTGCCAAGGCCTGAAGTGAAGGGGGTCCTAGAGGTGCAAAAAAGGAACTCCTGGAGGAATTGAAGTTGGGCGCAGTAGAAAAAGCCACAGGGGTCAGGACCTCAGGGTCTAGAGGTGGGAGTATTCCCATAGGGGATTTTTGGACATAGAGTAAGGTGAGAGACCAGACAGCAGAAGAACCGAAAACCCTCTCCCCTATCTGCTTGGCAGCTATGATAAAATTGGGAAGAGCCTGATGATTCCATCTGACACAGGCAACAGTAAGTCTAGACAGTGTTTCCTGTGTAATTTAACATACCAATGAACCCAGTTAGCTTAGGATCTGTCTTTGGGATGCTCCCAGGGCCCTTTGAAGTACCCCAAAGTTAGCTGGAGGTCAAAAGAACTTTAATTAGAATTTGGTATTTGGGAAGTCTGTCAAAACTTTCAAAAAGTTTTTTTTTTGGCTATGCTGCACAGCTTGTGGAATCTTACTTCCCCAACCAGGGATTGAACCCGTGCCCCCTGCAGTGGAAGCATGGAGCCCTAACCACTGGACAATCAAGGAATTCCCTCAAAAAGCTTTAAAACACCTGGTCAGATAGGATCATAGGTCATTGTGAAACAATATTTATTCCTTGAGCTAAGGTGAAAAAAGGATTTCAAAAGTAAATACAGGGGCTTATTTCACCATTGGTGGAGCAGTGGTTGAGAATCCTCCTGCCAATGCAGGGGACACGGGTTTGAGCCCTGGTCTGGGAAGATCCCACATGCCGCGGAGCAACTAAGCCTGTGCACCACAACTACTGAGCCTGGGATCTAGAGCCCACGAGCCACAACTACTGAGCCCACGCACCTAGAGACCGTGCTCCGCAACAAAAGAAGCCACTGCAATGAGAAGCCTGCACACAGCAACGAAGAGTAGCCCCCCACTCACCACAACTAGCGATAACCTGTGTGCAGCAATGAAGACCCAACACAGCCAAAAATAAATAAATAAATAAATGTATTTTTTTTTAAAAGTAAATACAGACAACTTAAAGGCACTGAAACTCACACAATCTTTTATCAAAAGCAGCATTCCAGGAAAACTGTTCTCTTATGAGAGAAAATAAATCCAGTCCTGCATCAGCCTACTCTTAATAAAATCCATTTACCTAGTCAAATTTAATCCAACCTTAGAAAATCTTGACCATACACAAAACTCTTTTCCCAATGTTCCTTTTCCACAAATCTTTTGCAACTTCCTGTAGTCATATTATTTTGTCCCTTATTCTTTTCCCATTCAGAAACAACCAGCTCTAGGACAAAATCACCCTTTTTTTTTTCCGGTACGCAGGCCTCTCACTGCTGTGGCCTCTCCAGTTGCGGAGCACAGGCTCCAGACGCACAGGCTCAGTGGCCATGGCTCACGGGCCTAGCCGCTCCGTGGCATGTGGGATCCTCCCGGACCGGGGCACAAACCCGCGTCCCCTGCATCGGCAGGCGTACTCTCAACCACTGCGCCACCAGGGAAGCCCTCTTTTAACAAAATATATTTCCACTCCTCATACCTTCTTTTACTGAAAATGCACATCCTACTTTCCTCAAGCAACCATGAACTGTCTTTACATTAGCATTCCCTGATTGGAATATCCCATAACCTCTAGAAACATGTAACTTCCCAAAGCACTATTTTTTTGCTCAGTGGGGTATGTGGTACAAGACATGTGTTTAATAAAGCCAAACATCTTTAGTTTCCCCCTCATAAGAAGACAAAAGTTGTAAAGTCGTAAATTTAAATCTGTTTAGCAATTAATGTGCCAATATTTCATCTTATTTGAAATGGCCTAGATACTCAATGAATTCCTATCATTTAACTTAATATTGCTTCAAGTTACCAAAATGTGGAGAGACTATTTTAGATGGATATTTCCAAAACATAATTATTCCTATACAGTTTACCAAAAAGCTCTTACCTCAGTAACATTTACTTAAAAATGTAATCATATCAGGTTATTTTCCCTGTTGACAGATTATATAACAGAAACAATATGCATTTATTGACTTCCAGTAACCCTAGGAACAATGAAAATATTATATTATTCTTAATGTTGATGACTCTAAAGACAGGTCTGTATTAAGCCCACAACCTTAAACTAGCTCTAATACCAGATATTAGTTTAATATTGAATATCTCCCAGATCACATGAAGGTGGAATGTATTCTGGCGAGTTTTATATTTCTGAGAATGTATATACATGCTCAGTTTCCTTTAAGCCAATTAAATACAGCTCATTTACAAGTTAATGTTTACATAAAGAGAAACAGAACCAGAGATCTCATAGTTTTCCCACTTGAATTTAAAAAGGTCTCTTTTTTTTCCTCAGTCTGGGGGACTACAGATGGATCAGATAGTTCCTAGAGCCCAGGCAGAACAGTTACATTGCAAAGGCAGAGGAGAGAAATGCACGCTCCTCTTTTTTATTCTTTTTAAAATCCCACTAAGTAACCCAAGGCTGGAGTCTCAGGCAATGTGAGCTGTGTTTGTATTTCAAGGCTTAAGTCCTCCACAGGGCCCACAATTTCAGCAGAGACTTGCAGGAGCGGTTGGACAGACAAAACTACATAAGACAAAGATCCTTTTACTCGACATGTACCACCGACAAAAACTTGACACAAACAAGAACTTTTCAGGATAAAGGGGATGGGAGTGCAGGTGTAAGGATCAAGGGAGAGGTGAAGGGAGGAGAGAAAGACTAAAAAAAAGGAGACAGCAGGAAAATAAAGGTGAGAATACTGGGACAATAGAACTTCCAGCCACTACATGATATGAGGTTTGAATTCTATCACTGTCATAAATCTCCCATCAGGGAGAGCCCACTGGACCAAGGTCTGCATGGTGTGAGGCGAGCCTCTCCCACCTCTGCTTGTCACCCATTGACGGCCAGAGGGAGCATGGTCTCACGTGCTGAGAGGAGTGATACTGTAGCTGCCCAATGTCCACTCTCTCCAAAGGATAAGACAGAGGAATAGGAAAAGACAGAGAAAGAAGTAGAGAGATATAAGCAGAGGGAAAGGGACAAACGGGAGGGGGAAAGCATTGCATGAATGAGGGTACTGAGGCCCCTAGGGGCCAGAAAGGCAGACTTACCAAATGTGGTGACAAGGTGAGGTTCAGGCGATCTCTTGTCACCCACAGGGAAGCTGCTTTCAGTGGTCCCAGAGGTGACCAGATCCTCTCCCGTGAAGAGGGAGAGGTCCCATGTTGGGTGCCAGAAATCTGTTACTGGTCAAGGTTCTTGGCCTTCCTTAATCAATGGAAATTGATAAGAGGCCAGACAAGAAATTTGGGCAAGGCTTTACTGGGGGCCCTGCTGCAGCAGGGGGGCAGTGAAAACAAGTAACAGGTTCCCTTGCTCGCTCCCGGTGGGGCTCTCTGGTTCCTTACATGGGGTGAGGTTAGGGGTGTGTCCGGGGGTTGGGCAGGAGGGGTGGCTTAGGTGGTCTGCCCACCCCTTTGATGGTGCACAGTGGGCATGTGCAGTACCCTGTTTTTGCTCCCGGCTCTTCAGAAGTGGCAGTCAGGTTTTTGGTCTTTTTCTATCTTGCTGTTCATAATTTGCCCCAACTGCCCATGCACACAGTACTTTTTAGTCCCTTGTAGTTTCTTCGTATTTTGTTGCTGGAGGAGATGTTTGTCCAGGAGCAAGCACTGCAGCAAAGGGTTCCAGGTCCCAGGTCCCAGCTTGTCTCACCTTTATTTGCCTAGGCTTCTCAGACCTGGCGAAGGGACCTGAGGGGCCTCAAGTTAATGTGATTGAAGTCCAGATCTGGGTTTCGAGAGTTCACAACGAAAATGTTACTGAGAAGGGGTCGGGGGACCCCCTCACATGGCCTCCACCACATTAGACGCGAACTCGCGAAGGCCCCAGCTTTGACCTACCTGAGGCCGGTGCCCAGGGCCGTGAAGTCTGGGACGCATGAGCCCACGCGGGGGCCGCTGTCCGGAGCCAGGAGGGCGGGATCCCGGGCCTTGGTCCCCCACCCCGCCCCCTCGTGGTGCTGGTGGCAGCAGCGGATGATGCGGCCCCTTTAAATCCCGGCCGCCCCGCCCTTCGCAGCCGACTCCGCGGCGGCCCGGGATCCAGGCCGGGCCGCGGCTCTCACCGCCCAGCCTAGCCCAGCCTGGCCCGGCCCAAGCGCCGAGCCTAGGCGGTCCACTCCCCGCGCCTCAGAGGAGCCGTCAGCGCGGTGCCCGGCCCAGTCCCCAGCCCGGCAGGCCCGCCCGCATCCCTGCCCGGCCCCGGGCTCCCAGCCCCTCCCTGCCCCGGGGCCGGGGCCCCTGCAGCCTCCAGGTCCCCGCGCCCCGGCCCCGGCCCCCCCGGGCCATGCGGCCTCGGCCCCGCCGGCGCCCACCGCGCACCTGAGGAGATGAGGCTCCGCAATGGCGCCTTCCTGACGCTGCTGCTCTTCTGCCTGTGCGCCTTCCTCTCGCTCTCCTGGTACGCGGCGCTCAGCGGCCAGAAAGGTGAGCCCCTCCCCCGCCGTCGCTCGCTTCGCGCCCCCTCCCACACCTGGGCGCCGGCGGCTGGAGCGGGGTCCGGGCGGCTGCCGCGGAAAGCGGCCGGAAGCCGACGCGGGCGCCCCTTCCCCGCCCGGGCGGTGCGAGAGGACGCCCCTCCCATCCTCGCTCCCACTTGTTTGCTGCTGGAATAACGAAATTCTCCTCTGGCCTGGGCTGGGCCGCGCCGGTGAGCGGGAGTCGGGTGCCCCGTGCGCGCTCAGGACCGGCCTTCGTGAGTACAGTTCTGCCCGTGTTAGGGCGGGTCGCTCCCTCTGGTGAGCTGGGGACCTCAGGGTTCTCAGAGAGGGACAGAGACACAAGGTCACAGAGGTGGCTGTGCCAGAGGGTCCCCAGGGTACCGCTCCAGGCACCTGGGTACACCGATCCTGAGACACGAGTGAGGAGGCAGCCAGACATCCAGGCAGTACCATCACTTCACACCACCTCTCCACCCCAGCCCACTGTGGGTGCGGCTCCCTGGGGCCTCCACAGCCCTCCTCCAGGACATCTGGCCCCAGGACTCCTCCACAGGGATGTGGGTGCTGCGGAATGCTTCCTGTGGCTACTGGCCCGGGGGGATGCATGGAGGGCCTCATGAGCGCCCCACCCAGTCCTGGCTACCGGCTAACTTATTTTGTGTGGTCTCACCTTAAGTTTGGTTAAGCTGGCCAGTCCACCGTCATGGCCCCTCTGCATCTGGCCACCACACTTAGGACTGAGGGGGCAGGCCCCAGCACTGGCTGGAGTTGCTCTGTGTTGGTTGGGATGGCTGGGGCTGAGTGGGGCCTTGGCTGAGGGTTGAAGGCTGATGAGGCGCTCGCAGGCCCTTGTCTACCCAGCCTTTAGCACAGGAGGCACCGGGAAAAGCTGCTTCCTTCCTGCCGTCTGGCTTTCCTGCAGGAGGCCTAAGCAGGATCAGGCTGAGGCCAACTGACCCTCTGCCTCCCTCCCACCTCCTGCTTCCCTGTTCCGCAACAGAGGCTGCGGGAGAAGCTGGAGCCTTTCTGACCCTCCAAGTCCCAGTGTCCCCGCCTGGCTCCTGCCCGCCTGGCTCCTGCCCGCCTGGCTCCTGCCCGCCCAGCTCAGCCCAGCCCTGTTTGGGTGAAGGCCTGGGCTGCCCTAGGGGCTCCAGAGCACCTGAGGGGAGACCCCCTAGGACTTGGTACATGGAGGGCATGGCTGGGGCGGAGTTCTCCGTAGATGGGGTGTGTCACCTGGGGGAGGGCATTTTGGACCCTTGAGAGAGTGGCCATGTAAGCAGCCTGGCATGGAGGCCAAGGTGGGGCCATATCTGATGGGCTGGGGCACATTTGTTCAGCTGTGAGTGGAACGATGACCCCTTGTACCTTGTCCTGGGCTAGGCCGCAGTTCCTGTGTGCCTCCTATGGCAGCCACTGGCCCTCAGCCAGGTGTCAGGAACTGCAGCACCAGCCTCCCACCAGGACACCTTCTCTGTGAGTCTGGCTGGCCACAGTGTCCAGGAGTGAGGGGGATACCCATGGCTCCATTTAGAGCCTACTCTCCCTAAGCGGGGCATCGAGGAGGGCCTGTGGAGCAGGAGAGCACCCCTACTCAAAGAAATGTGGGGGTCAGATGCAGGGGTCCTTGTCCCTTGGGTGTGGCAGTCCAGAAGCCTGTGTGACATGTGACAAGAGGGTCACCTGGGCCTTCCCCATCAAGGGCTGTTACTGTTTTGGGAGTCCCAGTAGGGTCTGGTCTTTGGAAGCTTGAAGAGAAGACTGAGTCTGGGCTCTTATATGAACCTTTCTCATTCTTACATTCAGATGACTGTATTAAGCCCATGGGGAAACCAGACTAAGTCTGAGGCCAGACTGGACCTTGGCTTCCAGCTTGCAGTGAGTAGGAGGCTCAGGAGAGGGCTGGCCCAGGCACCGATGCTTAGAGGAAAGGCAGAGGAAGCCATATCTGTAGGGAAGGGAAGAGGTGGGCAAGAAGCCAGAGAGGAAGGGAAAGCAGGAACAGGTGGCATCCTGGAAGCCAAGGGCCAGGAAGGACACATAGGCCTTAGCAAGACGGACCCTAGATACGGGGTTTCAGGCCCACTTTCATATCCAGCCTTGACCAAATTTGTGCAGCAGCTCCACTAATGCTCAAACTGTAGCCCTCAGCCAAGCACCTGCTGAAGGTCCCCAGGGAAAACGGCAAACCCTCCAGGGAGGTGGCCTCAGCCACACAGCCCTCCCCAATGTCTAGGCTGTCCCCTCTCTTGGATTTCAGCAATGATGGATGCCTGTCTTGACCACTGGGATGGTGGGTGCAAGTCCTGGAGAGGAGGTGAACACCTGCACCCTCTCCATGCCCCTGCCCTACTGCAAGACTTTTTAAAAAAAATATTCATTTATTTATTTGGCTGCTCCAGGTCTTAGTTGCTGCCCGCAGGATCTTCGTTGCCACATGTGTGATCTTCCCTGCCATGTGCAGGATCTTTTAGTTGAGACTTGCGAAGTCTTAGTTGCGGCATATGGGATCTAGTTCCCTGACCAGGGATTGAACCTGGGCCCCCTGCATTGGGAGCTCAGAGTCTTAGCCACTGGACCGCAAGGGAAGTCCCCTCACCGCAGGTTAACAGCAGACCTTTGCTGGGCCTGGAACCAGCCTGTGCTCCTCTGAGCCTGTTTCCCCTTCCCTAAGTACAGAGCACAAGGTCTGTGCCCCAGCCTGGCTCTTGAATCTGTTTCTTTAACAAAGAGGGAACCAAAGGGAAGACTGTGGTCCATGGGCTTCAGGTATCCTGATTACTCTGCCTTCTGGTGGAGGAAGGGGCGGGAAAGCCTCCAGTAGTGTGACCACAGCTGCCCCCAGGACTTGGGCAGAAGAAGGCTCCTAGGAAGGGAGGCCAGGGTAGGGAGCAGGCTGTGCCCAGGCCTTGGTGGTCAGGGTGATTCAGGTCAGCAGGCCTGTCCCCCTGGGGCAGGCTAAGGTTGGACAGAGCTCAGCCTACTTAAAGATCAGAGAAGGCCACGGGTTTGCGGGGGGGGGGGGGCGGGGGGGGGGACGACAGGGGCAGCAACAGCAGTCAGAGGGGGATGAGGTCTCCTTACCCTCCCTCCACTTCACAGAGGGCCCCACTGCAGGGAGCTGCCTTGGGTGTAGCCAGTAGCACAAGGGCTGCCCCTGCAAGACTCAGCAGCTCCACAACACTGGGGTGGCATTGGGGAGGGCATCAGGGACAATAGGTGGGTGGGTAGGGACCCAGGCGGGAGGGAGGCCACCTGCCTGTGTAGGCAGCTCTGAACTCCCTCCTGCTGGGCCTCAGCACCTACAGTCCCTCCTCCCTACTGGCAGCTGGGCAGGTGAGTGCTGGGGTGGCCAGCTCCCTGTTCAAGGGGTCAGGTTTCCAGGGTAACCTGGCCTCAGAACCCAGAGCAGAGCCTCAAAGATCTGGTAACCTGACTCCTGACTCCCTCCCCCTGCAGGGCTGTCCCTGAGCACAGAAGCTTGAAGTGGCCTGGCCTTTGGCCCCATGGGCAGGGTGTGGGAAGGGAGATCGGGCAAGCTGCTAACTCTGGAGTGCCTCATCAAGGATCTGCTTGGCTCCCCTGCCCCTCCCCCCACAGCCTCTCCATCCTGCGTAGGGGCTACCCCTCCCTCTTCCCCAGGACTTAGCACTTCAGCCTCTGCCCCAGCTGCAGAAAGGGGGTGTCCTGAGATGACCGAACTTTGCCTTAGTCATGACCTTTGGTATACCCGATTGTGGGGAGGTGACACCATCCCAGGGCATTCTAGGGGCTGTGACCACCCCTCTGCAAGGGATCAAGGAACATAAGAGCTGCCTGAGGGTGAGAGGGGAGATCTGGAAGGCAACTAGGCCTTGAAGGCTACATGGGTTTTCATCAGGCCCAGAAGAGAAAAGGGGATTCCAGTCAGAAGAGACAGCATGTGTGAAAGCATAGACCTCAGACAAGGAAAAGGAGGTGTGTGTGATGGCAAATAAAGAGGGCAAAAGCCGATTAGAAAAGGCCTTGAGAGTGCACAGCCTGGCAGGACCTGGCTGCCTCAGCAGCAGATAACGACGTTGTTGATGTTGTTTGTCTCATTCTTGCTCACTGGGCCCTGCCAGACCAGTGGAGCCAGGTACTTGGCACCCTGGAGATCCCTCTCCACTGTCAGGCAGCCCTACCTCTGTGCTGCTTCTGGCCCATGTGCACCCCTAGTGCCTGCACATGGTGCCCAGTTGGAGGTTCTGACACAGGCCCCCCTGGGGTGGCATGGTCTAGGCCTAGGACACATCTCCAGAGAAGCAGGCCTCAGCGCACTTAGAGCTCTTGTCGCCTTTCTGCTGCTGACTTGCTGAGGTACCCCTGACTAGTTTCTCAACTTCATTTGCTCCTCTGAGCACTGGGGGCTGTAACTGCAACAGTCCCCACCCACCCACCCCCGCCGGACTGTGTGAGATTGCAAATCCAGAGCTGGTGCCTAGTGTAGAATGACAACCATGAGGACAGTGACAAATGGGTGCATGGGGCTCAGTACTACTTGCAGGATATGGGGGAGAGTCAAGGGAGGTTTTCTGTCCCCATGGGGCCTTGGGGATGGGGCTGCCTGTGATCTCTGTGAATGGGGATGGGAAGCAAAGTGCAGAGGCTGAAAGAAGGAACAGGGCAAGGTTGGCCTCAATGCCAAGGGCTCCTTGAGGAAGGTCTGGGTCCTTGTGCCCTGTGTGGGACCTTGGGTGCCCTACTTCCTGGAAGGAGGAGATGCTGCAAGGAGAAGCAAGAGGGGGCTTTGGGAGGAGAGGGGAGGGGATGGAGAGGATTCAGTCTGAGCCTTTTCAGCCTCAGCTTAGGTTTGTCTCACCTGGGGCTGGAAGTGGTCCTGTAGCCCTCCCACTTCAGATGTCTCCTCAATGCAGAAAATAAAGGGAGAGCACTGGAGAGGGCTAATTCCCCCAGGGGAGGCTTTTCTTCCCCAAGTGTGAGTGTCACTGTGACTTCAGAGTGACCCTTATGTAACCCCATGTGGCTCACATGTGGCAGGCATATGAACAGATGTGTAGGCTAACACTAAAGGAGCAGTACCTCAGCTGTATGCTGCCCCCTGGTGACAGCCTGTGTACCACCCACAGGCGATGTGGTGGATGTGTACCAGCGGGAGTTTCTGGCGCTGCGTGACCGGTTGCATGCAGCTGAGCAGGAGAGCCTCAAGCGCTCCAAGGAGCTCAACCTGGTGCTGGACGAGATCAAGAGGGCCGTGTCGGAGAGACAAGCGCTGCGAGACGGAGACAGCAATCGCACCTGGGGCCGCCTAACCGGTGAGCGCAGGAGCGGGAAGTGGCAGGGGATGCGAGGCTGATGGCAGACCGCGTTGTCTGACCTGTCCCTTCCCGACCCACCCAGAGGATCCACGCCTGAAGCCGTGGAACGTCTCGCACAAGCACGTGCTGCACCTACCCACTGTCTTCCACCACCTGCCACACCTACTAGCCAAGGAAAGCAGCCTGCAGCCCGCCGTGCGCGTGGGCCAGGGCCGCACCGGAGGTAGGGGTGGGGCCCGGGAGTGGCGGGTGGTGGGACGACCCCCACGCAGTGCCCAGTACCAACCCTCCGCGTCCCTGCAGTGTCAGTGGTGATGGGCATCCCCAGCGTGCGGCGCGAGGTGCACTCGTACCTGACTGACACGCTGCACTCGCTCATCTCAGAGCTAAGCCCACAGGAGAAAGAGGACTCGGTCATCGTGGTGCTGATCGCTGAGGCAAGTGGGCTGGGGCACGGGTCGAGGGGACATTCAGAGGAAGACACACGGCACAAAATAACAAGGAGAATGAAAACAGCAACATTTCGGAGGAAAAAACTCTCAGAAGTTCAATCGTCAGTTTCACTCACAAACTTAACAAGATAAAAAGTTAAAAGACATTTTAGCGCCCCCTCGTGGAGATGCCAGTTATAGTCTGTCCCACCCCTTGGACCGAGGTATCTAAAAGGGCTTTTTCTGAGGCACCTGTGACCCCCAGGCCCAGCCTTACTTAGCCTTCAGGATGGTGGGCTCACTCCCTCAATGTGGGAGAGAAGGCTGTGTCCTTCCCTCAGCCCTTTCTTCCAGGCCATTTGGGCTGGCAGCCTGGCTCATGGAGGGCACTTGGTCTCCCCACAGACTGACCCACAGTATACCTCGCTGGTGACGGAGAATATCAAGGCCTTGTGAGTACAGACAGCCCGACAAGGCTGGTGGAGGGAGGACACTTTGCGGGGTGTTGGGCAGACAGGTGCCGGCTGTGCCGCGCCCCCCCCCCCCCCAGCAAGATGCACCATCCCTCTGTGGGAAAGGGTGCTTCCCTTCTTGATGAAAGGGGGTGGGCATGTAGAGATGACCCAACCCCTCTGGAGCCTCAGTGCCTCAGTAGGATGGGTGTGGTGTCAGGGGATGTCTGCCTGGTGGGCCTTAAGAAAAGGACGGGGTCTAGCTAGCTCAGCTCTGTCCCTGCTCCAGTCCCTGGAGGCTGCACACTCACTGGGCCTTCCTGTCCCCCAGGTTCCCTACAGAGATCCATTCTGGGCTCCTAGAGGTCATCTCCCCTTCTCCCCACTTCTACCCTGACTTCTCCCGCCTCCGAGAGTCCTTTGGGGACCCCAAGGAGAGAGTCAGGTACTAGCACTACCCACCTCCCTGTGCCCCCAGCACCTGCCCACCTGTGCTAAGAACCTAGTTTGTGGGTGTATGAGTCCTGGGCACTTCCCTGCAGTGCCTCCATTGTTCCATTGGAGGACCCCTGCATGGGGGGGTGGGGGTCTCCTACCCACTCAGTGGCCTCTGTGGTAGCCACATTGGAGGTGGAGGGGGTCTGAGCTCTTGAGGCCCCTGCCCCTGGCCCACAGGTGGAGGACCAAACAGAACCTTGATTACTGCTTCCTCATGATGTATGCGCAGTCCAAAGGCATTTACTACGTGCAGGTGAGCACTGAGACCCTGCTCTGTCCCTTTTCCCCCTGGACCCTGGATGAGCCTGGGTGGCAAGCCCTGCCCTGCCCCTGTGCCCATCCTGAGTCCCGGCCCCCTTCTACCTACCCACCACTGTGCAGCTGGAGGATGACATCATAGCCAAGCCCAACTACCTGAGCACCATGAAGAACTTCGCACTCCAGCAGCCCTCGGAGGACTGGATGATCCTGGAGTTCTCCCAGCTGGGCTTCATTGGTGTGCCACCCCCCTCCCTGCCCCGCTGACCTAACCAAAATATCTCCATCCAGCCCACTTCTGCCTCTCTCATCATCTCAGTCCCACGCCCTGTTCCGAGCCCTAGTACCATGCAGTGTCGTGCTCTGAGCCTTTGCCTGGAGTGCCTGCTGCAGCCCCACCTGGCCTGTTCCTGCCTGCCCTCTGCATCGGGATGTTTGGGCTCACCATCCCGTCTGCTCTCTTGTTACCTGCACCTGCCTGCAGCCAGCCAGAGGTTTTGCTGTGGGACCCTTCCCAGAGTCCCCCACAGGGACTAAGAGGAAGTAGGGCAGGGCAGAGCTGCCTACTCAGCACCCCTTTCCCTCCAATCCCACCCCCAGGGAAGATGTTCAAGTCACTGGACTTGAGCGTCATTGTGGAGTTCATCCTCATGTTCTACCGGGACAAGCCCATCGACTGGCTCCTGGACCATATTCTGTGGGTGAAGGTCTGCAATCCTGAGAAGGATGCGGTGAGCAGAACCTGCACAGAGGCGAGAGGGGGCGGTGGAGCAAGCAGCCTCCAGTAGGGACTGTGTCGGTGACCATGCACCTGACAGGAGGAGACTGCGCTGCTGGCTGGAGGAGTTTCTGTCTTCAGAGGTAGAGTTGAGTTGAGCCCTTGTGTGTGTCACCCTCCCTCCACAGAAGCACTGTGACCGGCAGAAGGCCAACCTGCGGATCCGCTTCAAGCCATCCCTCTTCCAGCATGTGGGCACTCACTCCTCACTGGCGGGCAAGATCCAGAAACTGAAGGTGGGCAGTGCCACACTCAAGCCTAGTTGAGTACAGCAGAGCCTGGGCTGAGGTTGGACAAGGAGGTAGCAGGGCAAGTCCAGGGCCCACCCTAACACCATTGTCCCTCCTCCACTGTAGGACAAGGACTTTGGGAAGCAGGCATTGCGGAAGGAGCATGTGAACCCGCCAGCGGAAGTGAGCACGAGCCTCAAGACATACCAGCACTTCACCCTGGAGAAGGCCTACCTGCGCGAGGATTTCTTCTGGGCCTTCACGCCCGCTGCAGGGGACTTCATCCGCTTCCGCTTCTTCCAGCCACTGCGACTGGAGCGGTCAGTGCCAGCGCCCACAGGTCCACCTTGGGGGAGGGGCAGGGTGGCTACCAGGGTAGAGGCCTCACCACAAATTTCTGAACCTGCAGATTTCCCTCTGTGACCCTCCCCTGCAAATTACTTAACCTTATTAAGTTTTCTTATCTGAAAAGTGGGGCTCAGAACAGTAGTCACTTTGTAAAGACTAAGTCCAACAGTGCCCACAGGAGCTCAGTGACATTGCCCATCACCAGTGTCCTTACAAGTAAGGCCCTGGTTGCCTTGCACAGTCCAACGGCTGCCCCGGGTGGTGCCCAGCCTCACCCAGTACCTCAGGGCCCACCTCCTGCACTCCTAGCCCAGGCCTGGCCTTTCTCTGCTGGGTAGTGTGCCTGGGCAGTGCCCCACCCCTGCAGCAGCTCACAGGCCTGTCTGGCCACAGGTTCTTCTTCCGAAGTGGGAACATTGAGCACCCAGAGGACAAGCTCTTCAACACATCTGTGGAGGTGCTGCCCTTTGATGTGAGTGTAGTAGCAGGTGGGTGTGCACTGAGGCCTGCCCCTTCCACAGCCACTGTCTTCAGCCCCTTGATTTTGTCCCCAGAACCTCCAGTCAGACAAGGAGGCCCTGCAGGAGGGCCGTTCAGCCACTCTCCAGTACCCTCGGAGCTCTGATGGCTACCTCCAGATCGGTGAGTGAGGGGCAGTCAAGTGGAGGTGAGGGGAGAGGCAGGAGTCTTGGGACAACCTCTCATTGCTGCACTCCCCCAGGCTCTTTCTACAAGGGTGTGGCACAGGGAGAAGTGGACCCAGCCTTTGGCCCCCTGGAAGCACTGCGCCTCTCCATCCAGACAGACTCGCCGGTGTGGGTCATTCTGAGTGAGGTGATATAGGGCAGGGCTGGGTACAGGGAATGGGGAGCTGTACCAAATAGCTAGACCAGGGCTGCTCTCTGAGACCCCAGCTGACACTGAGCCCTGCTCTTCCAGATCTTCCTGAAAAAGGCTGACTAAGCCAAGGGCTTCTGAGGGTGCGTTTTGGCTGGCCCTGAAGCCCACGAGACCTGGGATGTCGTCGCCGCTGCCCCCGGAGGGCCAGGCATGGCCACCCCAGTCTGAGGGGTTCTGCCTGGCACCCCACTCCATTGGCCTGGGGTGGCCGCTGGCCCGGAGGCCCCAGGAACTGGTGCTGCCCCGCCCGCCGGCCGCGGGGAAGAGGCAGGAGGCCCCCACACTGTGCCTGAGGCCGGTCCGCGCCGCCCGGAACCGTTCGCACCCTGGCCCCCTTGAGCCAGGCCTTTATAGAAGAGCCTTTTCCTGGGCGACCACTGTCTTCGCGCGAACACTGGAATGCATATACTACTTTATGTGCTGTGTTTTTTATTCTTGGATACATTTGATTTTTTTCACGTTAAGTCCACATATACTTCTATAAGAGCGCTCCTTGTAATAAAGGGTTAATGAAGTGTGTGCCTGCTCCGAGCTCACAGCCTGGCGCCTAGCCACCCGGCGACCCCGCCCTCCGCGCAGTTCCGCAGGACCTCGCTCGCATTCTCTGGGAGGGTCCCGGCCGCCCGGTCGGTACCTCGCTGATGGAGCTGGTGCAGAATCTGGGTCCACACCCCCAAACCGCCCCCACTTCCGTGATAACCCTCCTCGGAGCGTGCCCCCTAGCGCCCATCATACCTCCCCAAGTGCCTGCAGCCGCCTCTCACGAAAGGCATCCCCCCGCCTCCTCCTCCCACTCCTTCCTGGGTCTCAGTCCCACCTTTTCCACCGTCTCCAAGGCTCTGCTCCTGTCCCCAGTCTGTGACTCATTTTAGGTTCTCCCATCCATCTCAGGGCCTTTGTTTTTGCCCTGCTTTGAAAGCTCCTCTGCCTGCTCAGCTAAAAGTCACCTTTTTAGGGACTCTTCCCGGCCAGCAGGCCTTCCCCAGATCTGGTCCCCCGAGACACTAGGACGTTTACTGGAGAGCGCCTCTTAAAACTACATTGATTAAGTTCATCGTCGTTCTCCGCGGGCCGCAACAGGTTGCCCTGAACACTGCATTGTTCTAGATGCCGGTAACCGAGTACCGACCCAAAAAAAGCCCCTCGTATCGGCTGTGAAGTCCAGGGTATGAGGAATAGGGCGGCTCAGGGTCGGTGGAGAGGCAGGCCTCATAGGAGGGGGACAGGCGAGGAAAGAGCTGACCGCAGGGAGGAGGAGCCGTGGGGGGAGCCCCGGCGGGAAAGGATGTGTGACTAGCAGCGTGGGGGAGCAGGGCGGGAGAGGACCGGACCCAGGGCCCGATCGAGCCCCTGCCCGAGAGAGGCCTCTTTCCTTCCGCAGCCCGACAGACTGCTGTGGCCTGAAGCTAGGCCCCTCCAAGCTCTACAACCCGCAGTGCGCAACCCACTCCGACCCAGACAGTGCACTCGAGATCACGCTTTAATGAGAGACTGGGATGGGGGCGAGCACCCTCCCCCGTCCTCCAGGAGGCTCCGCCCACCCGGCGTCCTCCGTCTCAGGCCTTCTGCAGCAGTTTCTGGAACTGTCCGAGGAGCGCGGCCGGGAGGAAGTGGGCGAGTAGGCCAAGCGCCGCCAACACCACGAGAAGCCAGAGCGCGCGCGCGCTCGCGTACAGCGGGGCCAGCCTGCGGGCAGTGCTCAGCGGGGGCGGGGCGGGGGCAATGGCCCCACCCCAACCCTACGGCCCGCCTCCACCAGGGCCCGCCCACCTGCCCCCAAAAGGGAACAGCCTCCAACCAGTCTCCTGGTCCCGCCCGGCATCCGCTTGCGGCCTCTGCCGTCAAGACCCTGCCCACAAGCCAAGCCACCTTTCCCCGCCCCGGTGGAGCTCCCGGGAGCCCCGCTCCGGTTCTCACCTTTGCTGCGCAGATCTCGCGTAGCCCTGAAAGTAGCGGAGGCGCGCGAACAGGTATACCAGGCCACACAGTGCTGCCGCCCCTGGGAAAGGGGAGGGCGGGGTGGGGTGAGCCCGCTGATGCGGGGACCCCCGGGGCTCTAGTGCGTATGCCCCTGGCCCGCTCTCAGACCTTCGTGAAAGAAGATGCCGGCGACCCAGAGCGTGGCGAGGAACAGCGGGAAATACTCGCTGCAGTTCACTCTGCGGTGGGGGAGGAGCGGCATGAGGGCGCCGGCCTGGGGCCTCCGAGCCTGACCGCCCGGGGCTGCCTAGCTCCCTGCCCCGCGCCCTCCCACCGCGCCTCACTGGGCTCGGTAGATGCGCTCGAACTCCGGCGGGCCGGTGGTGAGCGGCGGAGACACGTGGAAGGCCCTGCGCGCCGAGATCACCTGCAGCAAGAAGTAGGCTGGGGGAGGAGGTGTTGCCGGAGTCAGATCTGGCACCCAGACTCCCGGCCCCGCCTCCAGTCTGGCCGCGCATCTTTTCTTTTCCCAGCTCCACACCTTGCTCGTCACGACTCCCCTTTAAAAGCCCGACCAAGGGGACCGCCGGCCCCTGCTCTTCGAGCTTGCCCTGTGTCCACGACACTCAGTGGGGAGGGCAGGGTGCCCGCCTGGGGCTCTGAGAGGCCCTGTCCAGCCCAATGAGTGTAGGGGAAGGGATGACACGTCACAGGACACCTGCCCGCAGGACTTTGCTTCTGAATCATTTCACTTGCAAAACACAGGCAAATGTCCAACTCCCATCCTCTAGGCCTGGACTTTGGCCCAGATTCCTGGAATGGGAGTGCCACCCGAGGGCAGAGTTGGCTGCATCCTTCCAGCTACAGAGGATCACACACTCTGTGACCAACTGTCCCTGCTCCGCCACCCACAGAGCTCACCAGGAGGGACCTCCCGACCAAGCCTGGGTGGCTGTGCCTCCAAACTGTGGTGTGGGTTCCTGCCTCAGTTTCTCTGTTCAGGCTCTGCCTCAATCTGACAGACACCCTCTCCTCTGCCCCCAGGTGGTTACGGCTGGGACTATTCTAGTCCAACCCCAAGCCACCAGGGCTCTGACCCTCTCCCTTGCAACATGGGTGGGTACAGAGGGTGGGCTGGCCCTTGAGGGTATGAGTGCACAGGAGCCCTTCTCTTCGCCTGAAGCCAGGTGCCCACCACACAAACAGTCCCAGTACTGGGTGTCTCCAACTATCTTCCTGCAAGTCCCATGGCCCTGGTGCGCTTGGTGCCAGGCCCTCTGCAGACATATCCCAACCTTAGTGCACTGTGGATACCAAGGGTAGCCTTGCCAGCACAGTGTATGTGAGGAAGGGCTGAGGGCCAAGCTTACTGGTATGGCTGGAGATCAAGTCAGCCTGTCTGCTCAGCCACTCCAGGGCCCCTGCCCCAGGCTGTGTCTTGTCCTAGCCCATACAGTGTGAGGCAATGGTGTCCTCCAAAGCCAGAATATCTATCCCAGGAATGTGTCTCTAGGGCTGGTCTGAGAAGGGCACCAAGCAGGCACCTTTGGGGGCCAAAAAGCAGGTTTCAACCCTGTCTAGCTCCACATGGTTCCAGCATAGAGAGGGTGACTTTGAAGGCAGGCCCAGGGGATGGGGCCCTCCCACTGGGACACCCAGAGAGGGGACCGCTGGGGAGGGCAGGGATCAGCTGGAGTAGGGCTGCATCAAGCCCATGGCTGTCCCACTTCTGTACTGACCATCAGAACACCCATTCATCCTGGCACCCTGCCCCCCGCTCAGGTCCTAGAGCCCAACATAGCTGGATGCCCCACCTGCCCCCTGAAAGCCCCTGCCCCCCTCCAGGGTTCTTTATGCTGGCTGAGGTGCCAGCCTCCAACCCCAAGCCAGGCAGCCCACATGCCTACCTCAGTTGTTCCTCAGGGGCCATTTTCAATTTCGCTGCCCATCCCCTAGGTTGGGTACCTCTCAGCCTTGGTCCCTGCCCAGGGTTTCACAGTTTGCCCTGCAGACACCCCTCCAGGGCTTCCCCCTCCCCACTTGGGGAAAATGCAAGCCCCTCAGCCCTCTGGTGGGGGCCAGAAGAGCTTTCATACCAGGAGCCTGGGCTGTCCCTCACCTGGGCCTGGACCCCAGCACCTCCCCAGTACCTAGAGGGCAGAAGGCAGACTGCAGGGGTCTGAAGCCCACCCAGTGCCAGAGCAGAAGCCAGCCCACCTTGCAGCAAGACTCCCAGGAGGGTGACAGTGGCCAGAAGAGCCACTTCGTCCTTCATGGTGCCGGTGGCTCTGTCGGGCCAGGCTGGACTCTGAGAGGGCTTGCTGTGGGGCTCTTATCACCCTTGTCTGCTGCTCAGAGGCTGGTCCAGGAGAGGAAGAGTGGCCCGCTCTCCCCGCCCCTTCTCAGTGGAGGGGGTTGAGGAAGGGGGCGTGACCATTGCCTGAGAGACCTGGGGAGCCTGGTCAGGCTGAGCAAGAGGAAACCAGGGCCAGAGCTTCCCTGGTGGCGCAGTGTTAAGAATCCGTGAACACAGCCTGCAGGGGGTTAGTGCACCACGGCTAGCCGGGAGGGAGTCCGGGGAAAAGTCTGGACCTGCCGAAGAGGCAAGAGACTTTTTCTTCCCTCTTCGTTTCCTGGTGCGCGAGGAGAGGGGATTAAGAGCGCTGCTTAAAGGAGCTCCAGAGACCCGCGGCTAACAGCGCGGACCACAGAGACGGGCATGAGACGCTAAGGCTGCTGCTGCCGCGACCAAGAAGCCTGTGTGCGAGCACAGGTCACTATCCACACCCCCCTTCCGGGGAGCCTGTGCAGCCCGCCACTGCCAGGGTCCCGGGATCCAGGGACAACTCCCCCGGGAGAACGCACAGCGCGCCTCAGGCTGGTACAACGTCACTCTGGCCTCTGCCGCCGCAGGCTCCCCCCGGCCTGAGTGAGCCAGAGCCCCCGAAGCAGCTGCTCCTTTAACCCCGTCCTGTCTGAGCAAAGAACAGACGCCCTCCGGCGACCTACACGCAGAGGCGGGGCCAAATCCAAAACTGAGCCCCTGGAGCTGTGAGAACAAAGAAGAGAAAGGGAAATCTCTCCCAGCAGCCTCAGAAGCAGCGGATTAAAGCTCCACAATCAACTTGATGTACCCTGCATCTGTGGAATACATGAATAGACAACGAATCGTCCCAAATTGAGGAGGTGGCCTTTGAGAGCAAGATTTATGATTTTTTCCCCTTTTCCTCTTTTTGTGTGTATGTGTACTCTTCTGTGTGAGATTTTGTCTGTATAGCTTTGCTTCCACCATTTGTCCTAGGGTTCTATCCATCCGTCTTTTTTTTTCTTAAAAATTTTTTTTCTTAATAATTATTTTTTATTTTAATAACTTTATTTTATCTTCTTTCTTTCTTTCCTTCCTTCCCTCCTTCCTTCCTTTCTCCCTCCCTCCCTCCCTCCTTTCTTTCTTCCTTCCTTTCTTTCTTTCTTTCTCTTTCTTTCTTTCTTCCTTTCTTTCTTTCTTTCTTTCTTTCTTTCTTTCTTTCTTTCTTTCTTTCTTTCTTTCTTTCTTTCTTTCTTTCTTTCTTTCTTTCTTTCTTTCTTTCTTTCTACTTTTTCTCCCTTTTATTCCGAGCCATGTGGATGAAAGCCTCTTAGTGCTGCAGCCAGGAGTCAGTGCTGTCTGTGCCTCTGAGGTGGGAGAGCCAACTTCAGGACACTGGTCCACAAGAGAACTCCCAGCTCCACATAATATCAAATGGCAAAAATCTCCCAGAGATCTCCATCTCAACACCAGCACCCAGCTTCACTCAACAACCAGCAAGCTACAGTGCTGGACACCCTATGGCAAACAACTAACAAGAAAGGAACACAGCCCCATCCATTAGCAGAGAGGCTGTCTAAAATCATAATAAGTCCACAGACACCCCAAAACACACCACCAGATGTGGACCTGCCCACCAGAAAGACAAGATCCAGCCTCATCCACCAGAACACAGGCACTAGTCCCCTCCACCAGGAAGCCTACACAACCCACTGAGCCAACTTTAGCCACTGGGGACAGACACCAAAAACAACACGAACTGCGAACCTGCAGCCTGCAAAAAGGAGACCCCAAACACAGTAAGATAAGCAAAATGAGAAGACAGAAAAACACACAGCAGATGAAGGAGCAAGATAAAAACCCACCAGACCTAACAAATGAAGAGGAAATAGGCAGTCTACCTGAAAAGGAATTCAGAATAATGATAGTAAAGATGATCCAAAATCTTGGAAATAGAATAGAGAAAATGCAAGAAACACTTAACAAGGATCTAGAAGAACTAAAGATGAAACAAGCAACAATGAACAACACAGTAAATGAAATTAAAAATACTCTAGATGGGATCAATAGCAGAATAACTGAGGCAGAAGAACGAATAAGTGTCCTGGAAAATAAAGTAGTGGAAATAACTACTGCAGAGCAGAATAAAGAAAAAAGAATGAAAAGAACTGAGGACAGTCTCAGAGACCTCTGGGACAACATTAAACGCACCAACATTCGAATTATATGGGTTTCAGAAGAAGAAGAGAAAAAGAAAGGGACTGAGAAAATATTTGAAGAGATTATAGTTGAAAACTTCCCTAATATGGGAAAGGAAATAGTTAATCAAGTCCAGGAAGCACAGAGAGTCCCATACAGGATAAATCCAAGGAGAAATACGCCAAGACACATATTAATCAAACTGTCAAAAATTAAATACAAAGAAAACATATTAAAAGCAGCAAGGGAAAACCAACAAAAAACACACAAGGGAATCCCCATAAAGTTAACAGCTGATCTTTCAGCAGAAACTCTGCAAGCCAGAAGGGACTGGCAGGACATATTTAAAGTGATGAAGGAGAAAAACCTGCAACCAAGATTACTCTACCCATCAAGGATCTCATTCAACTGAAAGCATTTCCTCTCAGATCAGGAACAAGACAAGGATGTCCACTCTCACCACTATTATTCAACATAGTTTTGGAGTCCTAGCCACAGCAATCAGAG
This sequence comes from Delphinapterus leucas, assembly GCF_059928025.1. Classification (NCBI taxonomy): domain Eukaryota; kingdom Metazoa; phylum Chordata; class Mammalia; order Artiodactyla; family Monodontidae; genus Delphinapterus; species Delphinapterus leucas. The sequence goes on from NC_143131.1 coordinate 159,757,302, forward strand.
AAGGAAAAGAAATAAAAGGAATACAAATTGGAAAAGAAGAATTAAAACTACCACTGTTTGCAGATAACATGATACTATACATAGAGAATCCTAAAGATGCCACCAGAAAACTACTAGGGCTAATCAATGAATTTGGTAAAGTTGCAGGATATAAAATTAATGCACAGAAATCTCTTTCATTCTTATATACTAATGATGAAATATCTGAAAGAGAAATTAAGGAAACACTCCCATTTACCATTGCAACAAAAAGAATAAAATCCCTAGGAATAAACCTACCTAGGGAGACAAAAGACCTGTATGCAGAAAACTATAAGACACTGATGAAAGAAATTAAAGTTGATACCAGCAGATGGAGAGATATACCATGTTCTTGGGTTGGAAGAATCAATATTGTGAAAATGACTATATTACCCAAAGCAATCTACAGATTCAATGCAATCCCTATCAAATTACCAATGGCATTTTTTTACAGAACTAGAACAAAAAAATCTTAAAATTTGTATGGAGACAAAAAAGACCCTGAATAGCCAAAGCAGTCTTGAGGGAAAAAAGTGGAGCTGGAGGAATCAGACTCCCCGACTTCAGACTATACTACAAAGCTACAGTAATCAAGGCAATACAGTACTGGCACAAAAACAGAAACATAGATCAATGAAGCAAGATAGAAAGCCCAGAGATAAACCCATGCACCTATGGTCAACTAATCTATGACAAAGGAGGCAAAGATATACAATGCAGAAAAGACAGTCTCTTCAAGAAGTGGTGCTGGGAAAACTGGACAGCTACATGTAAAAGAATGAAATTAGAACACTCCTTAACACCACACACAAAAATAAACTCAAAATGGATTAGAAACCTAAATGTAAGACCAGACACTATAAAACTCTTAGAGGAAAACATAGGCAGAACACTCTTTGACATAAATCACAGCAAGATCTTTTTTGATCCACCTCCTAGAGTAATGGAAATAAAAATAAACAAATGGGACCTAATGAAACTTCAAAGCTTTTGCACAACAAAGGAAACCATAAGCAAGACGAAAAGACAACCCTCAGAATGGGAGAAAATATTTGCAAACGAATCAATGGACAAAGGATTAATCTCCAAAATATATAAACAGCTCATGCAGCTCAATATTAAAGAAACAAACAACCCAATCCAAAAATGGGCAGAAGACCTAAATAGACATTTCTCCAAAGAAGACATACAGATGGCCAAGAAGCACGTGAAAAGCTGCTCAACATCACTAATTATTGAGAAATGCAAATCAAAACTACAATGAGGTATCACCTCACACCAGTTAGAATGGGCATCATCACAAAATCTACAAACAACAAATGCTGGAGAGGGTGTGGAAAAAAGGGAACCCTCTTGCACTGTTGGTGAGAATGTAAATTGATACAGCCACTATGGAGAACAGTATGGAGGTTCCTTAAAAAACTAAAAATAGAATTACCATATGACCCAGCAATCCCACTACTGGGCATATACCAGGAGAAAACCATAATTCAAAAAGACACATGCAACCCAATGTTCATTGCAGCACTATTTACAATAGCCAGGTCATGGAAGCAACCTAAATGCCCATCAACAGACGAATGGATAAAGAAGATGTGGTGCATATATACAATGGTATATTACTCAGCCATAAAAAGGAACGAAATTGGGTCATTTTTTGAGACGTGGATGGATCTAGGGACTGTCCTACAGAGTGAAGTAAGTCAGAAAGAGAAAAACATATCGTATATTAACGCATATATGTGGAACCTAGAAAAATGGTACAGATGAACCGGTTTGCAGGGCAGAAATTGAGGCACAGATGTAGAGAACAAACGTGTGGACACCAAGGGGGGAAAGTGGCGAGGGGGTGGGGGTGGGGGTGTGATGAATTGTGCGATTGGGATTGACATGTATACACTGATGTGTATAAAATGGATGACTAATAAGAACCTGCTGTATAAAAAAGTTTTTTAATTTTTAAAAATTAAGAAAAAAATTTTAAAAAGAAAAGAAACCACAATCTCAGTACCATAGACAATCATAAGCAGTACACAACTCACACCCTAAGCTTAAATTAAAAAAAAAAGAGGTTTATTTTGAAATTGTTTTACTTACAAAATTTTTGCACAAATAGCACACATTTCCCATCACCCAGCTTCCTCTAATGTTAACATCTTATATAATTATAATTCAATTATGTAAACTCAGAAATTAACATTGATACAATACTATCAGCCATTTTACAGATCTTACTGAAGTTTCACCAATTGTGCCACTAAAATAGTACAAAGACCTCTAAAACATTACTCAAAGTTGTGGCAGACACAAAACACATATCGTTCGATTCCCTTTATATGAAATGTCCAGAAAAGACAAATCCATAGAGACAGAAAACAGATCACTGGTGGCCAGGGGCCGGGAGCATTACTGGAATGATGAAAATGTACTAAAACTGAATTGTGGTGAACTTTGCACAACTCTGTAAATTCACCAAAAATCGTTGAATTTTATACTTAAGATGGGCATATGTTATGGTATGTAAATTATACCTCAATAAAGTTGTTTTTAAAAAATAGTACAAAAGCCAGGCAGCCGGAGCCCTCCAATGTACCGCACCGCCGCCTTGACGGCGGGTACGGTGCGCCGCCTCTTGGCCGTGTCAGCGGTAACGAGAGCGGCAGGGGACGCGGCGCCGCGCAGTCCCCTGGGGACCCCAGGAGGCAGCCACAGCACACTCCACCAGGCCCCACAGCAGTCGCTGGAGCCGGCCGGAAAGGGCGGAGGCAGGGGCTTTGGCAGCGCCCCCTGCCCAGCCGACCCCTCGACCCCTCGTACCCCGCGGACTTGGAGGGCTCGGCTTCACCACCACCCCAGGCCCCCGCTGACTTTGACTTGGCCTCTCGGTCTGCGGGTGAGGGAAGCGATCAATGGCCTTCCCACCGCACCCACTCCGGGGGCCTTCTCAGCGCGCGAAGCACTCCCTCGCTAGGGAAGGCGGCGTAGGGTGCAGGAGGAGGGGGCACATAGAAAAAATATTGACTGGGACTTCCCTGGTGGTCCAGTGGTTAAGCCTCCGTGTTTCCAGTGCAGGGGGTCTGGGTTCCATCCCTGGTCGGGAAACTAGATCCCACAGGTCTCAACTAAAGAGAATGGACTTGAGGACACAGGGAGAGGGAAGGGTAAGCTGGGACGAAGTGAGAGAGTGGCATGGACATATATACACTACCAAAAGTAAAACAGAGAGCTAGTGGAAAGCAACCGTATAGCACAGGGAGAGCCGCTGGGTGCTTTGTGACCACCTAGAGGGGTGGGATAGGGAGGGTGGGAGGGAGACGCAAGAGGGAGGAGATATGGGGACATATGTATATGTATAGCTGATTCACTTTGTTATAAAGCAGAAGCTAACACACCACTGTAAAGCGATTATACTCCAATAAAGATGTTAAAAAAAAAAGTTAGCATGTTACATAAAAACAGTACTGTGATTAAAACCAGGAGACTAACATTGATCCAAGACTATTAATCTACAGACCTTAACCAAATTTCAGTATGTTGTCCCATAACATCCTTTTTCTGGTCCAGGATCATGTGTCCTTGGTCTCCTCCAATCTGAGACAATTGGATGGGTCTTCAGTGTGCTTTCAGTGATCTTTCATAATCTCAACACTGATGAAGAATGTGAGTTATTTTGTAGATGACTCTCAATTTGGATTTTCTGATGTCTTTACATGATTATACTTTTTAAAAAGATTTTATTTATTTTATTTGTGGCTGTGTTGGGTCTTCATTGCTGCGTGCAAGCTTTCTCTAGTTGTGCCGAGAGGGGGCTACTGTTTGTTGCGGTATGTGGGCTTCTCATTGCGGTGTCTTCTCGTTGCGAAGCACAGGCTATATGGGCGTGGGCTTCAGTAGTTGTGGCGCATGGGTTCAGTTGCTCCGCAGTGGGATCTTCCCGGACCAGGGCTTGAACCCATGTCCCCTGCATTGGCAGCTGGATTCTTAACCACTGTGCCACCAGGGAAGCCCTCTTTACATGATTAGACTGAGGTTATTCATTTGGGCAAGAATGCCACTGAAGTGATGTGTGTCCATGCTTCTTATCACAACCCTAAGCTTCCTGCACAAGGAAATAACATTTGTTATGATGGCACGTCTTGCTCTTGACTTAACCCACTTGTTCCCAGCTCATGCTCCACCCTGTAGAATCACCTTGCAGATTCATGGCTCTGACCTTAGCCCTCCTCAGCCTGATTCTGTTTGGGCACCTGGGGTCCCTTATGCACCCCCAGGATCCCTGAGCACCCTTCCCGGGCAGCCCTGTCCCTCTCTGTTTTCCTTGTTGGATTTCTATCTCCCCACCCTTCCAAGAGTACCTGGGAGGAGATGACTGCTCTCTGCCTGGTCCCCAAGTCCCACATGTTGTTGAGGCTCAAAGAAACATACCGATGAATGAGCAAATGACTGACTATCAAGTTGGCCTGGCTGCCTTCCCTCTATTCTCTCCCTGGAAACCATTGAACTTTTCACCAGCTCTACAGCTTTATCTTTTCCAAAATGTCATATGATTGGAATCATTTTCATATTGGCTTCTCTCACTTAGTAATATGCATTTAAAGCTCCTCCATGTCTTTTCATGACTTAATAGCTCATTTCTTTTCAGTGCTGAATTATATTCCGTTATCTGGGTGTATCACAATTTATCCACTCACTACTGAAGGACATCTTCGTTGCTTTCAAGTTTTAGCAATTACGAGTAAAGCTGCTATAAACATCTATGTGGAGGTTTTTGCCTAGATGTAAGTTCTCAACTCATTTGGGTAAATACCAAGGACTACGATTGCTGGATTGTATGGTAAGAGCATGTTTAGTTTTGTAAGAAACTAGCAAGCTGTTTTGCAAGGTGGCTGTACCATTTTGCATTCCCACCAGCAATAAATGAGGCCTCCTGTTGCTCCACATCTTTGCCAGTATTTGGTGATGTCAGCATTCTGGATTTTGCCATTTCAGTAGATGTACGTGGTATCTTGTTTTAATTTGCATTTCCCTAATGACATATGATGTGGAACATCTTTTCATATGCTTATTTGCCATCTGTATATCTTCTTTGGTGAGGTGTGTGTTAAGGTCATATGACCGTTTTTTTAAATTGAGTTGTTTGTTTTCTTACTGTTGAGTTTTAAGAGTTTTAAGAGTACACTTTAGATAATAGTCCTTTATCAGATGTGTCTTTTGCAAATATTTTCTCCCAATCTGTGGCTTGTCTTCTCATTCTCTTGATAGTGTCTTTGACAGAGTTTCTGCTCTGTCAAGGACAAATTTTAATGAAGATAAATTTCAAAGAAATCTGTATTATCAATTATTTCTTTCATGGATTGTGCCTTTGGTGTTGTATCTAAAAACTCATCACCATACCCAAGGTATCTTCTAGGAATTTTATAATTTTGCATTTTACATTTAAATCTATGATTCATTTTGAGTTAATATTTGTGAAGAAGGTAAATAAAGTCTGTGTCTAGATTAATTTTTTTGCATGTGGATGTCCATTTGTTCCAGCACCATTTGTTGAAAAGACTATATTTTTTCCATTATATTGCCTTTGCTCTTTGCCAAAGATCAGTTGACTACATATATATATATATATATATATATATATATATATATAAACATCTTTATTGGAGTATAATTCCGATAAAGATGTTTATATATATATATATATATATTTTTCGGTACTCAGGCCCGTCACTGTTGTGGCCTCTCCCGTTGCGGAGCACAGGTTCCGGACGCGCAGGCTCAGCGGCCATGGCTCACAGGCCCAGCTGCTCTGCGGCATGTGGGATCTTCCCAGACCGGGGCACGAACCCGTGTCCCCTGCATCAGCAGGCGGACTCTCAACCACTGCGCCACCAGAGAAGCCCTGGAGTATATTTGCTTTACAGTGTTGTGTTAGTTTCTACTGTATAACAAAGTGAATCAGCTATATGTATACATGTATCCCCAAATCCCCTCCCTATTGCGTCTCCCTCCCACCCTCACTATCCCACCCCTCTAGGTGGTCACAAAGCACCAAGCTGATCTCCCTGTGCTATGCAGCTGCTTCCCACTAGCTATCTACTTTACATTTGGTAGTGTATATATGTCAATGCTACTCTCTCACTTCATCCCAGCTTACCCTTCCCACTCCCCGTGTCCTCAAGTCCAAAGATCAGTTGACTATATTTATGTGGGTCTATTTCTGAGCTTTCTATTCTGTCCCATTGATAGACAAATAGTTTGTTCTTTCACCAATACTACACTGTCTTGATTACTATAGCTTTATAGTGATTTTTTAAATTTTTATTTTTATTTATTTATTTTTTGTTGCATTTGGTCTTCGTTGCTGTGCGCAGGCTTTCTCTAGTTGCGGCAAGCAGGGGCTACTCTTTGTTGTCGTGCGCGGGTTTCTCATTGCAGTGGCTTCTCTTGTTGCAGAGCACGGGCTCTAGGCATGCGGGTCTCAGTAGTTGTGACACATGGGCTTAGTAGTTGTGGCTTGCGGGCTCTTGAGTGCAGGCTCAGTAGTTGTGGCACACGGGCTTAATTGCTCCGTGGCATGTGGGATCTTCCCGGAGCAGGGATCAAACCTGTGTCCCCTGCATTGGCAGGTGGATCCTCAACCACTGCATTACCAGGGAAGTCCTATAGTGATTCTTGAAGTCAGGTAGTGTCAGCCCTCCAACTCTGCTCTCCTTCAATATTGAGTTGGCTATCTGGGCCTTTTGCCTCTCTATGTAAAATTTAGAACCAGATTATTGATGTCCACAAAATAATTTGCAGCAGTTTTTACTGGAATTGCTGTGAGTCTATTGATCAAGTTGGGAAGAACTGGCATCTTGACAATATTGAATATTCCTGTCCATGGACATGGAATATCTCTCCATTTATTTAATTCTTCTTGGATTTCTTTCATCAGAGTTTTGAGTGTAGCTTTTTAGCAAGTTTTGAAACCAGGAAGTGTGAGTTCTCCAAATGTGATCTTCATTTTCAACATTGGGCCATTCTGGAGTCATTGAATTTCTCTATGAATGTTAGGATCACCTTATCAATTTCTACAGAGAAGCCAGCTGGGATTTTAATTGGAATTGTGTTAAATCTGTATATTAATTTGGAGAGTATTGTAATCTCAACATATTAAATATTCTGATCTGTGCACATGAAATGTATTTCCATTTATTCAGATTGTCTTTAATTTCTTTCAACAATGTTTCATAGTTTTCAGAGTATAAGATTTGAATTTCTTTTGTTACATTTATTTCTAAATATTTTATTCTTTTTGATACTACTGTAAATGAAATGGTTTTCTTAATTTCATCTTTAGATTATTCAACAAAATGTATGGAAATACAACTATTTTTTGTGAGTTGCTCTTATATTCTTCAGGAGCTTATTTATTAGTTCTATTAGCTTTTTTAAAAAAAATTGATTAATTTTTGACTGCATTCAGTCTTCGCTGCTGCAGGCAGGCTTTCTCTAGTTGCAGCAAGCGGGGGCTACTCTTCATTGTGGTGCACAGGCTTCTCATCACGGTGGCTTCTCTTGCTGTGGAGCACGGGCTCTAGGCACGTGGGCTTCAGTAGTTGTGGCACATGGGCTCAGTAGTTGTGGCACATGGGCCTAGCTGCTCTGTGGGATGTGGGACCTTCCTGGACCAGGGCTCAAACACATGCCCCCTGAATTAGCAGGCATATTCCTAACCACTGTGCCACCAAGGAAGTCCCTCTATTAGCTTTTTAAATGAATTTCTTAGTATTTTCTATATACAAGATCATGTCATCTGCAAATAGAGATAGTTTTACTTCCTCCTTTTGCATGTTTTCATTTTCTTGCCTAATTGCCCTAACTAGAAAACCCTGAAGTTGCAAAAGCCTTATCTTGTTCTTGATCTTAGGGGGAAAGGATTCAGTTTTGCACCATTAAGTATGATGTTACCTGTGGGTTTTTGTAGATGTCTTTTATCAGGTAGTCCTAGTTCACTGTCTGTTTTTATCATAAAAACGGTGTTGGATTTTGTTAAGTGCTTATTTTACATCTTTTGGGATGATCATATGTTTTTTTTTCTTTATCGTATTAAAGTGATGTATTACATCAATTGATTTTTGAATGTTAAACTAACCTTGCATTCCTGGTATAATTCCCACTTGGTCATGATATATAATCCTTTTTGTATGCTGCTGGATTTGGTTTGTTAGTATTTGTTGAGGATTATTAATACTTTTCTTTAAATCTTTGATATAAACTTTATATCATCACCTTTAGAATAAAATCAGTATTATTTTTCATAAATAGAAAACAAAACAATGTGATCAAATTCTGGCTAGATATTATTGTTTGTCCTGGGCTTAAAGCCCATGGTTTGTCGTTGTTTTTGTTAAAAACAGAATAGAGGGGACAATGCATGCATGCATCGATTAAAAAAAAGACTGATTTATTGAGATATCAAATATATGAATATTTAAACATTCATGAATGTGTAATGATAGTTGCTTGCTAAAGGACTAACTTATTCTTCTGACAATTGACAAATACAAAGAAAGAAGTAAGCATTTGTCTTGTGTACACTTATGTGAGGGTCAGTCAGGTGTGGCCACAGGAGAGGCTCAGGAGAACAAAGTTCATTATACTCACAGGTCCTAGAGACAGGAGGCAGGGCACCCCACACACGGCCACATGGGAAAGCAGCAGAGTGGTCAGGAGGCAGAAGATAGCAGTGAGGGAGAAAAGTCTAGGTCCTGGGGTTCCCACAGGAAAGGCAAGGCAGGGCAGGGTAAACAGCTTATAACTGCCTAGTTGGGATACTGTTAGCAGGCTCTAAACTATAGGGGTGGTCTCTAGCTGCCTGATGCCTGGCCCTGGGATGATTAAGGCAGAAGAATAGTGCCTCCTGAGGTGTGGGGCCCAGATAGAGGGGCTATTTCTCTGGATTGGTTAGTTTGCATATCAAAGGTAAGAACCCAGCTGAACTTGCTATTGAAACCATGTAACTCAGATTGGGACTTGAACTCATGGTCTTTTAACTGAGATCACACGCCTGGTCTCAGGACTTAATGAAGGTCAGGTTCTTGATGTCTCATCACAGAAAGAATTCAGTGAGAGACAAAGTGATAGGTAAGAAGTGGATTTATTTAGAGAGAAACACATTCCACAGACAGAGTGTGGGATATCTCAGAAGGCAAGAGAGACACCAGGATATGGAGTTGTCAGCTTTTATAGGGGTGGGTAATTTCATAGCCTAATGAGTGGGAGGAGTATTCCAGCTATTTTGGGGAAGGGGTGTGGATTTCCAGAAGTTGGGCCACCGCCTACTTTTTTACCTTTATGGTCAGCCTTGCAACTGTCATGGCGCCTGGGGGTGTGTCATTGAGCTTGCTGATGTGTTACAATGAGGCTCAAGGTCTAGTGAATACTGAGGCTCAAGGTCTAGTGAAAGTTGATTCATCCTCCATCTTAGACCTATTCGGTTCTAATCAGTGTATGTTGTGTCCTTTGGCTATGTCATTCTTCTAAAGGTTGTGCCCTGCCCCCTTCCCTGATGTTTCACTATCTCCAAGAATTGGCTACCCCAAGGGGCAATCTGTCACCTGCCAGAAAGGGATTTTAAGATGTCAAAACATTATAATAAACAAAAAAATTTTTAATACATACATATAGATATACACACGCAATAGAGCATTTATCTTGCTTTGTTTGTCAAACTGAGTATTGGGGTAACTAAAGAATAGATGAGAGAAAACTCTTTCTTTACAGATGAATTCTAGATACTATATGAAGTAGGAGTGAGCCTGTGATGCCATCATAGATCTAGATCATTAACAGCTCGTGAAACCAATAGGTGGCAGGTTGAAAGGGACCTTTATAAGGGAGGAGACAGGCTGTCATCATCTGAATCCCTCATCAGACGTAGCTTTGCTGATAGTGGAATAACAAGTGATCACATTGCCTCCAGAGGTGTTGCAACAGAAAGCTCTCTTCCTCCCCTCCGAGGTCTTTTGGATCAAACTGCCTGTGTGCTGGAAGTAGGCAGGATAGAGGGCACCACAAGAAGCCCAGACAAACCCAGAATGTGGGTCCATTATAGAGGAGATTTGGAGACAAAAAGAAGTTCCCTGCTAAGTGTGTTGTGCTGAGGGGTCATGTTACACTTCCTGCGGGGTACACACCAGGGACCTTGCTTTGCAGAAGGAATAGCTGAGGCTCAGAGGTGAGAAGTTTGTGCCCAAGGTCACAGGGACCAGAGAAGCCAGGGGCAAGCCAGGGACTTCCACAACTTGGCAGTTTGGGGTGGGGGGCTATGTCTGTCCTGCTCAGCACTGGGTGCCCTCAGCATGATATCAAGCAGGGACCTGTGGGGCTCCTGGGCACAAAGCCTTTCTGTGTCCCCCATTTCTTTGATATCAGGAAATAGCCTTCATTCAACCTCCATGACCTTCCCTGAGTTCCAATGGGCAGATTCAAGCAGTTGTTAATTAGGGAAGGGAGGGGATGCAAGATCAGGGAGAAAACAGTCAAGAGAAACAATAGTGCAGCCTTGGGGCAAGGTCCTGGCTCCCCATCAACGGCTACAAGCAACAATAACTTTGAGCTGTTTTGCAGAATCCGAAACCCCCTCCAGGTGGGAGAAGTTATCAATTAAAATGATGGTATGCTGTCCACAAGCACAGAGACCCCAGACCAGTTGGACGTGAAGGTTGATGATGCTGACTCCTACTTACCTCACCACCAACCAGTCAGAAGAATATCCATGAGAAGATCACACCACGCCCTCTTTGAACCATTACTATTAAACTTCTCACTACCCTCTCCAAGTTGGGACATACAGTTTTGAGGGCATTAGCCCGCTGTGGCACCAATTGTCTGGCAAAACAATAAAGCTATTCTTTTCTACTTCATCCAAAACTCTGTCTCCAAGATTTAATTTGGTGTTGGGGTACAGAGGCTGGATTTGGCTTCAGGCACTTAGTAGGTGCCTGGTTCTTGATGGATGAGTTGAGATCCAGTGACTGCCATGGCTCATGCTCTTAACTACGACAATAAATCTTCTCTTGGAGGAACCTCTAATTTGTACAGGGTGACAACAGTAGACACAGACATCTTCCACAGAAAGCTCTTCTGACTGACCAGCAAATCTCTGCTCTTTGCAGCCATAGGTCCCAGGCTCCATGCTGGGTGCTAAGGAGCCTGAGGGATCCCACTCTGCAGTCTCCTAACTCTCCTCCTCACCCTGACTCATCAACTGGAAATTTCCTCTTCCTTCTGCTCTTCCTCCTCTTCCTGCCTCTCCTATCTTCCTCTTCATCTCCCCCTCCTCTGAGCATTAGCTACTCCTTGGACAAAGCAGCATCCCTGATGTGCACCCAGCAAGGAAACATAAAAAGACTTAGTGAATGAGACCCCTCAGCACAGCAACACTTAGCACAACAAGACTTTAGTATAAAGCTACAGTAATCAGAACGGTATCGATGCCGAAAACTTCTCTGTACACCGGTGCCGAACCGAATCTCAGAGGCACAGTTTTGGGTGAAGTAGAAAAGGATAGCTTTATTACTTTGCCAGGCAAAGGAGGACAAAGCAGGCTCCTGCCTCCAAAAACTATGTGTCCCCACCCAGGAAGATTCGATGAGGAGTTGTTGGGGTTTTTTTGTTTTTTAAAATTAGTTAATTAATTTTTGGCTGCGTTGGGTCCTCGTTGCTGTGCGCAGGCTTTCTCTAGTTGCGGAGAATGGGGGCTACTCTTCTTTGTGGTGCGCGGGGTTCTCATTGCAGTGGCTTCTCTTGTTGCAGAGGATGGACTCTAGGTGCGCAGGCTTCAGTAGTTGTGGCACACGGGCTCAGTAGTTGTGGCTTGCGCGCTCTAGAGCGCAGGCTCGGTAGTTGTGGCGCACGGGCTTAGTTGCTCCATGGCATGTGGGATCCTCCTGGAGCAGGGCTCGAACCCGTGTCCCCTACACTGGCAGGCAGATCCTTTTTTTTTTTTAACATCTTTATTGGAGTATAATTTCTTTACAATGGTGTGTTATAACAAAGTGAATCAGCTATACATATACATATATCCCCATATGTCCTCCCTCTTGCGTCTCCCTCCCACCCTCCCTATCCCACCCCTCTAGGTGGTCACAAAGCACCGAGCTGATCTCCCTGTGCTATTTGGCTGCTTCCCACTAGCTATCTATTTTACCTTTGGTAGTGTATATATGTCCATGCCACTCTCTCACTTCGTCCCAGCTTACCCCTCCCCCTCCCCGTGTCCTCAAGTCCATTCTCTACGTCTGCATCTTTATTCCTGTCCTGCCCCTAGGTTCATCAGAATCACTTTTTTTTAGATTCCATATATATGTGTTAGCATACGGTATTTGTTTTTCTCTTTCTGACTTACTTCACTCTGTATGACAGACTCTAGGTCCATCCACCTCACTACAAATAACTCAATTTCATTTCTTTTTATGGCTGAGTAATATTCCATTGTATATATGTGCCACATCTTCTTTATCCATTTGTCTGTCGATGGACACTTAGGTTGCTTCCATGTCCTGACTATTGTAAATAGAGCTGCAATGAACACATGACTCTTTTTGAATTATGGTTTTCTCAGGGTATATGCCCAGTAGCGGGATTCCTGGGCCGCATGGTAGTTCTATTTTTAGTTTTTTAAGGAACCTCCATACTGTTCTCCATAGTGGTTGTATCAATTTACATTCCCACCAACAGTGCAAGAGTGTTCCCTTTTCTCCACACCCTCTCCAGCATTTATTGTCTGTAGATTTTTTGATGAGGGCCATTCTGACCAGTGTGAGGTGATACCTCATTGTAGTTTTGATTTGCATTTCTCTAATGATTAGTGATGCTGAGCATTCTTTCATGTGTTTGTTGGCTATCTGTATATCTTCTTTGGAGAAATGTCTATTTAGGTTTTCTGGCAGGCAGATTCTTAATCACTGCTCCACCAGGGAAGCCCTGATGAGGAGTTTTATAACCATACTCCCTAAGGGTGGGGTTGCTGGCAAGATTAGGGTGTGTGCAGGGTCTCAGGTGGTCCAGGTCTCCTAATCTTGTTGAGCTTCTTTGGTCCCTTTAATCTTGCTTCAGGTGGTTTATTGGCTGCTCCTCCCTTGATTAGCAACTGTTCAAATCTGCCCCTGGAACTTAGGGAAGATCATGGAGGCTGGAGCCTTGCCTACAAGAAACAGGACAAAAAGTCCTATGTGCCTGGGAGCCCACAGGGCCCCGTTCAATTTTACTATGACAAAAAATTAGACAAACTAGTGGAATCTAACAGAGTCTAGAAATAAGCTCGCACATCTAGGGACAATTTGTGACAAAACTGAAAGACAATGTAATGCAAGATGTCTAGACTTTTCTACAAGTGCTGCTAGTGAAACGGGAGGGAAGAGGGTAGGGCACAACGTTTAAAAGAATGACATAGCCCGAGGACACAACATACACTGGTTAGAACCGAATAGGTCCAAGATGGAGGACGAATCAACTTCCACTAGACCTTGAGCCTCAGTATACATTCATTGCAACACATCAGCAAGCTAAATGACACACCAACAGGTGCCATGACAGTTCTGAGGCAGACCATAAGGGTCAAAAAGTGGGCAGTGAGGGGCTTCCCTGGTGGTGCAGTGGTTAGGAATCTACCTGCCAATGCAGGGGACACAGGTTCGAGCCCTGCTCTGGGAAGATTCCCCCATGCCGCGGAGCAACTAAGACCATGTGCCACAACTACTGAAGCCCGCGTGCCTAGAGCCCGTGCTCCGCAACAAGAGAAGCCACTGCAATGAGAAGCCTGCGCATCGCAACAAAGAGTAGCCCCCGCTCTCCCCAACTAAAGCCCGCGCGCAGCAACAAAGACCCAACACAGCCAAAAATAATAAATAAAACAAATTTAAGAAAAAAAAAAGTGGGCAGTGGCCCAGTTCCTGGAAATCCTCATCCCTTCCCCAAAATAGCTGGAATACTCCTCCCACTAATTTGCCTGTGAAATTACCCAGCCCATAAAAACTGACAGCCTCATGCCCTGGTGCCTCTCTCACCTTCTGAGATGGCCCACACTCTGACTGTGGAGAGTGTTTCTCTCTAAATAAATCCACTTCTTACCTATCACTTTGTCTCTAACTGAGCTCTTTCTGTGACGAGACATCAAGAACCTGAGCTTCATTAAGTCTTGAGACCAGGTGTGATCTCAGTTAAAAGACTGTGGGTTCAAGTCCCAGTATGGGCTTTGGCTGGGTTCGAGTCCCAGTCTCGAATGGTTACATGGTTTCACTGGGACACAGGGACATACAAATGTGCAAAAATGAAATTGCATCCATACCTCACACATATCCGAAAAGTACCTCAAAATGGATCATAGACTTAAGTGTAAAACATAAAACTATAAAAGCTTCTGGAAGAAAACACGGGAGAAAGTCTTTGTGACCTTGGCTCCAGTGATCCATAAAAGAAAAAATAAATTGGACTTCATCAAACTTTAAAACTTTTGCTCATCCAAACATACTACTAGTGCTGACTTAAAAAAAAATGCACAGGGACTTCCCTGGTGGCGCAGTGGATAAGATTCCACGCTCCCAATGCAGGGAGCCTGAGTTCGATCCCTGGTCAGGGAACTAGATCCCACACACATTCTGCAACTAAGAGTTTGCATGCCACAACTAAGGAGACTACCTGCCGCAACTAAGGAGCCACATACTGCAACTAAGGAGCCAGCCTGCTGCAACTAAGACCTGGCACAACCAAATAAATAAATAGTTTCTAAAAATGCACAATGTGAGAGTTGCAAGTTAAGTTTTATTTGGGGCAAAATGAGGACTATAGCCCTGGAGACAGCATTTTGGATAGCTCTGAGAAACTGCTCCAGAGAGGTAGGGGAGGGGGTTTCCCTGGTGGCACAGTGGTTACGAATCCACCTGCCAATGCAGGGGACATGGGTTCAAGCCGTGGTCCGGGAAGATCCCACATGCCACGGAGCCTGGGCTCTAGAGCCCGCGTGCCACAACTACTGAGCCCACACGCCTAGAGCCTGTGCTCCACAACAAGAGAAGCCACAGCAATGAGAAGCCCGCACACCACAACGAAAAGTAGCCTCCACTCACCGCAACTAGGGAAAGCCCACGCATAGCAACAGAGCCAAAAATAAATAAAATAAAATAAATTAATTTTAAAAATAATATATTAAAAAAATGTAGGTAGGGGAGGAAGCTCAATATATATGTGATTTTGGTGAAGGGGGAGTACATGCAATCAAGCACTTTTTTTTTGCAGAAGGTCTTGTGAGGCTTACTGCTAGTCATGAGGAGCAGACGTCACCATGAAGGAATTTAGTGCTTTTCTAGATATGAGGGGATGCAAGAATTGGGCTCATAAAGTCAGGTCCTGAAACTATCCAACTATATCTGAAGACCTGATCTGCCAGTTTTTCCAGAGCAGAGAGTGCCTCATTCCTGATCTCCACCCTGAATTCTTTTATTTATTTATTTTTGGCTGCGTTGGGTCTTCGTTGCTGAGCACAGGCTTTCTCTAGTTGTGGCGAGTGGGGGACTACTCTTCGTTGTGGTGCATGGGCTTCTCATTGCGGTGGCTTTTCTTGTCGCAGAGCACAGACTCTAGGCGCGCAGGCTTCAGTAGTTGTGGCTCACGGGCTCTAGAGCGCAGGCTCAGTAGTTGTGGTGCACGGGCTTAGTTGCTCCGTGACATGTGGGATCTTCCCGGACCGGGGCTCCAACCTCTGTCCTCAGCATTGGCAGGCAGATTCTTAACCACTGGGCCACCAGGGACGCCCCTCCACCCTGAATTCTTTCAGGGTGTGTTGAAGGTCAGCAGCTGCAGTGGCAACTGATTTAACTGATTTGTAGAAGTAGATGGCAAGTGCCCATGGCAAGTGCCAATTTGTAGTTGACACTAGAATAAAAAGATAAGCCATAGACTTAGAGAAAATATTTGCAAACATATGTTTGATAAAGCACCTGTATCCAGAATATATAAAGAACTCTCGCGTGGTGATCACTTGTAATGTTTAAAGATATTGAATCACTATGTTGGACACCTGAAACTAATATAATATATTGAGTCATTTATACCTCAAAAAAAAAAAAAACTAAAAAAACTAAAACTCTCCTACCTTGTTAGCAAGAACACTGACCTGGGTAAATCAGGCAGATCCCTTTAGGGGCGGATGGAGGAAACACTGGCCATGCATTGCAAAGTTTTTACGAGGGCCCTGGCCTTGACTTCAGTCAGTAGGTTCTGGGTCTGAGAAGTGATTCAGGTCTGGAAGTGGGACAACGGATCATGAATTTTCCCGGGGCGGCTAACTTGGCTTTCTGCTTACCCACCTCTCTTGGCTGCAGCTGTTTAACAGTCCACCCTGTCGACTGCCCATCTCTCCCATCCCTAGGAACATCGTTCTGTGAGCCGTCCCTCCATATCCCAGCATCCTGATCTTGCTGTGACCATCATGGTCATCACTGACACTTTGTTTCTGACAGTTCTGTGCTGCCATCTAGCCTCTATTATTTCTGATTGTTATCATTTCCATCTTTCCCATGGTACCCAGTTCTATAATGGCATTTCCTATCATCCATCCCAGACTGCAGAGGATGGCCACTATGGGCTTTTGAGCAATGTTCCTGCCCCCTCACCAGTGCATCCCTTGTTGCCTTGGTAAATGGCATTCCCTAGGGAAAGAGCAATACATACTCTCGGGTCTTTGAGGACTGTGGGATAGAGAATTGATTTAACACTGACACCTAGGGACCCAAAGCACCATCACTGGCTCCATTCTTAGTGCAGGGGTGTACTGTGGGGGTCAGGTGACAATCCAAGCGTGTTCCAGGCCCTCCAAATAGAGTCCTAGCCCAGGTCCATTTCACAGGAACCCACTGGGTCCAAGACCTCTGGGTCATTTCCCTGGTTTCTGGATGTATCGTTAGAATGGTCATATGAGGCAGTTGGCAGTGTACAAAACACAGCAAACACAACAGTCCTGAGACTAATGCCCTTGCAACCTGCTTGCAAGGCTGGCCCTTGGCTGGTGTCTGGGAACTTCGATTTTGGGAGCGTTCCCACTACTAACTGATAAAAATAGCTCACTGTGCCAACCTGTTTGGGTTTACGTTGAACAACTGCTTTCCTTTTGGGACTTGAATTTTAGTTCATGTCAGCAGAGGGTACTTAGGTGACCAGCTGCCAGTAAGAACCCTGGGTGCTGAGTCTCTTATGAGCTTCCCCGGATGACAACATTTCACACGTATTGTCACAACTCATTGCTGGGGGAATTAAGCGAATCCTGTGTGACTCCTCTGACAAGGGATTCTTGGAAGCTTGAGTCTTGAGTTATCATATTGATGATGTGGTGTGAATTGGCCTGATGAGCAGGAAGTGTTGAGCACATCGAGGCTTTGTTAAGACACAGGCCCTCTGGAGGGTCACGGGCTTGTCCCCTCGGTGAGGTCACTAGGCAGCGGCATGTCAGACATCCCTCGGAATTAAATACAGGCTATTGCACTTTGCACCTCCCACCACGATAAAAGGAAGACAAGACTTGGGTTTTGGATGCAGCATATTCCACACTTGGGGACACTGCCAAGACACATTTATCAGGTGGCACAGAAGGCTGTCAGCTGTGAAGAGGACCCAGAGGAAGTAAAGGGCTTTGCAGCAGGGCCAAGCTGCAGGGCAAGCAAACTCCTGCTCAGTCCACAAGGTCCAGCAGGTCCCCTGGTACTAGAAGTAGACAGAGATGTGAGGTGTTTCCGGCAAGTCCCAGTAGGAGTCCTAGTGCACACCCTCAGGGTCCTGGAGCAAAGCTGTGCCTTACCCAGTGACTGAACACTGTTCCAAAAATGAAGCTAAACTTGACCATGGGACCTTGGGACATTGGGGCACCAAGTGACTATGTGGCCAGATCAGCCTGTCACATGAGCTGGTTCTGTGGGACCAAACATTCACAGCAGTGGCCCATCACACCATGGAACGGCTGGGTTTGTGGCACAAGTAAGAGTCACCCACCACTGTGGCCACAGCACTTCTCCCTTGGCCACTGTCCAAAGCCAGCTTGGGGAGGGACTCCCTCTGACCGGAGGCTAGTGTCCGCAGGGTCCACATGGTGGCTTTTGGTACAGGAGCTCTTAATTTTACTATAAGACATTAATCCATGTTTTACATTATGGTTAACTCTTTTCCCATCTTGTTTAAGAAATTCTTTCCTACCCTCAGGTCATCAAGATATTCTCCTACATTACCTTATTGTAAAAGCTTGATAACTTTCACACTGACATCTTTAATCCACTTGGAATTAATTTGCTTATGATGTCAGATTGGGCTTGCATTTTTCCCCCCCAATTTTTTTAAAACATAATTTCATACTTAAAGAAAGTTTGCAAGAAGAATACAAAGGGGACTTCCCTGGTGGCACAGTGGTTAAGAATCCACCTGCCAATGCAGGGGACACAGGTTTGAGTCCTGGTCTGGGGAGATCCCACATGCTGCCGAGCAACTAAGCCCGCGAGCCACAACTACTGAAGCCTGCGTGCCTAGAGCCCATGCTCCGCAACAAGAGAAGCCACCGCAATGAAAAGCCCATGCACCGCAACGAAGAGTAGTCCCCGCTTGCTGCAACTAGAGAAAAGCCTTCACGCAGCAACGAATACCCAACACAGCCAAAAATAAATAAATAAATATATAAATACATAAAAAAGAAAAAAAAAGAATACGAAGAATTGCAATATAGCCTTAACCCAAGTTTCTATTGTTTTAATGCTGTATTTGATCTGTCTCGTCTCTCTCTTTTTCTCCATACACACAGACACACACAAACACACACACACACATTATCTTTCTGAGCCATTTGAGGGTAATTTGCAGACAAAATACATCTTTGCTCATCAATACTTCAGTGTGTATGAACATTCTCTTATATAGCTACAGTACAATTAGCAAAATCAGGAAATTAATATTAAGACAATACTATTATCAATATACACAAATATTGAATCATTATGTTGTTACACCTGAAACTAATATAATGTTATATGTCAGTTATGTCTCAATTTTTAAAAGATAATACCATTATCTAATCAATAGACCTTAGCCAGATACTGCCAATTGTCCCAATACTGTTTGTTTTTAATTAATTTATTTATATTTTATTTTTTGGCTGCATTGGGTCTTTTTTGCTGCGCACTGGCTTTCTCTAGTTGCGGCGAGCAGGGGCTACTTCTTGTTGCGGTGTGCAGGCTTCTCATTGTGGTGGCTTCTCTTGTTGCAGAGCATGAGCTCCAGGCACGTGGGCTTCAGTAGTTGTGGCACATGGGCTTAGTTGCTCCACGGCATGTGGGATCTTCCTGGACCAGGGCTCGAACCTGTGTCGCCTGCATTGGTAGGTGGATTCTTAACCACTGCGCCATCAGAGAAGTCCCCAATACTGTTTTTATGGACTCCAGGATTACATGTTTGTTCAGCTGTCAAGAGTCTTCAGTCTCCTTTAGTCTGGAAGAGTTCATGAGTTCATGGATCTTTCTTGGTCTTTCATGATCATAGGTCAGTTATTTTGTAGAAATCTACCTATTGGGGTTTATCCAAAGTTTCCACAGATTATAACTGATGATACTCTTTGGGTGGGAATCTCAGAGAAGTGGTGTCTTTAGAGCACCATCCGTAATGTCAGTCTGTCCCATACCTGGGGATAAACCTGTGCTGTTAACATGGTGTCTGCTGGTTTCTATACCGTAAAGTGAGAACTGCAAGAACTCTCAGCCCACCCTCCCTGGACAAACCCCTCACACTAAGAGGTTTTGCCCAATCTCAGCCTAAGGCTCCACATGTCCCTGGGATGACCCAGCCCCCTTGAGTGCCAGGAAAACTCAAGGCTGACACAAGAATTTACCATTTGTTCCAGCCAACACCTGAAGCTAGGCTCTTGACCTCCCTGTTCTTAGAGCATTTATTTAAAAACCCTACAATTGTTAAGAACTTCTTCTTTCCCTTTAAGATGTATTTGTATCTCCTACAACCCAGGAGTGTCCTTCTCAAGGAGCTGAAAGTCATCCCCTTGAAAAGTCATCATGAGCTAGGCTGGGGCCTCTGTCTTCCAATCTCTGAGGGAGGAGAGAAATCTAACTTCAGTAGTGCCAGTTAGCAGACAAGGATGGCCTAATCACTTTGACACTGGCCAACCCTCTTACCGGCCTTTTGTAATCTTTCACTTCCTGTACTCTCCTGGAGTCCCCACTCTGTTACCTCCCTTACCTAATGTGTGACTTTGTTTATCTTTGACAAAAGTAACTTTTTTCCCACATTGAAATAAGTATCTTTGTAGGGCCACAGTTTGAGATTGTGTAAAAAATTCTGTTTCTTCTCATTCACCCCCCAATTTTAACAAGTATTGTTGATTCATGCCTGAATCACTTATTATTTATTATTAGATGATTGCCAAATGGTGATTTTCTAATTCCATCATTCTTTTTACCTTTATTACTAAGAAAGAACTTTCCCTTCTTCTCCACTTAATTACTTAACTGAATCATTGTGGATTCATAAGTTCTTAAATTAAAAATAAATTCTTATTTTACTTAATGGGTTATAATTCTTTATTGCCATTATTTATTTTGATGTACATATTGTCCCAGATTTGGCTAGTGGGTACACCTTTGAACTGGCTTCTGTATCCTTTTTACATGTCCCCATCTTCCTTTGAGCATTTCCTTATTTTCTATCACAACAGGATTCTCAGAGTGCATCTAAGTACTTTCCTTATTCCAGCTCTGGAATCAGTCATTCCTCCAAGGACAAGAAGACCTGTTCTTTTTAGTGGACAATGGTATTTAGAAACCAAGATCTGGGTCCAGGTGTGCTCACTGCTACTCTGATCTCATTGCTTCTATGCCTTCTCAGGAGAAAAAACTGGGAAAGAGATGTATGTATACACATACACACATACATACAGGTGTGTATGTATGTATATATATAAATATATATAGTGTGCATATGTATATACACACAGATATATATAGAGATACATATATTTACATATATCTCTATGTACATTAAAAACCATGAGTTTACACTAAGTTTTAGTTTTAAATCTGAAACCACAGGGTGCATTCTATCCCTCCTCCTTTCCATATTTATAACTCTATCTTTCTCTACTAGTGAAAAATCTGGCTCCCATTATCCACAATGTTATTTACTTACTTGCACAGGCAAGAGTTCCAGAATTGGTAACTTATGCCTCCAGAAACCTACAAGCTAGAGTTGCGCATTTGTTTAGCTTTCCCTTTGTCTTCAGCCTGAGGGTATGTAGTCCAAATGTTATACATTTGAAAAACTGGTTCATGTGTTTGTCATCCTTGTTTACTTTATTTATTCTCTTTTATTTGTGAATGTAAAACATTCACAAGTCTCCAAAAATCGGCTCAGAGAAACATCTCTGCTTCCATCCCATTTCTTCAGTCTTTCCATTCCATCCCCACCCGCACTCCTAGTAACTATCCCTTCAGTTTCTGGCTTATCTTCCCTTTTTTTCTTGTTGCACAAATGAGCAGACACATGCAAATTTTCTTATTTCCTCTTTTTTCTTATACAAAAGGTAACATACTAGATATGCTCTTCTGCACTTTGCTTTCTTTCCTAACGAAAGAGATCTTAATTCTTTCTTACGGCTGCAGGCAACCCCATTGTGGGGAGATCCTGGAGTTTATCCAAAGATCCTGCTGCATGGGTAGTTAGGGTGATTCCAATATTTCGCAATTACAGATGAAGCTTCAGTGAATACTTAGTTGTATTTTTTTTAATATAATGATTTTAGAAAATTTAATTTTTATGAATAGCTGATACATTCACTTGAATAAAATATAAAAATACAAAAACCAGCTATCTTTATAAAATGAAATTACATCGATACTGATTTAAACATCATAGGCAGTAAGACTTTTTGATGACGTTCACCAAAATTCTCTACCTGGCAGTTTTCTTTTCTTTTTTTTTTTTTTGGCCATGCTGCATGTGGGATCCTAGTTCCCCGACCAAGGATTGAACCCGCGCCCCCTGCATCAGAAGCTCAGTCTTTTTTTTTTTTTTTTAATTTATTTTTTGGCTGTGTTGGGTCTTCGTTGCTGAGCGTGGGCTTTCTCCAGTTGCGGTGAGCGGGGCTACTCTTCGCTGAGGTGCGTGGACTTCTCATTGCGGTGGCTTCTCTTGTTGCAGAGCACAGGCTCTAGGTGCATGGGCTTCAGTAGCTGTGACGTATGGGCTCAGTATTTGTGGCTTGCGGGCTCTAGGGTGCAGGCTCAATAGTTGTGCAACGGGCTTAGTTGCTCTGTGGCATGTGGGATCTTCCCGGACCAGGGCTCGAACCCATGTCCCCTGCATTGGCAGGCGGATTCTTAACCACTGCGCCGTCAGGGACGTCCGAAGCACAGAGTCTTAACCACTGGACTGCCAAGGAAGTCCCTACCTGACAGTTTTAAGAGAGTTTAAAATCAGAAGGAAACATTCCACAACACTGAAAATGTTCATTTCGCAGAAGCCCCACACACATGCTGGGAGGCCACAGTGCTGGGAAATAGCTGTTCTCATTCCTGTAGGCTATTCTAGAGGCTGAGGAGGGTGGGCTTTCAATTGACCTGTTTTGGGCTGCAAAAGCCTTTGAAACGCTGATAAATCTACCCTCAACAAAAACATACTTAAATGTAAAACCTTCCATTTTTATGGATTGAGTTCCTCAGAAACAGAGGATTTGTGTGCGAGGAGTTTCTTGGGAATGGGGCCTGGAAACATCAGCTGTAAAAGACAGGAGGAGAGTAGGGCAGGTCACAGGGAGTGTTGAGCTGTGATGTGGTTGCAGCCAAGCTTCAGCTTGCCCCAGAGAGGGCCCTGGAGCTGGAAAGTCCTTCAGAGTGGCCCCAAATTGGGGCAAGCAGGTTAGGCCTGTGCATCCCCCACACAGGGACCAGGCATTGTACGCGGGCGGCCCTGGGTCGGAGTTGTAAACTGGGGCCAGACAGCTCCCTTGCCAAGGTGATTCCCAGGGAAGGGATCCTGCTGCCATGTACCCATGGTAGCACTGCTGTGGAGAGGGTCCCTTGGTCCAAAGCAACATAAGATGTATTCTGTACTGGCAGGTCAAACACTCTGATCCCTTGGATAGCAGTGCTGGTCCCCACTTACCTGCAGGACAGGCAAAGCCACACCCGGACTTTGTGCCCATTCCAGGAGATGTGAATAGCTGGTGCCAAGAACATAAACAACAAAGACATAGGAACTGTCACAGACCGGGGATACTAAGGAGACTTGACAACTCACTGCAGTGTGATTCTGGATAGGATCCTGGACCAGAAAATGGGCATATGAGACATTTGGTGAAATTTGGATAAGATCTCTCCATTTGGGACTTCCCTGAGCCTACAAGCCACAACTACTGAAGCCCGTGCGCCTAGAGCCTGTGCTCTGCAACGACAGAAGCCACTGCAATGAGAAGCCCGCGCACCACAACGAAGAGTAGCCTCCGCTCACTGCAACTAGAGAAAGCCCGTGTGCAGCAACGAAGACCCAACGCAAAAATAAATTAATTAAAAAAAACACATTTGTCCATTAGTTAACAGTCTTTGTTTCAATATTAATTTCCTTTTTTTAAATAATTGTACTGTTGCTATAAAAGATGTTAACATATGGGGAAGCCGGGTGAAGGTATATAAGCATTCTTTGTACTATTTTATTTTTTAACTTAAAAAATATTTATTTATTTGGTTGCATTGGGTCTTAGTTGCAGCAGGCAGGCTCCTTAGTTGTGGCTCGTGGGCTCCTTAGTTGTGGCAAGTGAACTCTTAGTTGCGGCATGTGGGATCTAGTTCCCGGACCAGGGATCAAACCTGGGCCCCCTGCATCGAGAACGTGGAGTCTTAACCACTGTGCCACCAGGAAAGTCCCTCTTTGTACTATTAAAAAAAAAACTTTATTGAGGTATATAATTTATATACTATAACATTCAGCCAATTAAAATGTACAGTTCAGGGCTCCCCTGGTGGCGCAGTGGTTGAGAGTCCGCCTGCCGATGCAGGGGATGTGGGTTCGTGCCCCGGTCCAGGAGGATCCCACGTGCCGCGGAGCGGCTGGGCCCGTGAGCCATGGCTGCTGAGCCTGCGTGTCCGGAGCCTGTGCTCCGCAACGGGAGAGGCCACAACAGTGAGAGGCCCACGTACCGAAAAAAAAAAAAAAAAGGTCAGTTCAATGACTTTTAGTAAATTTACCCAGTTGTGCAAGCATCATGATAATCTGATTTTAGAACATTTTCATCTCCCCCATAAGATCCCAGTCCCAGGCCACCACTGATCTGTTTTCTGGACGTTTCATATAAAGGGAATATACAATATGTGGTCTTTCATGTCTGCCACAACTTCACATAATGTTTTTGAGGTCTTTGTATTACTTTCACAACTCTTTTTGTAAGTTTGAAATTATTTAAAAATGAAAAGCTGCAGGGAGGGAAAAAAGAAGGAAAGGAAAGAAAAAAAAGACGAATGTCTTCCCCTTTTCTGCATGGAAGGGACCAATGTGCCACCAAGTAGCTAGTTGGTCTCCTCGAGGGATAGATTGACTCAGAGGCTTGGCATTGGTCTCTGTCACTGGCAGGATGGACATTCAGCAGTGACAGAGCTAGAGTAGCCTTGGTGAGTTGGGGCAATACTGCTGGGATCATGTGGAGCCTCCACCACTGCCATCATAGCTAGTCCATTCATAAGCCCCTTTTTTCAGCACCAGGGTGGTTGATGGCAGAAGTTGGCTGATGTTCATCGCAGCTGCAGTTTGGACTCAACTAGGCTGAGTTTGCAGCAGTCCAAGTTCTCTGGCAGGGACTATCTGCTATTTGTAGTGGCTGGTGGATTAAATGAGCATATGGGAGGGAGACCACCACCTCTGCATCCTATAAGGCTTTTAAAACGGTGGCACTAATCTCTGCTTTTCCCTCTGGAATGCAACATTGTTTTTTATATACTCTCTTGGCTGGGAGGAGCAGTTTCCAAGGCTTCCACTTGGCCAGTGGGAGGGTTCTGTAATGATAAGGTGTGTCCACTCTGATTAAACCTCAGGGCTAGGGAAGTAGTCAGGTGCAGCTGTGAATCCAGTGGTCCCATCGTGAGCTAGACCTGGGCCAGGGCTCCATTTCATGTATTGCTCTTACACCCCTAACCTAACTTGGGAGCCACGAAGACTCCTGGCACCCCCAGTTGTCAATGTCAACTCAGACTTCATATCCAAGTAACCTAGCAAAATCTAGGTATTCCTCCTCCCTGGGGTATGGTTGTCTGAGTAAATGACTATGGGTCCCTTTGGGGAGGACAGGGAGAATCATTACTGTGTCACTCGCAGTGATGGCTGCCTTTCTGGAAACTGGGCAGTGTTTTGTAACTTTTGTTTTGGGACAGCTTCCCTCAGCCAACCAATCAATGACCCACTGTTGATTCCTTCTGCTTGTATAAAGGAAGCCAACCTCTTGTCAGCTGCCCTGCACTACACTGTTGTCCCTGCACTACATTGTGATCCATTAATAGCTCCCTAGTTCTCTGTGGGTTAGGTCCTCCAACCTGGCCGCTCATTATGATAACTGTTCACATCTGGCTTCTGAAATGTCCATGCTGCCACCTGGCCCTATTGCTTTAGGATTCCCCACAACCCCACTGCTATCAGGGAGGCTGGTTCTGTTATGCCTTCTACTGTCAGTCTGGGCCTTGGAGGAATGGCCACCCAGCTTCTCAGTGATGTGGTGCCCCTCTCCAGTGTGCCTTCTCTTTTGGGTAAATGGGATGTCCTCTGGGTCCTCTTGCAGAACATAATTGGCTGGTAGGTTTTGTGGCCCATCACAGTCTGTCCACTCTAGCATGTCCTTCACCGAGCGTGTGGAGCCCTGCCTCTACTGCCTGCTGCAGCAGCTCCTGCATTTCTACTTCCCTGAGCACAGGCCATGGCTTTCTCAAAGCTTCCAAGAGCCAAGCTAGGGGCCTATTATCAATGTTTCCTGGGAGTGTAGCGTTCAGGGTAATAAGTCCTGTGTTACAGCAGGGCACTCCCATATGGATAAAGCCCTCCCTGGACCGATTTCCTGTTAGCACTGCCTTCCCCCCACCCCAGCCCTTTCAGTCCCACACACTCCTGGCTCCTGCCCATCCATCTTGGCAAGGTCCTTCAGTGCCTTCGGCATATTGTCCCTTTCTTCTCTCAACAGGCCCAACACTTGCCGAGACAGGTTGTAATTACATCACCCTCATTATTGATCCAGTGGCCAGAAGGGGAGGTGGGGAAGAGGTCTGTGCATGATTTTTAAGCAAGATGAAGGCACCAATCCTTAAGAGGGAGAAGCAGGCTGTGTTTGCAGGCCCAGGGGTTGCAGGGGGACCTGGGCTTCCAAGGCTTTCTAAGGCATCAATCAGATGTTCCCATCCCAAGTGTCAGGGACCCTCTCCTTCCTAATGAGGACAGTGACTTTTGTGTAGGAGATTTGGTGGGTTGAAAGTTCAATCTGCCCTCTTAACACCTAAGGCCTGGCTTGATCCCCTCAGCTTTGTCTGCCCTTCTCAGAGCCTGCCAAAGAGGCCCTCTGATTTCACACTCAGTCTTTTTTTTTTTTTTTTTTCAGCCGCTCCGTGGCATGTGGGATCTTCCCGGACCGGGGCACAAACCCGTGTCCCCTGCATCGGCAGGCGGACTCTCAACCACTGTGCCACCAGGGAAGCCCAATACAGTATGCTTGACTGCTGTTATAGAGCAGATCTCTAGAGCTTCTTAGTCTTGCTTCACTAAAACATTTCGCCTATTCATTGGCATCTCTCCATTTCCCCTCCCACAGCCCCTGGCAGCCACCATTCCACTCTGATTCTGTGAATTTGACTATTTTCAGTACCTCATCTCATGTAAATGGAATCATACAGTATTTGCCTTTCTGTGGCTAGCTTTTTTCACTTAGCAAAATGTCCTCAAAATTCATCCCTGTTGTTGCATATGGCGGAATTTCTTTTGTTAAAGGCTGAGGATATTCCATTGTATGCATGTACTGCACTTTCTTTATCCATTCATCTATGGGTGGACATTTAGATTGTTTCCACATCTTGGCTACTGTGAATAGTGCTGCAATGAACATGGTTGTGCTAATATCTGCTGATTTCTGTACTTTTGGATAAATAAATGGCCAGAACTGGTATTGCCTCATCACGTGGTAGTTCTAATGCTTTGAGGAACACTCATACGGTTTTCCATAGCTGCTGCACTATTTTGCATTCCCACCTTCTCCACATCCTAACACTTTTTTTGGCTTTTGTTCCACAGTTCTTATAATTACTCCTTCCCTTAAACTTCTTGGAGGCGTAGGATATTGCATTCCCTTCTCCAGTATCCTATCCCGGTATCACCATGCTGAAAGCCTGTTAACTTCAGCATGCTAGTGGCTTTTCCTGCCCCATGGTTACCAGTGATGGGGCTCTCATGGCCGGGCAGCTGGCAGTAAGCCAGCTCCAGCCAGCTCTGAGAGCACTCCCCACTCCTACTGTCTCAGGTTGGCTTCCCCAGAAGCAGATTTTGGTGAGTAGGCAAGGGCAGCTGGACTGGGCAGAGGGGTGTTGAACCGAGAGGCAGTCGCAACAGAGGCCTCAGATGGTCCCACTGGCACCGTGGATCTGGGTGGCCCTTTCATGCCCCAAATTGAGGAAAGGGGCTGGGCCTTTGTACCCCCATATTGGCCAGGCTCCAGATGTGGGCTGCCCCTGAGTAGGGGGCATAGCCACAGGCAAGGCAGCTCCTTTCCACTGAAGGCAATTCCCAGACTCAGCTGAGAGCTGGCAGCAGCCAACATTCCTGGCATTTGATGGAAGGAGCCCCTCGGTCCTGAAGAGTCAGCTGGGCTCACACCTTGTCTGTAGTGGCAGGATTGGGCTCAGACAAGCCTGTTCTCTTGTTCTAGTCTTCCTATAACACTATGGCAGGGCTAAAAAGTTGGATGGATGGAGAGAGGAGCCAACAGAGGAGGCTGGATAGGTTCAACAGAAGGAACGAGAGGCAGCAGCAGAGTTTAAGCGTCTTTTACTGCACAAGCAAGTATCAAAAAGAAGAAATGGCATGGGGGGAGATACAACTAATAGAGCAGATTTGGATTTTTTTTTTACTACTTGGGTGAAGGATTTTCTTGGGCCTCCAACTCCAAGGGTAATGTGACATGGTAGGAAGGACGGCAACATTTGCAGCTCTTGACTTTGAAGATGACTGTATGTGGTTGGGCTTCGCCCTGCGTTAAAGAAGTGGGTACTTAAAGTATACAACCTATCTAGAGCCTTAAAACTCAAGATGAGAGATGGTGGAGGTGTCAGTAGTGATAAATCCAAAGGTAGGGCAGCAAGTACTCACCTCAGCTGCATCAAGTGGAGCTAGATCCTTCACAACTTATTAAGAATATGTATCTCCAGCTTTTTTTCTCTGTAACCTTGAAAAATTCTGCTTTCCAGATACAAAGACAAATGGAGCCTTCTGCTTGGACTCCCGGCGCCGACCACCTAACAGCCCCGGAATGCATGGTGTGCCTGTCCGGCCAGGACCCGCCGTGTCACTTGCAGCAGAGGACTCTTCCCACCCGGCCTCATTAGACAGGAGAGGGAATCCTGAACCCCCTCACCCCACCCTCGGGCAGCTGTTGTATTTGTTGCCATATCTGTTTTTGCAGCAGATATCTTTTTCTCAGACACCTTCCTATCTTTTTCTCACACAGGTTACTTTTCTCAGAGTTTGCATTCCAGAACATTGACATCGAGGTGGAGCCGTGTGTTCTGTCCTTGCCATGCTGGATTTCACTTTGAGTGAGGGTCTGAAGCTACTTTTTCCAACTTCCATGAAATGGTCTGCAGGTACTGACTAGGGTCTGCAGCCCAGCTAACTGCAACCATTCAGAAGGCAAATTATCTTTGCCACATAAGCATAGCCTATCTGAAAAGTGGCAAGTGCATCACCAGCTTTCCAGTAAGGCAAATTGATCCCATGTGCAGAAGAGCTGACCTGTTTCCAAGACATCACCTACCATTCTTTGTGCTGGTCCCGGAGTACCTGGCACTTTTAGTTGACTGGCCTTGGACCAAGTTCACAGGCAACCACCATTTTGCATCTTTCAACACCTTTACCACTTCCACACCCTCATCAGCTGACTGGCCTTAAGGTTGTCTAATTGATAAAGCTGCTAATGATGGCAGGAGCAGTCCAACCCCAGGGATGAATGTGGGACCCCATCTTACCTTCAGCATCTCCTTGGGCTGGGCTGGCAGAGGCCCCAGAGTAGCACAGGCTTGCACTGCGGATGCTGCAGTGCTGGGGTCACCTGGCAGAGGGGCAAGGGCTCACTCTCCTACTATATGCAACATATGTCCTTTGTGCTTTTAATTGAACATGTGTTGGGCATCTGTTGATTTTACTTTCTCAGCGTTCCTCCCTTCCTGTTAACAGCACCCTCTTCCTTTGGGGAATTTCCTTTCCTGTTCCATGTGGCTGTGAACTGCTCTTCCCCAGAGCTCTGGCTGGCTCCCTTCCAGTACTCGGCCTCAGTTAGGTGTCTCCTTAGAGGGGCCTATTCTGCCCACCACATCTAAAGTCTCTCAGGCCTCCCCTCCCCCACGGCAGCCTCTACCTTATGCACTGCTTTAGTTTCTTCCTGACACCATTTTGAAATCATCTGTCACATGTTATGACATCCCCTTCACATGAGACTGAAGGTCCACAGAGCAGGGCCCTGCTCTCCTATACTGCTGCTACTTTCCCTGCTCCTAATACAATGCCTGGACATAGTGGGTGCTCTATAAACATGAGCTGAGGGAGCTGTGCCTCAAGAAGGCTGCCTCGGTCACCACATGAGTCTGGCTTGTAACTCTCGACAGACTTGGGAAGGTGGTCAGGAAGCAGAGACTGGAACGGCCTGACCCTTGGCACTCCTGAGGCCTGGCTTGTTAAACACCTCCTCTGATTCTGGGAATTAGCTGGTAACCTAAAATACAGACTGGGGGCAGGGAACGTTCAGGGTTTTATTAGCCAGTTTTTCTGTTGGCTCCCAACAGGAAGCCCAACAAAACCAGCATTCCAAGTTGCAATGTTCAAAACCTTCCTAAATATTTAAAGTAACTATATTGTATCTCATCAAGAGGAAGTACTGCAATTTACTTAACCAATCCCCTCTGACAGCTCTTTAGATTCTCCTAGTTTTCTGCAGTTATAAATAGTGCTACTAGGAACACCACTGTGCTATATAACCGTTTTCTGCACTCAGAATTATTTTCAAGGATGGCTTCTCAGAATTGGAATTTCTGGGGTGGACAGACAGCACAAATATTTTAAGGCGCTTGCTACCTTTTTCAAAATTTCTTCCCACAAAAAAGTTGTACAGCAGCCTGCCTCATCACACTGCAGTCAGCACTGAGGATGACTGAGGTAATCTGACAAGCAGAATCATCTCCCTTTGGTTCTGTTTTGTACTTCCTTCACCACTCATGAGAGCGTGTCCCCCACCCCACGCCAAACAACACACACATTCTGTGCATTCTCAGCCAAGACTTCATGAGTCTTGTGTTCTTCCCTTTACTGTGCCTTATATACATGGCTATGTTAGGCTTCATTAGAGTAATTAAACCTTTTAATTCCATCACATGACAGGCTTCCTCCCTGAAGGGTGCTCTTTCCTGCCCTTCTAAGAGCTCCAGCTTCTCTAGGTCTGACCCGCTTCCAGCCTATGGCTGAGGTGAGAGGTCACTGAGAAGACTTGCCTTCCAGGCTCCCGGGATGGCTTCTGTCATCATTTGATGCCCCTTCACAGTGTGACACTGACAAGAGTGGGTGGGTGAACATGCCAGAGCACACACTTTCTTACAATAAAAAAGAAAACGAAACAAGACCTAGAGAACTGCACTGACAGTAAATCTAAGGGTTTAAGCAAAACATCTGAACTGCTAAGGATCTAAAGTATCCCTTAAGTCCAACTTCCCTCACATTAGACTTAAGGGCATGGATGAGGTCTAGAGAGGGGAGAGACTGGTGGCCCTGGGCAATGTCAGTGCTAATTTCCTATGTATCACCAAAAAACAAACCAAACACCCCCACCACCAATGTGCATTAAGAAAGCAGCTAAATCACAAAGGAAATCAACTACCAAACAAAGCAGCTGTGTACTGGTCCACCTCCTGCCTGTGGCACAGCCATGTGAATTGAAATACATGGGCAGTTTCCATACTAGCAAAATACTTTTATTATTTTATAATGATAAAACAGGAAAGTAAAGATTTCTTTTTGGTGTATACCAGAGTTAAGGGAAGTAGAAGAATAAGGGAATTAATAGGACTTTTATGTACTTTGATGACAGTAAAAAGTTAACAATACCGTTTGACATAAAACTTATAGCCCCCAAAACACATATATAAAGGATCATAGTTTTAAAATCTATAAAAGTAAAAAATATACAGTCAGAAGCTCTAACGCTTATTCCATCTTTAATATAAAATTGTAAACATTTATTTACACAAAGCAAGTGTGTATAACAAAAGTCCAAGCACCCTTTTCTTTTGAGTCATGGCTCCTGGAAGATGGGGATTTGCACTGAAGTGGAGTTGTCTCCTTCCCTGACTACCCAAAAACCAGATTCATAAATAAAGCCACAGGCAGCTCCCTGGGGGGACTCCAAGCATCACATTTTATTGCTCTGACACTGCAGCAAGTGAGAAGCCTGCTGTCTGTCTAGGTGGCCCCAGGACTAAGGCAGGGGCAGCCCTCCTCACAAGGGGGAGGCAGAGGCGCGAGCGCCCAGGGATAGAGGTGAGCAGCAGCCAGAGGGAGACCAGGAGAGGAGCAAGGACCCACCACCAGCCTTCCGCCTGCTATTTTTGGTAGAAAACCCGCTGAAGTCACCCTCTTCCCCTTCAGATTGGGGAACTCACTCAGAGGGTGGAGTCTTCACTGGCTTTATGATTCATTCCCTTCTTTGAGAGTTATATTCAGTAACTGGGGAAGGCAGGGAGGGTGTTTAAAGGGGAAATGGCCCAAACACCACCCATGGTGGCAAATGGCTATTAGAGAAGAAGATCTGAGGGTCCAAGTACCCCCATGAAAGGCACTGCTGGTGCAAAATAATTACCAATGTGTGTACAACCCTTTGTCCCCTCAAAGCCACTCAAGCTGGTTGTGTGAATATTTTCCTTGGCTCAATTCTTTACATATGATACTCCTTGAATTATCCATTCTGAGGCTCCAGGGAAATAAAAATGGGGTTGTGGTTTCGCCAGAGACCACTCTGTATATACGCCACTCTTTTCAGTGTACTATTTTCTCTCCGACACCCCATTTAAAAGGGTCTCACCTTGTGCTTACCATGTTGCTTTCGTTACATCGAAGTGCTCTGTCTTCATTTCCCACAAACAGCCCACAGGTTGTTGTGGACTCTTAGCTTAGTCAAGACCTAAAAAGTCATAGACCTTAAGAGAGAAATCCATTTGAATCTTTAGAAAGGATGTATTAGTGTTACAAAACAATTCTCTTTAAAAAGTGCAAGTCATCTGACAAGGGAGTGGCAGAAGTAGTAAAACAAAGTGGAATTCCTTCCTCTGGCCCGGCCTGCGTCCTCCCTGCCAAACAGGGCACACCTATTTTTCTCCTTCCCACAAACCTTTGCTTTCTGGGGAAGGGATACCCAGCTCCTTACTATGCTAGGCTTCCCTAGGGAATTCTAATGACTCTTTCTTTTTCTCTCCAATCCAGTAAATCAGTGGCTTAAGGAGTTTTTCCATTTGGGCTGGAGAGAGAAAGAAGGGGAGGCAGAAAGAAAGGTTATGGGAAATGAAGACAGGGTGCAGGAAAGACATCTGTTCATAACTCGACAATGATCACCTTCCTAACACATTAAAGATGAGTTTTCGGAGAAACAACAAAAGAGGACACAGGAATCCCAATTGTTTCATTTCAGCATTTGGCCTGGGGGCCACCTGGGGTCTTGCTACCAACACATGGGAGGAAGGGATTCCTCAGCCCACATCCTCCTAAATGCCAGCCTGGAAGAACAGCATTCTGGGAGAAGGAGGAGCTGCTGGTAAGACCAGATCTGTGTCACTAACTCTGCTTTCTCATGGCATCCTGTTCCTTTTTGGCACATGCAGTCACAGCCTGCACTTACGGAAATGATTTTCCAGTGAGCCTCCCTTTGCCCTGAAAGCTGACAAAGAGCAGGAATAAAAAAGGCTCTTAATCAGAAGGAAACCCTAAGTTTCCAATGCCACTTATCAATTTAAACCACCACCTACCCTAATCTGTTTTAATACCTTAAAAAAAAATTTAAATCTTTTCTATGCTACAAATTGCAAATAGTTCTGCTATGAAGTTTCAACAAAAATTTGTCCCAAAATTGGGGCAAGTGGAGAAATCTTGGATTAAGTCAACATGATAGCATAGATTTTTATAAGCCTGACATCGTGGGGTTTCACTGTTGGTTTTTTGGTCATTTGGATAGAAAACCACCTGCAGAACCCTGTCCTGCTGTCCCAAAACCAGATAACGACGCCAGCAGATGGGGTGGGGCCAGCCCAACATACCACAACTGCTGGCTGGGAGCCCTGGGCCCCACAGAGCCTTGGAGGACCAGGCCTCAGCCCCATGGCTCTAGCTCTACCTGCCCAGCTCCCCGGGCTGTGGGCTTTTGGTCCAAAGTAGTTGCTCTTTCTTGAATTTGAGAAGAAAAATATAGGCTGTATGAACACTGAAAACACCACAAATCCTCCTGTTACTGAGGCCCTAGAAGGTCGTCCAAATCATTCATCCACTCCTCCGAAGTCCTGTTCTTCAGCAGGGAGTCGATCAGGTCGGCATCTCCGGCCATGCTGGCCAGCCCGCTGCTACCTGGCTGCCCACTGTAGGCAAAGGGCAGTTCTTGGCCTGCGGTCCTCACAGGGTAGGCTTGGGCGCAGTGTAGCCCTGCCCGGCCGCCCACTGTTGGGGCGGGGCTCTGGCTGAAGGCCCCCAGCTCAGGCCCAGCTGGGCTCAGGCCTGGCAAGGCCTGCTGTGGGGCTCCCTGGGGAGGTGCTGGGGCAGGGGCACTGGTCCTCTGCTGTGTGCTCACAGGGGGCAGCATGGACCCTGCTGCAGCTGCTGAGCTCATGGGGGCCATAGGCCTGCTGGGCATCGCCTGGGAGAACTGCGGGCTGGACATTTTCAGGTGGGCCTGCTGCATGTGGAAACTGGAAGCTGCAGTGAAGGGACTTACGGAGTTGTTCCCTGGGGTTTGGCCACTCAGGTTCGGCATTCCCTGATGTTGCCATGTGGAATTCTGGCCTCCCATGGTTGCCGATACCCTTGGGACCTGTGGCTTAGTTAAACCAGAGTTCAGGGTCCCCTTATTGTGCTGTTGGGAGATACCCGAGTTCCCCAGAGAGTTCTGCCCATAGGCAGCTGAAACCGAGGTGTTCGGGCCCACACCGGTCTGCCGTGGAATGTGGGCATGTCCATTGGTGGCCTGTGGCGGGGGCTGGGCAACTCTCTGGGTCATACCAGAAGCCATGCCATAGAGGCTGCCCTGTGGCATGCTTTGCGAGCCAGTGAACTGAACCACACCCCGGTCCTGCTGGCCTGAGCTTGAAGGGAGAGAGGAAACCGAAGTGTGTCCAGGACCCATTGGTATCAGATTCCCGGCCTGAGGGAACACTCGAGGACAGCTGGAGTTAGATGGACCCAAGTTGTTCATGCCAGGCATGGCAGAAGAGGACCCTAGAAGACAGAGAAAATTCTGTCAACTAAGCTAGCATTTCTTCACCACCACTATGGAGATACCTCCAAGACCCATGCTGCAGCTGCTATCCCACAGGCCTGAAAGGCAAAATCAGAACACCAGATACCTCATGATCAGTGGAACCTCAAAGAGAACCCTGGGGGCAAAGGTTTCCCACAGGGTGGAATGGAGGCCAGTCTGGAGCAAAAAGGAGATTAAGACAGGCACAGAGGAAGGGGCAAACTCTATGGCTAGAATGTGGGGAGAGTATCGAGAGATAAAAGGAAGAGATGGTCCCGGCCAGATTCAGAAGAGCTGCAGCCACCATAGGAGGGGACAGGGTTGCAAAGCCAAAGGGTAACTGGACTGTGACTCTGGTTTAGACCTAGCTCGGCAGGGACTGTCAGGATCACTTAGATGAGGCCCACACAGTGTGGCACTGCAGGGCGGTGAAGGGAGGAAGGAGTCTGGACTGAAATCAGAAGATATTTACTGAGCACCTGCTCTGTGGTAGGTTCTGTGCTGGGGAGACAGCACGGAATGGGACAGAGAGGTCCTGTCCTCAGGGAACTTGCTATTTGGGACTCTGTCTTAAGCAGTGGATGCATGGTGACAGCCCTGACTGAGACTTTTGTTGGTAGGTGAGCGATTGTTCAGGGATTGGCCATAACTGAGTACACTTTGTTTCTCCTCTTCCTCTCTCCATCAGCACCTAAACTAAAAACTGAGTTGAAGACAAAAGGGAAATGCTGAAACAGTCCACTTCTCTACCACTGATAGCCCACAACAACATCAGATGGGATGAAGGCAGGAAAGCTGGCCAAGACCCAGGCTTCTGAGATGCCCACAGACTTCAACCCCTGGTCCGTGTTAGCACAAGCATAAAACCCCACTTAAGAGCTTTCCTGGTGGCGCAGTGGTTGAGAGTCCGCCTGCCGATGCAGGGGACACGGGTTCGTGCCCTGGTCCAGGAGGATCCCACATGCCACGGAGCGGCTGGGCCCGTGAGCCATGGCCGCTGAGCCTGCGTGTCCGGAGCCTGTGCTCCGCAACAGGAGAGGCCACAACAGTGAGAGGCCTGCGTACCGCAAAAACAACAACAACAAAAAAAAAAACACCCCACTTAAGTCTCCTCTGGAATGCACAGCTGTGGTCAACTTCTCTGGGACACTTTATAACGAGAATCACTGACCAAGAGAAGCACAGGTTTCGAAGATATTCCAAGAGCTAGGAAGGCAGGTATGGCCTAGATTTTACTGCATTTGTCAACTGAAATCTCTATTTCTGGAGCAACAGCCTGAGCAATGGCAGTCAGGTTCCCTCACATATCTGAGACAAGACAGCTGAGACCTCAGAATGCTTCCTGCCCCTTTCTGGTCAACTGTCTGCTGCTGATACTGCCATCCGTGACACCAATATGAGCAGACAGGAAGAAAGAAAAGAAGCAAAAGGCCATACAAGTGCATTAAGTCTCTCCTTATCTGGAAAATAGGAGAGGGTCATTTTTTGAACAGACACATAATGCTAGAAGCAAAGAACTTTCTTAAGAATTACAGAAGCCACTTCCTATTGATAAGATATCTTCCAACTACAGATGATTTTGCCTCAAAAGATTATACAGCCAGGGACCCAGCCAAAGCACTTAGCCAAAGTAGTCTGCCTCTATGACTTTCTTCTCCTGACCTGTAGGGTAACCAGAACGCTAGGCTCCTTATGCAGAATGGAGTTACAGGAGCATATACATCCATTTAGCATCTATAGCATAAAACTGGGCAGATAGCAGGAACTCAGCATGAGTGGAACAGACTGCCTGTTCTGTCCAGTGCCTGCCTTCCCTTGCCCCACTCCACTGCCTCAGACACTCCTCACCTGTGAACTGTCCAACCTGTTGTGGGAAGGTGCTCTGTGTTGGGTCTTGGTACTGGGGTGGCGGGCGGGTCAGATGGCGCTGAAACTGTTGCTTCTCCTAGAAAATGCCAAGAACAACAGAAAATTACAAGACCCACATAAAACAAGAACAAAGCGATTAGAGAAAAGTAAACTGTCCAAGTTTGTTACTCAGAGGGACTCCTGTGGAGATAATGCTTGTAATCTCATTTGGGGGGCTCTTAATAAATTGTAGTATGAGACAGAAGGATGGGGCAATGATTTAAAAAAAAAAAAAAAGGTGATGTATCAGTTAAAAGAAAAAAGAATGGCAGACCAGGGAAATGCAAATCAAAGCCACAATGAGATAGATACCACTTCACACCTACTAGGATGGCTAGAATCAAAGACAGATAAGTGTGTCAAGGATGTGGAGAAACTGGCCCCCTCACACACTGCTGTGGGAACGTAAAACGGTGCAGCTGCTTTGGAAAACAGTTTGGCAGTTTCTCAAAAGGTTAAACTAAAGAGTTACCATATGACCCAACAATTCCATCCCTGGGTGTATACTCAAGAGGACTGAAAACCTATGTCCACAGAAAGGGGAAACAGCCCAAACGTCTATAAACTGATGAACAGATAAATAAAATGCAGCATATTCATATAATGGAATATTATTCAGCCACAGAAAGGAGTGAAGTATGGATACATCCTACAATATGGTTGAATCTTGAATGCATTTTATATGAAATGTCCAGAACAGGTAAATCTATAGAGATAAAAAGTAGATTAGTGGTGCCCTAGGCTTGGGAAGATGGGGGAACAACTTTTAATGGGTACAGGGTTTCTTTTAGGTAACGTTCTAAAAGTGGCTGTGGTGATGGTTTGTATAACTCTATGAATAAACTAAAAACTATTTGAATAATACACTTTAAATGGGTGGACTGTATGTCATGTGAATTACATCCCAATAAAACTGTTATTTAAAAAATGGCAGAATTGAGGCAGTAATGTGGGCTTTAAAGTCATCCTCAATCAACTTTATTCTCTGGGTAGCTAGTTCTCTTATGTCTTAAGGATGTAATTTAAAATCCTGAGAACTCCTGTAACCTTGGTACCTGAACACTACATTTGGTGACCAAGTGGGTGAACTGCAGGACTGGGAGGGGGCTTGTCAGTCCTGATTCTTGAACCCCAGGACCTCAGGGATGTCTTCATTTCCCCGCTTTATGTTCTCCCTTATAGCAATCTCTACCTTTACAAAAAAGCTGGATCCCACAGCAAACTGGTGGACCAAGTGAGCTCAGTGCTTTGGTAGCTGCTGACAAGGGACATGGAAAAATGTTCCTAACACATACAGTTTTAGCCACAGATTCGGCCTTCATTAATCCCCACTAAGTGACATAAAGCTGCTCTGACACAGGCTACCACTGTCTGAGAAACATCACACTCCTGTTTCAAGGATACTCTAATACCGGGCATACAAACAATCACAAATCCACATACATACACACTGGAGCTTGTAGCCACTGCAGTGACTTGGGAGGCAGGAAAACATGGGAAGGGATGGTGGGGTTTTCTTCCACCTTTCCCTTTACCTGTTCTGCCAGAAGGTGCTGTTGCCTTTGCAAAAACTGCTGTTGTTGCAAATGCTTTTGTTGCTGCTCCCTCTGTTTCTGTTGGTCCAAAAGCAACTGATGCTGCTTCATTACAGCTGCCTGCTGCTGGCTACTGAGAAAGGAGGTGCTACTGTGAGTGCTGGCTACGGACACGGCAGGTGGCTGAGTCCCCACACTGGCAGCCTGGGTTGGTACAGGGACGCTGGGAGGGTTCTGGTCCTGTCAACACAGAAAAGGGGGTCTCAAGTCAGGTGGGACACACTGAAGACTATAAGCCCTGATCAGAGAAGATGAGCTGCATCCAGTGAAAACCTGGCTCAAGGCTCTCTCTTGAAGCCTCTTCTTCCCTGCAGGCGACTCCAGTGAAACCACCCTCCAGGGCGGGGCTGGAGACCAATAGCACTAACACCTGAGTATCCAGGCATGGCAATGAACAGTCACTAGCTGCATGTTAGGTTTGTTTCCTATGATTCACCAGTGGCAAAGGTGTGATTTTACACTTAAGCTCGTATATTTGTATACATAGTTCCAGTGGCAACTGTAGCTTATAAATGCTCCCTTACTGGAATGCATGGGTGTGGATAGGCCCCCAGAGGAGGAACTTCTGAGGGGCTCTGGTCGATGGAGATGCTACATTCTGAGTGTGCAAACCTTGGGCCCCTGGTGGCAGGGCTGTCCCTGAACCTCCTGAAATTATATGGTTTGTCCACATGTGTACAGCATTTTCCTGGGAAGAGACTGCTTGACTTTTGTCAGATACTCATGCTCAAAAAATACTGAGTACCAATGAGAATTTTAATGGATATTCTCTATTAATACCTGGACCTAAAGTGAGAGTCATGTCAAAGGTTACCACAATATTACCCCAACATCATTACTTACCTTTAAAAGAAAAGGAAAAATTTTAACTCATACAGGAAAAAGGCAAAAAGCAATTATCATTTGAACAAATTCAACTTTTTGAGCTTTTACCCAGTCTTTATTTATTTGTATGTATGTATGTATGTATGTATGTATGTATGTATGTATGTATGTATGTATGTATGTATTTGGCTGCACTGGGTCTCAGTTGGGGCATGCGGGATCTAGTTCCCTGACCAGAGATCGAACCTGGGCCCCCTGCATTGGGAGTGTGGAGTCTTAACCACTGGACCACCAGGGAAGTCCCTCATTTGTATATTTAATCTTTCTACAAGATTCTAATCTTAGAGTAGACAGATTCTGAAGTAATCTCCTCACTCCAATCACCAGAAGCTTATGGACTACAAGAGTGCCTTGTGAGGTGCAAAGTACTACTGAAATGGCAGGCATCACTGTGCCGCTCTTTCTTTAGGATGCTCTCAGTGGCTGTGTAGCAGTTTAGTGGCTGAAATAATTAGAAGTATGAATGTTTACACATGCATTCTTCTGCTGACAGATGCTTAGACTGCTTCCAGTTTTTGGCTATTAGAAATAATCATGCAATTAGTATCTTGTATGTAACTTTCTTCCTTTTTTTGGATTATTTCCTGCGGGGGTATATAATGTGTCAATGCTTACGAACATTTTTATGGCTTATGAAAAATACGAAAAGTCAAATTACTTTCCAAAAGCATTGTGCCCATTTACACAACCTCACTACTATCTGAACATGTCAATTTCCTCATGGTATTACTAGCATTTTTTTTAATTTTTAAAATTTTAGAGTGTGCTACAAATAGACTGCAGGCTTACAGCAGTGAAAGAAAGGAGGCAATGCAATACACCCAACTGCATGTGACACAACTATTGTCACACAAGTGTTAAAAAGTATCAATGGATCTATATAAATACGTCTTCTATAGATATAGAAGACAATCCAGGACACACTGTGTAGTAAGAAAAGCAAGTGCTAACTTTGAGGAAGTCCGGGAACACTCTGTGTTTGTTTACTATACAAGCCCTAGGCATGAGAAGGCTTCCAGTGGGGAGACATTTTAGAACATATTTGAATGTGAGTAGAAATGCAAATAATGATCATCATAGAATGGTACTTGACCATTCTCCACCCTACAAAGCCATGTGATTCTGCAAGGCTTGAGTGTTTTGACTAAATAACCTGTTAGGAAGCAGCACTCACCTAAATGTTATAAGCTTACTAAAACTTATGGTATTTTGAACACACATGTTTGAAAAGTGGTATAAAAAAAAAAAGCAGAGCCTCTAAGGACATTAAATGTGATCTTGCCACAAATAACTTAAGTTGTATGGCATGAAAGAGACACTAGACCAAGTGCAGGGGATTC
The DNA here is from genome assembly GCF_059928025.1 of Delphinapterus leucas. Lineage (NCBI taxonomy): Eukaryota > Metazoa > Chordata > Mammalia > Artiodactyla > Monodontidae > Delphinapterus > Delphinapterus leucas. Next base: position 159,797,837 of record NC_143131.1, read on the forward strand.
CTCAAATGAGTATACAGTTAAAACCAAGTTACACTAGGGAATTTTACCCTATTTTTGTTTATTAAGAATCAATCCTCGTTTGCTTGGTCAATTTTCACTCCCAAGGGAGTCAAAGGAGGAAAGTACCAGCTCCCTCCCTCCCTTTGTTCCACAAGTACCTGGGACCTGGTAACCACACTAGGATGGATGTGGATGCAGAGTAACAGAGTAAAGCCCCATGCTCACCTGGCTAGGTGGAACCAGTGATCGGAAGGGCAAATTTCCTGGCTTTGGTTTCATTAGAAATAAGGAGTTCTGCTCATTGTTCAGATGAGACAGCTGCTGGGGAAGATAAGCCATCAGGGCCGGCTTGCTCTGGCCAGCCCCAGGGCCGCCTTGCCCACAGTCTGCTTTGTAGTGAGAAAGGGGTTTGGTGTTGCCGTAGTCCAGCACGGATCCTTGGTTAGCCACGGGATTCTGATTCAAGTTACTTGGTGGCTGGTGACTCAGCAGGTTCACATGGCTGGGCTGGAGGTAGGGGCCTCCTGGCCGAGGGGAGCTCTTGTTCACACTGGGTATCATGAGCAGTTTGGAGCTAGTGAAGTCTTGCTTGTAACCGGGAGGGCTGGCAGGTTTTTCCATGGAATAAGGGACATTTAAGGGGCTGTGGGAGGGGCCTGTCTGCTGCCACGTGGACATCTGGCCTGGAGCTGGTGCTGGGGCAGCCTGCTGTGGGTTCTGGAGCATCTGCTCACGCTTCTGCTTGGCAGCGATCTGCTGGAGTTGGTGGGCAGAGGACAGCTCTGAGCTCCCGCCTGGGCCCTGGCTAGGCAACACCACACTGGAGAGGGCTCTTTGTGCATTCTGGGCTTGGGCTGATGCTGACATCAGGTTGGGACTGGGATTGTCCACCCCAGGCTGACCAGAGGTGTGGAACAGGGGCTGAGAGCCCCCTAGGCTGGGTGAATCTGTGTTCACAGGGCCAGACGAAGGCCCCATAAAGGTCTGTCCTGCAGATCCAGCCCTCACTTGTGGAGAGCCTAACTGTTCTTGTTCAAAGGCTGCTGGAGAGAATTCTGTTTTAATATTAATGTCCTGTGCCAAGGGGGTCTGTGTGGCAGAACCAGAAGACTCTGGATCCTTCTTCTCTTCAAAGTCCTCATTAAATAGATCCTTCATGTCTTCATCAGGCACTGACCTGTTCAGCTCCTCGATGAGCTCCTTCCACTCCTGCTCATTAAGGTTGAGGTCAGGCATGAGGTTGCTTTGAGATATGGAGCCTCCGGCCCCTGTGATCATGCAAGGCAGGTCGTCCACGGGCTCCTGCTTCAGTTCTTTGTTCAGGCTCAGGGGAAATGGCTCACTGGGGTTGCTGCCTCCATTCAAGTGGAGGCTCGAGTCTGCCAGACACTTCTTGTTGATGGAGTCCAGCCCCAGTGAATGCTTCCCGCTGGCCTGTAGGGCCTCTGTGCCAGGCTTGTCAGGCTGACCAAGGGGGGAGGCTGGAGGCAGGCCATTGGAAGAGACGGCAACTCCCAGAGGGGCCTCCCGGCGGGTCTTCTTATGCCCAGGAAAGAAGTCTCCATAGCCATTCTGTTGATCACCATTCTGAGGGGATGTGGCACTATCGAGATTCCTCTTCACTGTATCATGGAGATGCTGAAAAACAAGAAAAAGAGTGACTTATATATACACCACGTATGAGGCCCATCTGCTTCTCATGGTGACTTAAACCAGGGGCCTGTATCCCTGTAGTGCTCTCCTGCCGATTTTGCTTGCCCAGTTTACAACCCTCACTTCTGGGAACACACCCCCATTCCCCCTCCAGGGTTGTCTCTGCCTCTTCCTCTCTTGTGGCCTTGCCTGAGTGAAGACTAGCTCAGCTGTGGGAAAGTAATCCGGCTGCAGTCAATGTGTCAGTCCCTGGACTCCTGCAGCTCTTTTTGCAGGACACAAGCCTGATGCAGCCCACAGTCGTCTAATCTGAGGGTGTGACTGAGAATGGAGCTAATGAGAAAGAGCCAAAGGATACATATACATTCTTGAGGACATCATTTGCATCCCGGATCTAGGTTATACACGAGACCAGCCATCCCCCTGGACTTTTCACTTATGGGAACCAATAAATTCCTCCTTGTGTTTAAGCTGGTTTAACTTGGATTTCTGTTGCCTTCAGCTAAAGGAGACTGGGCTAGTATAGGCTCTTTTTCAGGCCTTGTTGCGGGCTGATCACAAGCTCCAGGCCTCCATCTTGGTGCACAGGCATTTTCATGCCCTTCCTCATCTTTCTAGGTGCCCTTGCCCAGCTCCACCCCTTCTCTCCAGGCTAGGCTGCTTCCTCATATGCCTTACAGGCCTCTGCTTTTCGGCTTTTGTCCCACTCTGCTCCCCACCAACCGTGAGCATCTTCTAATCCCCTGCACCCAGTCACCAGCCCTCCCAAACCCTGCCACTTCTTAACAAGACCATTAATTTGAACACAGTCATGTCTGTCTGGCAGTTACTTACTTCCCCATGTTCTCCTCAACTGGATTTGTTCAACTAACCTTATTAAGAGTCTACCGTGTGTCAGGGACAAGTGCTGTGGGGATATCAAGACAAATGAGGTGGTCCCTGCTCTTCATGGGCTTCCAATCTTCTAGGATATGGGACATACATGGACATGGCTACAGAATAAGACAAACACCATATGCAAGCCGTAGAGCAATAAGCACCCTGAGAGTTCAAGGGCAGGAGTTTCATGAAGAGAACATGACAGGGAAGAGAAGAGGTGGTATCTTTCCGTTATTTCCCAGCCTCGTTTTCAGCTACCAGGACACAATTCTTCCACTAACAGAGGCACCTGCACTCAGCCTCTATACATGTCTGCTCCTTTCCTATGTTTACTTCTGTTACATTTTTGTCCTTTATCCCCCACTCTCAATTCCAACCTCCCCCCCAACCACTGGCCCTAAGCATTTATACTGTGCTATTTACAACATTCCAATTACAGCTTTCATTATTAAAGATAAGCAGATTTCAGAGGAATCAGAGAGTAGCACAGGACACTCTGTGCTGCTTTCTTCTGCTGCAGAGAAGGGCCACAATGACCCACCACATCCACCCCAGGAGGCTGAGCACAGAAGTACCTGACGCCCTGGGCGGGGGGTGGAGGGAAGGAGGGGGCCAAGGGCACCAGCTCTCAGCAGCAAACTACCTGTAGACACAAATGTGTAATGAGCAAGAAAACAAGGAGGGCAATTTTATCACTCCCTGAGTTCCAATTTTAATGTTCCATTCCCTCTCCTTCAAGATTTTCTTATTTCTTAACTGTTAAAGCTGACTGCACAGTGTTCTATAAATCCTGGCTAAGTATTTCTTTAAATGCATATCTGGGTACTTAAGTTAGCTCAGAAAAGGCTAGGAATGCTCAATAAATGGAACTGTAGGGCAGAAGTATAAGCAAAACATGATCCTAGGACTCAACTCAAGAACACAGCCCCTACGTATAGAGGGAACATATCTCAAGATAATAAATTTATGACAAACCCACAACCAATATAATATTCTGTGGTGAAAAGCTGAAAGCCTTCCTGCTAAATTCTGGAACAAGACAAGGATGCTCACTCTCACCTCTTCTATTCAACACAGTACTGGGAGTCCTAGCCACAGAAATCAGACAAGAAAAAGAAATAAAAGGTATTCAAATTGCAAGAGAAAAGGTAAAATTGTCATTATATGCAGATGATATGATACCATACATAGAAAACCCTAAATACTCCACACAAAAACTACTACAACTGATAAACGAGTTCAGCAAGGTAGCAGGATACAAGATTAACATACAGCAATCAGTTGCATTTCTTTACACCAACAATGAAATATCAGAAAAGGAATGTAAAAAAAAAAACCAATACCTTTTAAAATTGCACCCCCAACAATAAAATACTTAGGAATAAACCTGACCAAGGAGGTGAAAGACATACACTGAGAACTATAAAACATTAATAAAGGAAACTGAAGATGATTCAAAGAAATGGAAAGATATCCCATGCTCTTGGATTGGAAGACTTAATACGTTAAAATGGCCATACTACCCAAAGCAATCGACAGATTTAATGCAATCCCTATCAAATTACCCATGACATTTTCCACAGAACTAGAATAATCTTTTTTAAAACATTTTTTTAAAGATTTATTTATTTAGTTAGTTTATTTTTGGCTTGAGTTGGGTCTTGGTTGCGGCACGTGGGATCTTCATTGCAGCACATGGACTCTTTGTTGCAGCATGTGGGCTTCTATCTAGTTGTGGCATGTGGGTTTTCTCTTCTCTAGTTGTGGCACGCGGGTTCCAGGGCGTGTGGGCTCTGTAGTTTGCAGCACGCAGGCTCTCTAGTTGAGGCGTGTGAGCTCAGTAGTTGTGGCACATGGGCTTAGTTGCCCCACAGCATCAAACCCATGTCCCCTGCATTGTAAGGCAGATGCTTTACCACTGGACCACCAGGGAAGTCCCTAGAACAGATAATCTTAAAATTCATATGGAACCATAAAAGACCCAGAATTGTCAAAGCAACCCTGAGGAAAAAGAACAAAGCTGGGGGCATAACCCTTCCAGACTTCAGACAATACTACAAAGCTATAGTAATCAAAACAGTGTGGTATTGGCACAAAAACAGACATATGGATCAATGGAACAGAGGGTCCAGAAATAAACCTACACACCTACAATCAATTAATCTTCAACAAAGCAGGTAAGAATATACAATGGGAAAAAGACAGCCTCTTCAGCAACTGATGTTGGGAAAGTTGGACAGCTGCATGTATATCAATGAAGTTAGAACACACCTTCTCACCATACACAAAAGTAAACTCAAAATGGCTTAAAGACTTAAATATAAGACATGACACCATAAAAATCCTAGAAGAGATCATAGGCAAAACATTCTCTGACATGAATCATACCAATGTTTTCTTAGGTCAGTCTCCCAAGGTAACAGATATATAAACCAAACCAAACAAAAAACCCAAACAGGACCTAATGAAACTTACAAGCTTTTGCACAACAAAGGAAACCATCGACAAAATGAAAAGACAACCTATGGAATCGGAGAAAATATTTGCAAACGATGAGACTGACAAGGGCTTAATTTCCAAAATATACAGACAGCTCATACAACTCGACAAAAAATGGGCAGAAGGGCTTCCCTGGTGGTGCAGTGTGGTTGGGAGTCCGCCTGCCGATGCGGGGGACGCGGGTTCATGCCCGGTCCAGGAGGATCCCGCATGCCGTGGAGTGGCTGGGCCCGTGAGCCGTGGCCACTGAGCCTGCGCATCCGGAGCCTGTGCTCCGCAACGGGAGAGGCCACAACAGTGAGAGGCCCGTGTACCACCAAAAAAAAAAAAAAAGGGCAGAAGACCTAAATAGACATTTCTCCAAAGAAGACATACAGATGGCCAATAGGCATATGAAAAGATGCTCAACATGGCTAATTATCAGACAAATGCAAATCAAAACTACAATGAGGTATCTATCACCTTACACCAGTCAGAATGGCCATCATCAAAAAATCTACAAATAATAAATGCTGGAGGGCTTCCCTGGTGGTGCAGTGGCTGGGAATCCACCTGCCAATGCAGGGGGCACGGGTTCGAGCCCTGGTCCGGGAAGATCCCACATGCTGTGGAGCAACTAAGCCTGTGCACAACTACTGAGCCTGCACTCTAGGGCCCGAGAGCCACAACTACTGAGCCCACACGCCACAACTACTGGAGCCCCTGTGCCTAGAGCCCATGCTCCGAAACAAAGAGAGGCCACCGCAATAAAAGGCTCACGCACCGCAATGAAGAGCAGCCCCCACTCGCCGCAACTAGAGAAAGCCCACGTGCAGCAACTTAGACCCAACGCAGCCAAAAATAAAATAAATTTATCAAAAAAAACACAACACCCTTTAAAAAATAAAATAAATGTTGGAGAGGGTGTGGAGAAAAGGGAACCCTCCTATACTGTTGGTGGGGATGTCAGTGCAGCCACTGTGGAAAACAGTATGGAGGTTCCTCAAGAAACTAAAAATAGAATTACCATATGATCCAGCAATCCCACTCCTGGGTATATACCCAGACAAAACTATAATTCAAAAAGATACATGCACCACTATGTTCACAGCAGCACTATTCACAACAGCCAAGACCTGCAAACAACCTAAATGTCCGCTGACAGATGAATGGATAAAGAAGATGTGGTACATATATACAATGGAATACTACTCAGCCATAGAAAAGAAGGAATAATGCCATTAGCAGCAACATGGATGCAACTAGAGATTATCATACTAAGTAACGTAAGCCAGAAAGACAAATACCATGATATATCACTTATATGTGGCATCTAAAATACGACACAAATGAACTTATCTATGAAATAAATAGAATCACGGACATAGAGAACAGACTGGTGGTTGCCAGCGGAGAGGGGTTGGAGTGGGAGGTTGGGGTTAGCAGATGTAAGTTTTTATATACAGAACGGATAAGCAAGTTCCTACTGTATAGCGCAGAGAACTATATTTACTATCTTATGATAAACCATAATGGAAAATATAAAAAAAGAATGTATATATATATATGTATAACTGAATCACTTTGCTGTACAGCAGTAATTAACACAACATTGTAAATCAACTATACCTCAATTAAAAAAAAAATACATGCTCCCAATGCAGGGGGCCCAGGATGGATCCCTGGTCAGGGAACTAGATCCCACATGCCACAACTAAGAGTTCACGTGCCACAACTAAAGATCCCGCTTGCCGCAACAAAGATCCCGCGTGCTGCAACTAAGACCTGGCACAGCCAAATAAATAAATAAATATTAAAACAAAACAAAACTAAGAACACAGCCCCTACAACACAAGGACATGTGTGCTTTACTTTCATGTAGGTTTTTCTGCTTCCTGCTGCCACCTAGGGGTGAGAGGGGGAAAGGAACCATAATCCTAAAATGGACCCTTTATAAGATCCTTTGTTTTAAAAGTTTCCTTCTGGGAAGGTAAATTCATACCCATTTAGTCCGTCAGAAGGAAATAAAAATGAGTTGCTAATTTTAGGGGGGGTTATTCTTTCTATTCTTTCTTTTTTTTTTGAAAATCATTTGTTCCTCAGTGTCAGGTTTGGGCTCTGTAAACCTGGGAACTCAGTTTTCTATTTTCCTAAGGAGGAAGATGGACACCTAAGAGGTCAACGCACCTGATGGGTCAGCTGATTGTCCCAGATTAGAAACAGAATCCTTCTTTGCCATAACAGTTATAAAAGTTACCACGTCCTCTTTCAATATCCACATGCAAACAGCTGCAGACAAGTTCCAAAGTAACAACTTAATTTTGCAATACCGATTGCTTTTAGCCAAAGGAAACGCCAGGTCATTTTCTCAACTGTGCACAAAATTTAACTGGAATGATATAGGTGGGCTTGGGAAGTGTGGAATACGGTGGCTCTGGCAGATTTTTGAGTCTTGAGCATTTGCCGGAGTGCCTGATATGTGCAGGGCACTGCAGAGGAAGACAAAGATGAGTAAACCATGGAACCTGATCTCCAGGAATTTATAACAGATGGGAAAATGGTCTGAACTGATTATAAATTATTTAAGAACAAACGCAGTAAGAGCTATAAAGCATACAAGACTGGCTGTCCTTGTGCTTGCCCTCAGTGTATCTGGTACTTCTGGGTACTCAGCTCAGAGGTTTCTGTTGTAACTACCTAATGGTCTCCTGATGCACAGGGTTTCAGGAGGATTCAGTTCTGGGATAATGTGATCTGGTGCTCATTTCCTCCACAAGGGGGTTTTGTTGAAGAATACTTCATGCTTGATGGTAAACTGGAGGCCTTGCATGCTCACCCAGTCAGTCCTGACTCCTACCCTAGCCTCCTAACCCATCATCTTCTACTCTGCGAGAGGGGCCCCAGGATATCAACGGTGAGTCAAGCTGGAGTTGCCACACCTTACGGACACCAAATCAGTATACTGTACCCACACACCCACTAGATCTCACTTAGTGAGGACAGTCCCTCACCTAGTCTCTACTTCCACCACCTACCAATGAAATTCCAGTGTGCTTTGTGGTAAAACTTCCCCAAATGAGAGTTCTCTCACTCTGAATTAACAAACAGATGTGGCTGTTTAAGACAGGGGTGGCTCTCTCATCAATGTTCCTTATGCACTGACATGTAGATGAAAGTATAGGTTGACAGGGACTTCCCTGGCGGTCCAGTGGTTGGGACTCTGCGCTTCCACTGCAAGGGGGCGCAGGTTCAATCCCTGGTCAGGGAACTAAGATCCCGTATGCTGTGTGGTGCGGCCAAAAGAAGAAGGAAAAAAAAAAAAAAGTATAGGTTGACAATATACAGGTTCCTCAAAAAACTAAAAATAGAGTTGTCATATGTTCCAGCAATCCCACTCCTGGGCATATATCCAGACAATAATATAATTCAAAAAGACAGGGACTTCCCTGGTGGTGCAGTGGTTAAGAATCCGCCTGCCAATGCAGGGGACACGGGTTCGAGCCCTGGTCCAGGAAGATCCCACATGCCGCAGAGCAATTAAGCCCATGAGCCACAACTACTGAGCCGGCGCTCTAGAGCCCGTGAGCCACAACTACTGAAGTCCGTGTGCCCTAGAGCCCATGCTCTGCAACAAGAGAAGCCACCGCAATGAGAAGCCCACGTACCGCAACAAAGAGTAGCCCCCGCTTACTGCAACTAAAGAAAGCCTGCGCACAGCAACGAAGACCCAACGCAGCCAAAAATAAATAAAAAATAAATTTCTAAAAAAAAAAAAAAGGAAATAATGCCATTTGCAGCAACACGGATGCAACTAGAGATTATCATACTAAGTAAAGTACTTCAGAAAGAGAAAGACAAATACCATATGATATCACTTATATGTGGAATCTAAAATATGACACAAATGAACCTATCTACAAAACAAAAACAGATTCACAGACATAGAGAACAGACTTGTGGTTGCCAAGGTGGGTGGGGGGTCGGGAAGGGATGGATTGGAAGTTTGGGGTTAGCAGATGCAAACTATTATATATAGAATGGATAAACAACAAGGCCCTACTGTATAGCACAGGGAACTACATTCAATATCCTATGATAAACCATAATGGAAAAGAATTTTTTTTTTTTTTTTTGCCGCAGCGCAGGGCATGCAGAACTTCTCCGACCAGGGATTGAACCTGTGCCCCCTGCATTGGAAGTATGGAGTCTTAATCACTGGACCACAAGGGAAGTCCAAAAAGGATTTTATAAAAAAATGTAATATATATGTATAACTGAATCACTGCTGTACAGCAGAAATTAACACAACATTGTAAATCAACTAAACTTCAAAAAAACAGAGTATAGGTTGAAACATATAAAATCATTTAACTTTTTAAGGTAATATTGGTAATTTCAACCTAATACCATGCTCACTTTTCTTTCCCCCATGAGCTCTTCTAGTACCCTGTACATACAGTGAGGACACTCAGGAACCCCGACTGTTGTTGGAAAAGATCCTCTAAAGGTAAAGTGGATCTATTTTCATGCAACATTAAAGGTTTCAATGATTTGAGGAAAAATCAGTGAGGTCCAAAGTAGCAACTCTGATAAGGCACTAATCTGAGCCAAATGCTACAAGGACAAGTCATTACTTCCTTAGTGTGCCTCGAGGACCACTCAGCACCTGCACCTACTATTCCCCACTGATTCAGAATCTCACTCAATCTTCAAAGGTACCCTGAAGATGAGTATCACTGTTTCTGTTTTACGGCAGACTAAAGTCAGATTACATGAGGTTTCCTAAAGTTTGAGCATTCAGAGGTCTTGGGAAGGATCTGCAGCAGATCCCCACAGCCCTGCCCCTCCCCTGGTCAGTCTGAGATCGGGCCCAAATTAATCCCACCTCCACCTGTGAAGCTAAAAGAGTTTGGTAAAAAACAAGCAGCAGGGAGTGAGTCAAGAGTTTCAAACTGTAAGGAGAACCTCCCTGAGACCAAGCACAAAGAGCCCTGTTAAGACGTTACCAGAAAAATGGGCTGTGCTGAAAAATATCTCACACACCAAGGCTACAAAAGATTCTTTGTAAAATATTTAAAGAAAAAAATGTTACAGAACCTTCTATAATTTGCTACTAAAGATTCCCACTCTTAAGACATGTCTTAATAGTTTGGTATCATCACTGATTAGAAGCACACTGAGTACTAAGGAGATCTGTAAGCACCACTCCTTGCCACTAAATCTGCCTACAAGGACATACTGAAAATGCCAAGTTTTGAGAAATGTATTTTCCAGAAAACTTTATAGTTTCGTGCCTAGACATTTTTATCATCACCTTAAAATTTTTTTTTATTTTGAAAGAGTTATAGATTCATAGGAAGTTGCAAAGAGTACAGAGGGTCCTGTGTACCCTTCACCCAGTTTCCCTCAACAGTTGTATTTTACCTAATTATAGCAAAATATCAACCAGGAAGAAGATATGGGTAGAATGTGGGTGTACAGTTCTACGTCATTTTAGCAAATGACTATCACCTTTTTAAAAAAATTTTATTTTATATTGAAGCATAGCTGATTAACAATGTTGTGTTAGTTTCAGGTGTACAGCAAAGTGATTCCGTTATACATATACATGTATCTATTCTTTTTAAAATTCTTTTCCCGGTTAGACTATCACCTTTTTTGATAAGAAAACTTTTAAAAAGCTCTTTTATAAAAAGCTATTTAAGAAAGCAGGACTATGTATTTAACACAATGTAATCTCTTCCTGCAATGGTTATAAAGCAGAAAGTTAAAATTCACACTGTATACTGAGAATCAAAATTGATAAACAGATTGGTTCTCATGCTTGGCAAGCAGTCCGCACATTCTCTTTGCTATAGAAAAACCTATTTGGGAAGCCACGTGAGGCTCAGAAGGTTGCATGGTGTACATGAAAACAAAGCAGGCTACTGCTAACCGGCTGTGTGATCTTGGTTAAGATGCAATTCTTCTAGGATCTGCTTTCATGCCCTATAAAATTAAGATCCTGGGTAAAATGACCTAAAGTTCCACTCAGCTTTAAAGGTCCACACTGCTGTCCTGTTAATATCGATCAATGCCCTGTAGAGGGAGATACCCTCACGGGTTCATGCAGTGCTCATTCACCGAGGTCCTACTATTTGACAGATAATGCCCTATACAGGCTGTGCACAAAATAATGGTGAATTCAGATATTCACTAGGTTTTCACTATATGCTAGGCAGAGCACTAGTTACTGGGGATAAAAAGATAAAGAAGACATGGGACTTCCCTGGCGGTCCAGTGGTTAAGACTCCGTGCTTCCACTGCAGGGGGCACAGGTTCCATCCCTGGTTGGGGAACTAAGATCCCACGTGCAGCAAGGTGCAGCCAAAAAATTAAAAAATAAAAATACTTTCACTTAAAAAAAAAAAAGGACAAGACATAGTTCCGGCTCCACCCCCAGAATCTGATGGAGAATCAATGAAGGCAGGCCCGAGTGTTATGGGAGGAAAGAGAACAGAACAGTGTGGGGATGGCATGCTAGACTTTCCGGAGAAGGGGATGCAGAGAAGTCATCCAGAAGAGGCGGAAGGCACTTCGGCTGAGAGGCAAAGGCAAGGATATACAAATGAGCACTGAATGGCAGTAGATGGAGGGAGGTAAGCAGAAAAAAATGAGTTGTTTAATGTTGATGAAGCATAAAGGGCACAACAGGGAGTACTGAAAGGGAAAGGCTGGAATGGACTATGACTGTCCCAAATGTGATTTAATGAAAAATGTTTAAAAATACACAAAACTAGAGAGAACAGTATAATGAATCCTAATATGCCCATCACTCAACTTCAACAACCATTAGTATCTGGGCATTTTGTTTCATTTCCATCTCCTTATCTTCCCCACCCACCCCCCCCCAAAAAACTGGATAATTTAAAAAACAAATCCTAGGCATAACATCATTTAATCCACAAATACTTCACTATGTATCTCTAAAAAGTAAGAACTCTTAAACATATATGCATGTAACAACACAATGTCATTATCACACCTACAACATTAATAATTCTTTATCATCACCACCTCAAACCCATTAGGATGGCTACCATCAAAAAGCCAGAAAGTAACAAGTGTACAGAGAAACTGGAACCCTTGTGTACTACTGGTGGGAATGTAAAATGGTGCAGCCACTATGAAAACAGTATGGTGGTTCCTCAAAAAAAAAAAAAAAAAAAAAGACTTACTGTATTAGCCAGCAATTTAATTTCTAAAAGAATTCCATTTCCAAAAGAACTGCACAGGATTTGTACATCCATGTTCATAGTAGCGTTATCCACAATAGCCAAAAGGTAGAAGCAGCCCAAGGGTCCATCAATGGATGAATGGATAAACAAAATGTGGTATACCCACAGAAGCCTTAAAAAGGAAGGAAACTTGGACACATGCTGTAACATGGATGAAACCTGAGGACATTGTTAAGTGAAATAAGCCAGCCACAAAAAGACAAATACTATATGATTCTACTCATATAAGACACCTGAAGCAAATTCATTAAAGACAGAAAGTAGAATGGTGGTTACCAGAGGCTGGAGAGAGGAGAAAATGGGGAGTTATTGTTTAATGGGTATAGTGTTTTCAGTTTTGCAAGATAAAAGAGTTCGGAAGAGGATGGATGGCGGTGTGGTTGCAGACAATGTGAACATACCTCATGCCACTGAACTGTACACTTGAAAATGGTTAAGATGGTAAATTTTTATGTTACATGTATTTTACCACAATTCAAAATTTTTAATTCTTTATTATTATCCTATATCCCATCAGTGCTTACATTTCCCTGTCTCATCAATATCTTTTGCAAACAAAACAAATAAAACAAAATTAAGCATAATAAATTATGGAAAATTTCAAACATACAATACAGTAGAAAGAAAGTACAATGACCCCCATGTACCCATTGTCCAGCTGAAGCAACACAGCCCATCTTGTCTTATTCACACCCTACCCATGCTCCCTGGACTAACCTAGGAATCACACCATTTCTCCTTAAATACTTCAGCATGTATTGCTAAAATATAAAAGCTTTTTAAAAGACAATCACCAAAGAACTCTCCAAGCACTTTAAAAATATGATCTAAAAAACGTTGGGACTTCCCTGGTGGTTCAGTGGTAAAGAATCCGCCTTCCAATGCAGGGGACATGGGTTCGATCCCTGGTCAGAGAACTAAGATCCCACATGTCTTGGGGAAACTAAGCCTGCGCGCCGCAACTACTGAGCTCCCGCGCCTCAACTAGAGCCCCCGTGCTGCCAACTACAGAGCCCACACACTCTGGAACCCGCGTGCCACAACTACAGAGCCCACGTGCCGTGGAGCCTGTGCCGTGGAGCCTGTGTGCCACACCTAGAGAAGAGGAAAAAAACCCCACACACCACAACTAGAGGGAGGCCCACACACCACAACGAAAGACCCTGTGTGCCACAACTAAGACGCAACGCAGCCAAAAATAAGTAAAATAAATAATAAAAATCTTATAAAAATAATAAAAATAAAAACGTTATTAGGGATAATCAAGCCACTTTACAGATGGGGATATCAAGACTTGGAGAGAGAATGTATGTTGCTGAAGGTTGCATAGCAAAATTAATGGAAGATCTGGACTGCCTGATGATGTTTCAAAAAAATATGGTCTACACAAGGATGATTCTAGTTAACTGAACCTTAATCACTTGTAAGCAGCATGGTGTTAGATTTTTTAAAAATACACGCTTTCAAATAATATAGACTTCATTTAAAATCCACCTCGGTCGCTAACAAGCTATATGATCTTAGGCAATATGCTTTACCTTTTGAAACTCATTTCTTTCATTTATATGCAGGGACTAATAATATCCATTCCACAGACTTGTGAAAAATAAAGTATGTTAGAAAAAAATTATGGTTAAGTACTTACCTTAAAATTTATGGCTAACTACCAAAAAAATAGAAATATGGTTTTTAGCTTTAGAACCAGCAATAGAACAAAAGGGATCACAGAAAACACTATCAATCTATCCAAAAGTAGGAAAGAAAAAGGAAGAAACAAAGAAGGGAGACAATAAACCAACAAGTACTAAAAGAACAGAAATAGTTTCAAATATGTCAGTGATTATATAAATGTAAATGCATTAAATTCTCCAATGAAAAGTTAGAGACAAAAAAAAAAGATAACCATAACACCATTACTGAATGTTAAAAAAAAAAAAAATTGTTGCTACAGTTGGTTTATTCAAATCAGTATCCAACACACTGCATTTGGTTGACATGCTCATAAGACCTTCAATATGTTAACAGTTCTTTCTCCCTTTCTTCCCTTTGTCATTTATTTGTCCAAGACGTTTAGTCACTTGTCCTGTAAAATTTTCCACTTCCATAGTTGGCTGACTGTGGCCCCGTGGTGCCCTTTACAAGTTCTATCCTCTGTATTTTCTATAAACTGGTAGTTAGAAGCTCGATCAGATTCAGATGGGGGGGTGGGTGGGGCATAAATACTTATAGGTGATGTGTTGCATGTCATTTTAATGGGACCTTAGCAGATGAGGTCAGATTTGTCTTTTTATAAGCTCTCTATAATGACTGTGTGGTGAATGGATTTCGGGGAGGGAGGCTGAGGGAGGCTACAAGCCAGAGTAAACAAGTAGGTAATTGCAGAAATAGTTCATGAAAGAGATGAGGATCTGACATGGGTATGGGAAAAAAGAGATGATTTCAGATTTAGGGAGGAAGAAAAGTCAGCAGATACTGGAAACCGATTTCAAATTGAGGGTGAGGGAGAAAGGAGTTTCTATCTAGTTTGCATACATGGGTAAGATAGAGAACAAAGGAAAAGCAGGGTTTTTTTGGGGTGGGGGGAGGGTTCCGTCAGTTTTAGCCACAAAGAAATGACTGGACCATCCAGGTAATGTCCATGAGGCAGTGAATAATACTGACTATGAGTTCCATGGAAAGACGGTCATCAGCAACACATGCAGCTAAAACCAAGAGCAGATCCATTTACTCAGAAAGAGTGAGAAGCCAGCCAAGGGGCAGATAAAGAGCCCATACTGAAGACAGAGCACAAGGGACAGTGATGGGTTAAATGCATCCGAAAAGTACATTGGGTCTGGTCACTAAACGATCACCAATGTTGTTGCCCAGAACAGTTCCAGAAGAATGACTGGAGTAAAAACCCTTGACTTGAGACGTGAGTTAAGTAGAGAGAATACGGATTGTTCTCTTCCTAGTTTAAAAAGGGAGATATAGAGGACTTCCCTGGTGGCGCAGTGGTTGAGAATCCGCCTGCCAATGCAGGGGACACAGGTTCGAGCCCTGGTCCGGGAAGATCCCACATGCCGCGGAGCAACTAAGCCCGCGAGCCACAACTACTGAGCCCACGTGCTGCAACTACTGAAGCCAGCGCGCCTAGAGCCCGTGCTCCGCAACAAGAGAAGCCACCACAGTGAAAAGTCCGCACACCACAACAAAGAGTAGCCCCCACTCGCCGCAATTAAATGTGAAAGGGTTAAAGGGGGGTTATTTTGGAATGATACATGAGCTCACTTAAAGAACAGCAGATAATTACTTATCGATTAGACTAGATCTCTCTGAAATTCTCTGGAATTCTGTTATTCTATGAATGCAATCAGGCACAGGAATATGAATATGAAAAATGTATCATAACAACTACCTAAAGCATAAACACCATGATCTTCCTGTTTATGGGGAAATTCTGACTTAATTAGGGACTGTGTATATAAAATCAAGGCTATGCCCTTCCGAAGCCAAGCCCTCCTCCACTTGGGTTCTCTACCCCATTTGGCCTCCTCAAGGTTCTTGCTCATTCAATTACCACCTTCTTCTCTATTTCCCATTCATCTCCCTCTTTACCAGTTCCTTCCTCCCCTGAGCACTGACACATGCTCAGTACCTCCCATCTTTTAACTTCCATCCTACTCTCCATACCATTTAGCACAGTGTTAAGAGCACAGCTAGGCTGGGTTTGAATCCTGGTTCAGTTGCTTAACTGCTGTGTGCTCACAGAGAAATTGCTAAACATCTACAGAAGCTCTGGCTCATCTAAAAAATAAGGGGTGGCGGTGGTAACAAGAACCACTTCCAGGGGGTGGGGAGGAGGGGCTGTGAGGCGTGTCACTACCAGTTATTGAGCAGCTAACGTTCTTACTGTTCAGCTAATCCTCTTCCTTCGCTTCAGAGCTTCTTCAAAGAGCAGTCTCTACTTTGTCATACTCACCAAGGTGATCTCCTGGTTCTTAAATCCAAGGAACTCGTTTCAAACTGTATCTACCTGACCTTTTTCAGGCACTGAGCTCTGACCTTCTCCAAACGTCTTCCTCCCTTAAGGCCCACACAACCACACTGGACCTGCTCCTGCTTCCAAGGCCACTGTTTGCAGGCTGCTCCTTCTCATGCCTGCTCCTTCAGTGATGACACCTGCAAGGCATTCGTCCCTCTTCACTGCTGTCACCTCACCAGGCAACCCCGTCCACGGCCTGACAATCTGGCACAGGCACGCACCCAAATATTTACTAAGTGAACATTTCCCAAATCATCACCTTTGGGCCCAGCCCTCTGTCCTGTACTCTAGACAACTGTAAACTGGTAATCTCCAAGTGGATATCAGGCAGGATATCCTCCAAACTCAGCTCTTTGCCTTCCTCCCCAAATCCGTTCCTTCTCCTTACTCCCTGACTCGGTGCATGGCTCAATCCTTGACCTCTTGGATGATCAGGCATTGATTTCTGCTGATTCTACCTTTTTAATCGCTCTCCAGTAAGATCCCTCCACACCACCTCCATCTTAGTTCAACTCCTCATTATTTTTTTAACCTAGATTACTGAAGTAACTTCATGCTGATCTATTCTCACTCTGTTCTAACCCACTCTTTATGATGCTTTCAACGTGATCTCTAAAAAACACACATATTTGAACCATTTAAAATTCCTTACTTCCCCATCACTTACACATGAAGTTCCAATTCCTTAACCTGGCATGTACAGGCCTGTTTGATCGGATCTCAATAAACTCCGTTCAATCCTCTGCTGTTCCCTTGAAGCCTAGACTTAAATGAACTCCTTTCAGGACTGAGAATATATCTCTGGCCTGGCGACCTCCTACTAATCTTTTAAGATTTAGCTCAAACCTCAACTCCTCTAGAGCATTTTTTCCCTGGCCACTTACCCCAAACCTGGTCAAGTTCCTTATTCCATCCCTTAGTGCTCTAACAAACCTTTGTACTTGTATTCCATGACGAGTCATACTGCAAATACTCACTGATCTATTTCTCTACATCTCCCTCCATCCGTGGAGGGCAAGAGCCCTGCCCTTTTCACCCCCAGTACCAAGTCCAATGCTCAGCAAGTTACAAGCACCCAATGAACATTTCTAGAATTAACCCTCCCACCTTCGCCATCACTCCCTTTCACAGTCACTCTATTGTTCTTTAGCCCCATGGATATTTGTCCTTCAGTTTTGTGGGATCTCTGCCCAAAAATGGAGGCAGTACTGGTTCACCTAATCTCCACAACTACCTATGGGGTGGGCTTATAGTGAATGGAAAGTGAGTGCTGAACCAGGATTTGAACACAGATCTATTTGATTCAAAGTCATTTCCCAAAGTTCAACTTCTGTGATTCCTTCAAATGTACCTCTTTTTCACCTCAAAACTTAATGTCTTTACTTATCAACTCTCTTCTTTCCCTCTTCTCTGAGAGGGAAACATCTCTCCTTGCAAAGATTAACTCCCTTCAGCTGCACCTTCTTATTCCCTCTGGACCTGCCTCATCTGAGACTTTTCCCCTTCAAATTCTTCCCCTCCCCACCTCAAAAAATAATTTCAACCTGTTTTGTTCTAGAGCAGTGGTTCTCAAAGTGTAGTCCCAGACCAGTAGCATCAGCATCACCTGGGAACCTATTAGAAATGCAAATTCTCAGGCATCAACTTGGGTTAATGAGACTCACTGAGTGAGAAACTTGGGGTTGGGCCAAGGAAACAGTTTTAAAAAGCCCTCCAGGCGTAGTCACATCAAAAATAAACAGGTGAAGCTAATTTTAATAATTTATTTAACCCAATATATTCCACTCCAAATGTAATATTTAAAAAAGATTTTGCATTCTTTTTTGGTACTCAGTTTCAAAATCCAGTACATATTTTACACTTTTGGCACAATTCAATTTGGACTAGACACACTTCAAGCACTTAACAGCCCTCCGTGGCTGGTGACTACAGTACTGTACAACGCAGCTCTAGAAATTAGCTCTGAACCTAAGTGTTCAGGACAGCACTAAGACGAAAGGGAGCGCCCCTAAACCTGCTGCCTGCTTCTGGCAGCAGGCTCCTCACTGCACACAAGGCTCCTCGTCACAGCCTACCCTCCTGTGTCAGGAAAGCTGAACTTCAACATACCAGGACCCTTTGTGCCTCTGCATGGGCGGCTTCCTGGCTGGGAAGCCTCTACGTTGCCCCTTCTCACTTTCTCCCAAACTGCTTCTCATTATCTCATTCAGGGTATTCAACCAAAATCTACTTAGAGCTCATCAAGCCAGCAACTGTCTGGGCCTTGGGGATATAGCAGGGAAGGAAACAGACAAATCCCTTGCTCTCCTGGAGCCTACATTCCTATCAACTTGTGCTCCCAAGGAAATAAAGCACAGAAAGGGAGTTTGTGGGGGCTTGTGATTTTTAAAATGTGCTCAGTAAAGGCCTCACTGAGTGTGAGAAGTTTGAGCCAAAATCTGTGAGAGATGAGTAAGAGGTGCCATCTCTGGAAGAGGGTCCAGGCCTAGGGAACAGTGATACAGAGGCCGAGTGGGAGCGTGCCTAGTGGTGGTGGTGATGGGGAGCCTGAAGTGATGGTGCCAGAGGCGATCCAGGGGGAGGAGACCGAGTGAGAGAAGGCAGGAAGGACAGGAGTACCAGGCTGCACAGGGTCTGTGGGCCCTGGTTAAGGGTTGGTTTTATCCTCAGGTGAGATGGAAAACCTGTGGCAGGGTCCAGCAGGGGAACAAGATCACTCTGGCTGCTGGGCAGAGACCAGATCATAGGAAGATTAGGGCAAACAGGAAGACTGATTAGGAGGCAATAATCCAGGTAAAAGAAACAATGGCTTAGACTGGGGTGGTAGCAGCAGAGGTGGTGAGATGTGGCCAATTCTGAATGTATGCTGAAGGTGGAACTGTTGAGGTTTGCTGATAGGGTTTTGCCCAAGGGTCTCTGGGAAAAGAGTGTCCCTGGCAGGCTCATGTGTGGCTAGAGCACAGTGAGTGATGACAGGTGGCAGCAGAGAGGTCAGGTTCACTGGTGCTATTCTGATGGACTCTGAGGCTGGCAGTGGGGAGAGGCCATGGGTGTGTGGCAATAAGGATGGAGGTGAGCAAGCAGAAAAGTGGATGTGCCAGGAGCACAGGGAGCTGTGTGGGCATCCCCCTGCACTCAACAGTAAAGAGCACCTAGTGCCCACCTTAAAGTCTTCCTCAATTCCCAGAGGCGACTGCAGAGTTTGCCACTGGCTTTTCGTGCCACCCTCTAATGCAGCACATGTAACACAGCACAGTGATGTCCAGTCCAATCCCGCATCTGTCTCTGTCAGCTCCAAAGGCAGGGTCACTCCCTCATTCACCTCTGGTCTTTTCAGCACCAGAACGGGACCTGACTCATTAACACTGCTCAGTAAACAGACCCCTAAATTTTGTTCGTTGGGATTGGCTAGTTTGCCAAACCAGCTTATACCTGATTTGATGAAAAGAGGCAGGCAGGAGATCAAAAACAACAACAAAAAAAACAAACATTTAAAAAGAAATCTCCTAAACCAGTAAGAGCTACCAGTTATTAGGCACCTATTCTGTGCTAGGCAGAGCAACTCTGCAAAGCAGGTATTATCACCATTTCACAGGGAAGGGAACTAAGGCTTGGAGAGGGTAAAGAGAGCAAAGAGGAAGAAGATTGGCAGTAACTGTAGCTCAGAAGCAGTATCAGAGTGTGTGTGTGGAGTGAACATGGGAGTGATAGCTGCTCACATCTTTTTTGAAAAAAATTAATTAATTAGTTTGTCTTTGGCTGCATTGGGTCTTCATTGCTGTGCGCGGGCTTCCTCTAGTTGCAGCAAGCAGGGGCTACTCTTTGTTGTGGTGTGCAGGCTTCTCATTGTGGTGGCTTCTCTTGTTGCAGAGCATGGGCTCTAGGTGTGCGGTCTTCAGTAGTTGTGGCAGGCGGGCTCAGTAGTTGTGGCTCGCTGGCTGTAGAGCGCAGGTTCAGTAGCTGTAGCGCACGGGCTTAGCTGTTCCGCAGCATGTGGGATCTTCCCGGACCAGGGCTCAAACCCATGTCTCCTGCATCGGCAGGCGGATTCTTTTATTTATTTATTTATTTAATTTTATTTAAATAAATGGTGCAGTGGTTGAGAGTCCGCCTGCCGATGCAGGGGACGCGGGTTTGTGCCCTGGTCCAGGAAGATCCCACATGCCCCGGAGCGTCTGGGCCCATAAGCCATGGCCGCTGAGCCTGCACCTCCGGAACCTGTGCTCTGCAACGGGAGAGGCCACAACAGTGAGAGGCCTGCGTACCGCAAAGAAAAAAAATAAAAAATGTTTAGGACAAAGGTGTAAAAAGGTTATATTCTTTTTGCTTATTTTTTGGTTTTCCATACATTTGCCAACCCCTGACTCTATGCCAGTGTTCTAGATGTCTCTCGGGATGTGCATTCACATAAGACATTGTCTCTTCATCTTCTGGCAGAGTCTGTCCAGGAGTCCTCTGACAAGCTCTTGTGTGGACTGGCTACTGTCATCCTAAGGTCCCTCTTATCTCATATCTTCCTCCTTCTTGGTTCATTCCTTTGTTTTATGAAACACACTCTCCCATAATTTCCTAAGAAAAAGCATGTAGATTAATTTTTCACATGTCTGAAAATGTCTTCCTTCTACACATGCCCTTGACTCGTATTTTGTCTGGATAGATAAGTCCAGTATGGAGATCATTCTTCAGAATTTGGAAGGAACTGCACCATTGTCTTTTAGCTCCCTGTGTTGCTGTTGAGAAATTCTAAGTCATTCAATTTCTTAACATTTGTTCATCAACCTGACTGGGCCATGGGGTGCCCAGATATTTGGTCAAACATTATTGTGGGTGTGGCTATGAAGGTGCTTCTGGGTGAAATTAATACTTGCATCAGTAGACGGAGTAAAGCAGATTGCCCTCCTGATTTGGATGGATCCAATCAAGTGGGATCCTGAACAGAATAAAAAGGCTAAGCAAGAAGGAACTCCTCCTGCCTGATTGCCTTGAGCTGAGACATCGTTTTTTTTTTTCCTGCCTGTGAACTCAAACTGTAACACTGGCTCTTCATGGGGTCTGGAGCATGCCAACATTCCGACTATTGGTTCTCCTGGGTCTCCAGCTTGCCGACTACAGATCTTGGGACTTGTCAGCCTCTGTCACTGTGTGAGCCAATTCATTACAATAAAACCAATCAATACTCCCCTCCCCTCCATATATATATATGTCTCCTAATGGTTCTGTTTCTCTGGAGAACACTGATTAATACAATAAAGTATGCAAGGCTTTTATGATTTGACATGTTTACATCTCCAGGATTTTTGCTCAATACATCCTTCTCATATTTTCCTTTGCAATTAAAACCTTTTTGTTGTGAAACGTATCACACATACGTGCATACATCAAGAGTTAACAATAAAATGAACACTGTGCATCAACTGCTCAAATTAAGAAACAGTAATGGCACTTTAGAACACTGGCACTCAAAGTATGGTCCCAGGACAGAACTAGCATCACCTGGAAGGTTTAAAAACTGCTGAATCTCAGCCTCCCCCTGCTCTGGCTTAGAATCTGCATTTTAACAGGGTCTCCAAGTGATTCACACGCACATTAAGTCTGAGGAGTTCTCCTTAGAAGCCCCTGTATCCCTTCTCTTCAACCCGTGACACAGATATCTAATACCCTGATTTTGTGTTAATTGCTTTTAATAATAGTTCTACCACCAACATTTAATCTATCCCCAAACAACATTCCACCTAGTCTTGAAAAGGGAGGGCAAGCAAACACCAGCCATGCAAGAAGCAAGCTGCACTGATCTCACTGGACAGAGGCTCCAGAAGGAGGTGAGCAGAGCAGTCTTGGGTCATGGTCTGACTTCTGCTTCTATGGAAGTTGACAAGGTCCCCTCTGAGGAAGTTGCAAGCGAGGTCATGAGTGAGTCTTGGGAAACACAGGTTTCTCCACAGTTGGGCACATGGCAAGACATGCAGCATGTAGACCAGGCGCTGGACATGCAGCAGAAGTCTGGTCAGTGAGAGTGGGCTGCTCTGTACTTCTGCTTCTGACCCCAACGTGGCCTACCTCCCACTCTCAGGGAAAAGCTGAAAACTTCCATGAGTGTCCTTGGCAAAGCATGAAAGGAGAGACATGATCAATACAAGCCATCCTGGTATCACTTATCATCCTCCTCCAAGTAAACCCTTGTCATTTTTTTTTTTGTTGGGTCTCCTGTTTTCTGTATCTAATGTCTTACTCTTTCTTGATTTATTCTTTCAATATTGATGGAGTATTTCTTGCAGTAGCTTCTTAAAAAGGGTGACAGGTAAAATTTTTTAAATCCTTAATTTCTGAAAATGACTTTATTCTATACTCATTCTTGTTGTATACTTTGCCTAGGTATAGAATTCTAGGTTGGTAATCATTTTACTTCAGAATTTCAGCATCGTACTGTTGTCTTCTTGATTCCTATGGTGCCGCCAAGTAGTCCAAAGATACTCTGATTCTTGATATATGACCTAGTACCCTACCCTCCCCATGCTGGAAGTTTGTATCTCTTCTTTAAACTGAATGTTCAGAATTTATAACTGGCGTGGGTCTATTTTCTTCCCCAGTGCTGGGCACAGTGCGCCCTTTTAATCTGGCAACTCATGCCCTTAAATTCTCAAATTATTATTATTTTTAAAATATTTATTTTATTTATTTTCCTTATTTTTTGGCTGCGTCAGGTCTTAGTTGCGGCACACGAGATCTTCGTTGAGGCACGTGGGATCTTTTGTTACAGTGCGCAGGTTCTTCGTTGCAGCGCTCGGGCTTCTCCCTAGTTGCGGCGCTCAGGTTACTTTCTAGCTATGGTGTGCAGGTTTTCTCACTCTAGTTGTGACGTGCAGGCTCCTGGGAGCATGGACTCTGTAGTTGTGGTGCGCAGGCTCCAGAGCACGTGGGCTCTGTAGTTTGCAGCATTCAGGCTCTCTCGTTGAGGCATGCGAGCTCAATATTGTGGTGTGCGGGCTTAGTTGCCCCACAGCATGTGGGACCTTAGTTCCCCGACCAGGGATGGAACCCACATCCCCTGCATTGGAAGGTGGATTCTTTACCACTGGACAACCAGGGAGGTCCCTCAAATTATTTTTTAAATCATTTCTTTCTTCTAGTAACTTCTATTTTTCAGATGTTCAACCTCCTACACTGGTCATCTAATTTTCTTCTCTATTTTCAGCTTTGTCTTCTTTTTCTTTACTTTTTGGGAAAATTACTCATATTTCATACGTATAGTTCACGCACATATTTCATATTTTTATAATATTTCCAAGATTTTGTTTTCTGAATTAAAAAATTATTGTTTCATAAATACAATATATCCTCCTATCCCTCTCATTAACATCTCATTGGCCAAAGCAAGTCATATATCCAAGTTCCAAATCAAGGAATGGGGACGTATACTCTGCCTGCTCTGAAACTATGGCAAGGGTGTAGGTGTATAATATGACCCAAAGAGTGAAGAATTGAGACCAAACCTCCACACAACTAAGGGATATGACATATCCCCATGAATAACAGTGACTCATTTTAGCAGTGATAAGGGATGAAAGTCAGGGGACAGGTGGAAAAGGGAGGGCATCAGTAGGCAAGAAGATATATAGTTAAAAAGTGCCCCAAGTACAGTAGTTCCCCCTTATCCAGGGGGTTGCACCCCCAGTGGATGACTGAAACCGGGGATAGTACTGAAATCTATACATTTCACTTAAAGGAAGCACTTTACACTTTCTCTTTGGCATCTCTGAAATTCTGGCATCACCACTCTTGTGTTTTGGGGCCATTATTAAGTAAAATGAGGGTTAGATGCACTTAAATACCGTGACTATCAATCTGATAACCCAGATGGCTAAGTGACTAAAGGGTGTATAGGGTATACAGCGTAAATATGCTAGACAAAGGGATGATTCATGTCCCCAGGGGGACAGAGCACAAGATTTCATCACACCACTCAGAATGGCACCTAATTTAAAACTTATGAATTATTTCTAAAATTTTCTACTTAATATTTTTGGACAATGGTTGACCTCAGGTAACTGGAACAGTGGAAAGCAAAACTGCAGATAAGTGGGGACCGCTCTAATTCTGATATACATGACACTCTGCCACAGAGTATCCTTTTTTAAATAAATTTATTTATTTGTTTGTTTATTTTTGGCTGTGTTGGGTCTTCATTGCTGCGCACAGGCTTTCTCTAGTTGTGGCCAGTGGGTGCTACTCTTTGTTGTGGTGCACAGGCTTCTCATTGTGGTGGCTTCTCTTGTTGTGGAGCACGGGCTCCAGGCGCACAGGCTTCAGTAGTTGTAGCACACATGCTCAGTAGTTGTGGTGCATGGGCTTAGTTGCTCCACGGCATGTGGGTTCTTCCCGGACCAGGGCTCAAAGCCGTGTCCCCTGCACTGGCAGGCGGATTCTTAACCACTGCATCTCCAGGGATGTCCTGATATGCCTTTATTAAGAAGCCCTTATTAGGGACTTCCCTGGTGGTCGAGTGGTTAAGACTCTGTGCTTCCAATGCAGGGGGCACTGGTTTGATCCCTGGTCGTGGAACTAAGATCCCACATGCCAGCAAGGTGTGGCCAATAAATAAATAACTAAAGTCCTTATAATTGCTAAAAATTTTCCAAGCATATGGTTTGGAAAATCATAGTTTTTGTCTTGTAATTAATTTTTAAAAAATTGTGGTCACAAATGAACCTATCTATGAAACAGAAGTAGAATCAGGAACATAGGGAATAGACTGGTGGTTGCCAAGGGGTTGGGGGGAGAGGGTTGGATGGGGAGTTTGGGATTAGCAGATGCAAACTGGTATATATATACTGGGAACTATATTCAGTATCCTGTGATAAACCATAATGGAAAAGAATATGAAAAAGAATGTATATATCTATGTACAACTGAGTCACTGCTGTACAGCAATAAGTAACACAACACTAATTCAACTATACTTCAAAAATAATTTGTGGTCAAAAACCATATCATAAAAGTTACCATCTTTTTTATATGTACAGTACAGTAGCGTTAACTATATGCACACTGTTGTGCAACAAATCTCTAGAACTTTTCATCTAGCAAAACTGAAACTCTACGTCCACTGAACAACTCCCACTCCCTCCAACTTCCCTCCAGCCCTTGGCAACTACCATTCTACTTTGTGTTTCTAAGAGTTTCACTATTTTAGATATCTCAGATAAGTGGAATCATGCAGTATTCCTCTTCCTGCAATTGGCTTATTTCATTTAGCATGATGTCCTCAAGGTTCATCCATGTTTCAACATACGACAAGATTTCCTTCCTTTATAAGGCTTAATAATAGTCCACTGTATGTATACACCACATTTTCTTCATCCATTCATATCTGTTGATGGAAACTCAGATTGCTTCCACCTCTTGGCTATTATGAACAAGGCTGCAATGAACATGGCAGTACAAATCAGGGTCTACTGTCTTACCTCTGTCAACTCCACCTCTGAAATGATCCCAGCCTAAAAACATACAGCTTCTGACTCTTAATTCAGGGCTCCTTCCACAGTATCATTAACATTCGTTCAACAGATGCTTGCTGACTGCCAAATATGTGTGAGGTCTGGTGCTAAACTACTGGTCTTGCTCTCAGATTGCTCATAGTCTAATGGAGAGCAGCAAACACGCTAATTAAAGCTCAGTGTGATTGTTCTGGCACAGGTTTAAGTAACTAGCCTGGCTAGAGGAGGGACTTAGGAAAGAGGTCCTAGAGGAGATGGCACATGAGCAGAGTTCTGAATGGTGAGCAGGTGTCAGGCATTATGAGACTAGGGAAGGGCATACGCGTAAAGACACCTAGAGAAATTAGGCCATTTTCAAAGAACTGCATTCAAAGTATTTTAGGGAACTTGGAGTGTTGCACATGGGTTTCATTCCCATGGTGCCAGATGCCACCCCAATGACATGCTGCTCCAAATGTTCACCGTATACCAGTCTCTTCTGTTGCTCTGCTAGGCACAATAGTTCTTCACTGACTTAAGGGCCCTGAGCACTTAAATTGCCAAAGTTTGGCCTGCGAGTTGGGATGCTTTGAATTAAGACTGCCATAGAGTGGGCAGCAGGAGTGGTGATATTTTTCATTTAAAAACATCATTCTTCCATCCTCAACTAACCAAATAACATATAGCTCTTCAAATGAATGCTTAATATGAATAAAATACATGCAGGCAATGCACAGTATTTTATGCAGGCAACAAAACTCATGACAAGGCTCCATGCTCTTGAACTCTCCCTTAGAATTCAGAAGTGAGATGGTACTCACAGGGTTGTATAGTATTATTTGTATTTGAAAAATGAAGCAAACTTTTTCTGACAGAAAGCTGATTAACTTGAAAATGGAGACTCATTTTGCCAATTAGGTAGACATTTTTCATACATTAAACAAGCTACAGTCACAGCTCTAAGGTTCTGATGAAAATATATCTAAAGCAAATAAAAATATTTTATCAAAAAATACTGTATTGGCAAAGGTGTATTGAAATGAACAGTATTTTGATTTTCCCAACCAATTTTGAGTACATTAGGTTAAACAAGGTCCTTCTAAGTGAAAGAATAACAGGTATAATCAACAATCAATTGATAAATGTAAAGCCTTTGTGTTTCATTTCTCCATAAATGAGAAAGTGAATGACTGATGACTAGATTATCCTTTTGTAAGTGAGATGGTTTCTAATTCTCTGCTTTCATTAAAGTTGAAAGTATACCAAACCAAGCTGTCGTCTAATTGGTAAACTAATTTTGATGATACATATCACTGTGTGATTTTTGGCATACCAACTCAAATTTCAAAAACTTGATTAACATTGTATAATTAAATTTCTTCCTTTCTTTTATACTTATATGAACAAGGATTACTGGAACTTAAATGTATAAAAACAAACAAAAAATAGGAAAAGAATTAAGAACTATCATTTTGTCAACAAGTAATATTCATCCACAGTTATGTGAACAAATTGAGGTGGGAAAAGCCTCATCCATCTCATTAAGGGAGGCATGTATAATAAACCTGTACTTTTTTTGCTTAATTATTTATAAAAATTTATAATGTGCTTGTTATTTGTTGTATAATAATTTACTGTAATTCTACTTACTGAAATAAGAAATATATATAACACACAGGACCTATAAATGCTACATACATTCTTTTGTATAAATCGACTTTTTTTCTGGCCACGCTATGTGGCTTGTGGGATCCTAGTTCCATGACCAGAGATCAAACCCGGGCCCTCAGCAGTGAAAGCATGGAGTCCCAACCACTGGACTGCCAGGGAATTCCCTATAAATCAACTTTAAAGAGAGCAAAAAGGGAATTTACTGTATAGTAATAACCTATAAGAGACAAGAATATGAAAACGGATATATATGTGTGTAGGGCTGAATCACTTTGCTGTGTGCCTGAAACTAGCACAGCCTTGTAAATCAACTATACTCCAATTAAAAAAAAAAAGAAAGAAAGAAAGAAAAGGAAAAAGAAATGCAAGTTCCAAGAAAAAGGAATGATTTAACATTTCTGTTAGGACTTCCCTGGTGGCACAATGGTTAAGAATCTGCCTGCCAATGCAGGTGACATAAGTTCGAGCCCTGGTCTGGGAAGATCCCACATGCCACGGAGCAACTAAGCCTGTGCGCCACAACTACTGAGCCTGCGTGCCACAACTAGTGAAGCCTGCACGCCTAGAGCCCGTGCTCCACAACGAGAGAAGCCACTGCAATGAGAAGCCTGCGCACCACAACGAAGAGTAGCCCCCGCTCACTGCAACTAGAGAAAGCCTGCGCACGCAGCAACGAAGACCCAACGCAGCCAAAAATAATAAATTAAAAAAACAGGGACTTCCCTGGTGGCGCAGTGGTTAAGAAACCTCCTGCCAATGCAGGGAACACGGGTTGGAGCCCTGGTCCGGGAAGATCCCACATGCCGCGGAGCAACTAAGCCCGTGCGCCACAACTACTGAGCCTTGCTCTAGAGCCCGCAAGCCACAACTACTGAGCCCGCGTGCCACAACTACTGAGCCCACGCGCCTAGAGCCAGTGCTCCGCAACAAGAGAAGCCACCGCAATGAGAAGCCCACGCACCGCAACAAAGAGTAGCCCCCGGCTTGCCGCAACTAGAGAAAAGCCCACACGCAGTAAAATAAATAAATTAATTTAAAAAATAAATAAATAAACCTTGTTAAAATAAACAAAATTTCTGTTAAAGAAAAGCATTCTTTAAATGGTTGATGAAAGCATATCACTAAGGTATTCAGGTTCCACTGGCGACATTTTAAAAAATGATATAACCATTTTATTTTTAAATGTTAGTATTTATAATTCTCTGGAAGTTATATCCTCTGCAACTATAAACAGCATTTTTACCCTTTTTCTTTTCTCTTTTTAAAATAGTTGATTCACATTAAACATATGTAGCACTTATGTGTTACATAAATTTCTTATTTCATATATTTCACTTAATAAATTGTTACAGTAATTTAATATACAATTGATTAACACAACCAATGCATTACAATTTTTCATAAGCTTAAAAACTTAGGATGAAAAGTTCAAAATGTCAACATAAAATGTGTGAGGCAGGATTCAAAATGTTTCAAAATTATTCAGTCCAAACACCCAGTATCAAACACAAAGCTTTTCGTGATATGACTCCTACCTTTCCAGTTTTATCTTCCAGCCTCTCTGGCACTTTAAGCCTTAAATTCAAAGATTTACTCACTGTCATAATTTTGTGCTTTTGCTTAGTTTCTCAAAGAAATCAAAATCCTATTAGATGTCCCCTGATAAGAGCTCAAGTCCGCATGCATATTAGCCTATTAAATGTTTGGAAATATCCTAAATAAAGGAAACTTTAAATTTGTTTATCCCAGTGTCACCCAAATTTGCTCAACTCTAGAACTGTTTTAACAGCCCATGAAATTAGCGTTTCATATAACGCCCTTTGGGAAAACATCTGGCAAAATATTAAGACCCATTTTAAAAGTCAAGTCTTTAAAACTTTCCCAACTTCACCCAAGGGGCATCCCTTTTCTAGTATTCCCACAGGCTTTTCAGCCCTCAACAGGGCTTTGCAATGAACTGTTTACCACCTACTCCCCAAGAGACTGCATGACACACAGGTCTGGCACCACCACAATTTCTGGCTCCCAGCAGGAGCTCAATGTTGGTTGAACAAATAACCAACTTAAAGACGGAAATAGAGACTTCCTTGGCGATCCAAGTGGTTAAGACTCTGCTCTCCCAATGCAGGGGGCACTGGTTCAATACCTGGTCGGGGAACTAAGATTCTGCATGCTGCAGAGCGTGGCCAAAAAAAACCAAAACAAAACAAAAAAAACCCCCCAAAACACAAAACTCAAAAAAACAGGAAATGAAGAAAAGGAGTGGATAATTCCCAAGTTTCTACTTTGGATGACTGGACTAGGGAAAATACTCTGAAGAAACATAAGACTGGCAAGAAAAAGGGAGAGTCCCTTTTGGACATGTGGGAAATCAAAGTGGAAATGTCCAAGAGACAGCTGGACCTGAACCTTGGTAGAGATATCTGGAGAATCTCATTATTACAGGTGATAGATGAAGCCATGAAAGAATCAATGACAGGGACTTCCCTGGTGGTCCAGTGGTTAAGAATCCGCCTTCCAATGCAGGGGATGCGGGTTCGATCACTGGTCGGGGAACTAAGATCCCATATGTCGCAGGGCAACTAAGCCCGCAAGCCACAACTAGAGAGCCCACGTGCCACAACTACTGAGCCTGGGCGCCCTGGAGTCCGCACACCACAACTAGAGAGAAGCCTGTGCACTGCAACAAAGAACCCGAGCGCCACAATCTTAAGATCCCACATGCTGCAACGAATATCCCACATGCCACAACTAAGACCCGATGCAGCCAAATAAATAAATATTAAAAAAAAAATGACATTAACCCAGGAAAAGAAAACTGAGTGAAAAAAGTAGAGAATTTAGTTAGTTGGGGACCATGAATGTTTAAAAAGTGTGCAAAGAAAGTTTCTCAAGCCAAAAAAATTGGAATTCCCTTCAATGCCTCCCATTTGCCCCCATCCAATCCATCTAGTCCATCAGCAACCTCTGTCACCTCTGCCTTAAGAAGCTGTCCAGAATCCATCTCCTCCTCTCCATCTGCACTACTACCACCAGCCCCAGCCTAGACAGTGCAAAAGCTTTAACTGCATCCACTCTTGCCCAGACCAATCCCAGACATCCTCCATCTAGCACCAGAATGGCCTTTAAAAAATGTTAGATCATGTGATGTTTTTGCTTCAAATCCTGCTATTGCTTCTCGCTGCACCTGATCTGATCCTTGCTTACTCATACCAGCTGCATACCTGCTGCTCTGGCCACACTGACCTCCTTTCTGTCTTCATGCAAGCTCAGAAGGTTCCTGCCTCCGAGACTTTGTGCTGGTGGTTCTAACTGGAATGTTCTTTTCTGAAACTTTCAGCTGATTCATAAACTCCTGTCATTCAGGCCAAATTAAGACAAAGCTGCTACTACCATATCTAAAGCTGCTGCTACAAATCACTCAGTATCACATAACTCTTTAAATTTTTTCTTAGCATTTATTATAACTTAAAATTAATTTAAAAAATTATTGATCTCTCTCCGTAAGAGTAGAGTTTCAATCTGTCTTGTTCACTGCTGTATCCCTAGCAACTAAAATATGCTCTGGCCCACAGTAGGCACTCAAATATTTGTTGCATGAATTAATAAGGGAAAGCAGGAAGGAGACAGAAAAAAAGTCAGAAAGCTGGAAAGAAAATCAGAAGAGAGTAGAAGCTAAGAGAAGAGTCTTAGGAAGGAGGAAGTCAAAAAGAATGATGACTAAGAAGCCACTGAATTTGGTAATTCCATCTTTGGTGTCCTTTAAGGGGGCAGCTTTGGAAAAGTAAAAGAGGTAGAAGGCAGATTACAATGGGGCAATGAGTAAATGGGAAGTACAGTGGAAAGCACAAAGGGAAGGAAGGAGATAGAATACTATTTTGAGGGTGAGAAAAGACAAAAGAAAGGAGAATATGTGCTCCTGTTTCAAGCTAAAGGGAAGGACCCAGTGGGAAAGGGGATACTGAAGATAAAAAAGGAAAGATGGTACTATGACAAGGCCGCAAATGTTACAGGAAGAAATGAGATTCTAAAGCCACATTAGTCATCTGTTCTCTAAAATTATCCCACATGATTACAGAACAATGTCTGTTTTATGTTTAGAAATATCTACTCCCTGAAAATAATTTGTTATTTACATAATTCCTACACAAGTTCGGTCTACAAAATCATTATTAAAATTTCACACATCTTTCTTAACTCTTAGAAGGTACACACTGGGTGCTTGGGGTAGAGAGCCATATGCACAGTGTTCTCACAGGTGGTTCAGAGAACAAAAGTTTTAGGGAGAAAGAGAAGACAGAAAGAGGTATGTATGCAAATGATAAAGCAAATGGGGCATGATGATGACAATGGGTAGAATCTAAGAGGAGGGTATGCAGATGTTCTTTGTACTATTTGTGCAGTTATGTATCTATGTATCTTTTATCTATAAAAGTTAAAAAGAGAGAAGAAAGAAAAAGAGGAAAGAAGAGAGAAAGGAAGGAAGTTACAGATTAACATTTTTCATGAACTTAAATGCAAAAAATCCTCGACAAAATATGAACATTTTGAATCTAGAGATATATAAAAGAGTTCTTAAACATAACACCAAAACACAATTCATAAAATAAATGATTATAAACTGGATTTTATCAAAATTAAATTTTTCTGTCCTGTGAAAGATCTTATTAAAAGGATAAAAAGAAAAAGAAAAAAAAGAGAGAGAGAGAAACACTGCATGCCTAAACTAAGCAGGAAAGGCAACTTCCATGAATGGTTGGCATGCAACCGTCAAATTTCTTGGTAGACTATCACAACGACTTAAGGAGTAAGCAGCAAAAGTGTGACAATGGTGGATAAGGGGATGTGGCATAAACCTTTATAACATTTTACTAAAAGAAGGATTTCCCTGGTGGTCCAGTGGCTGAGGCTCTGCACTCCCAATTCAGGGGGGCCCGGGTTCGAGCCCTGGTCAGGGAACTAGATCCCACATGCATGCTGCAACTAAGAAGTCCACGTGCCATGGCAAGGATCCCGTGTGCTGCCACTAAGACCAGGTGCAGCCAAAATAAATAAATATTAAAAAAAAATTTTTACTAAAAGGAAATGTTCAAGCTATTGTAGAAGACTATTTTCATGACAGAATGAATGTATAAAGTGAGTGGATAATTCTCTATTATCTGGCATCCCTAATACAAAGAAGTCAATCTGGACTTCCCTGGTGGCGCAGTGGTTAAGAATCCGCCTGCCAATGCAGGGGACACGGGTTCCATCCCTGGTCTAGGAAGATCCCACATGTCGCGGAGCAACTAAGCCTTGTGCCATAACTACTGAGCCTGTGCGCCACAACTACTGAGCCCACGTGCCACAACTACTGAAGCCCACATGCCTAGAACCCGTGCTCCGCAACAAGAGAAGCCACCGCGATGAGAAGCCCGTGCACCGCAATAAAGAGTAGCCCCCAATCCCTGCAACTAGAGAAAGCCCCCGTGCAGCAATGACGACCCAACGCAGCCAAAAATGAATAAATAAATTTTTAAAAAAGTCAATCCTATCATTAGAAAACTACTATTTGGTTTTTAATGAGCACACACAGTATGAAGAAAACCTAATGAGGTAATTCCTTGACAATTAGAGTAGAAAAAAGTCTGAAGCACTGTTTCTGATCCATCTCTAACAGTATCTACAGTAGGAAGATAGTGGTCAAGGTTTTGTTGTGGTGGAATATCCTAAGAAGGGGAAAAACATAAGCAGAAGGTGTACTCTACTAGTAATTTGACTTGATCCCTTTTCACTTGTACAAATGGTTTACCGATGGTAACTTTGCTATGAAATGACTGCCTAAGAGTACTACAGGACATTTGGAAAAAAAATAAGAATAATATTCCTTATGTAAGGAATATTAATTAGATCAAATACATACGCAGAATTGTCAAAAATAACAATGACTAAGAGGCACTTTCTCCCCTCCATTTCTCTGGCAAAGCTGTGCTCTCTCTCCAAGCCAAAATCCTACCAAGGCAAGGACTCTCCCCCTCTCTGAACTGAAGGAGCCACTAAAACGGAACAAGCCACTGTGTTCTTAGTGACACTGATCTTCCATTCCTAAAACCCCACTCCAAGGCCAAAGAGCTCACCTAGAATCACTTGGAGACTGAAGTGAAAAAGGTCCTTCTTCCTAGTAAGGAGGTTGAAGAGCAATTCCATTCTAAAGTTTAACTCATGAAATCCATGGGTCAAGGTTTAATGTGATAAGACATCAACATAACATGGCACACCTAATCACCCAAAAGAATGACTGACAGGCCAGACTCAAGTTCTAACACACTCAGAATTAATTTCTCTTCAAACAGCATGTCCAATTTCTCTCTAGTAGTTTAGGACTAAAAATATCATAGGGGATCTAAATTCTTAGTCTCTTTAAACAAACTGAATCACTACTAATATACATTCTAGGGGGTGGTTCAAGGTAACTATGTGAGTGTAAAATTGAGATTTTTATGAGCTTTCACTATTTACTTAGACGGAATTACCACCCACAACTCTTTTTTAAAATTAATTAATTTTTGGCTGTGTTGGGTCTTATTGCTTCGCGTGGGCTTTCTCTAGTTGCGGTGTGCGGCCTTCTCATTGTGGTGGCTTCTCTTGCTGCAGAGCACTGGCTCTAGGCGCACAGGCTTCAGTAACTGTGGCACGTGGGCTCAGTAGTTGTGGCTCACGGGCTCTAGAGCGCAGGCTCAGTAGTTGTGGAACATGCGCTTAGTTGCTCCGCGGCATGTGGGATCTTCCCGGACCAGGGCTCCAACCCATGTCCCCTGCATTGGCAGGCGGATTCTTAACCACTGCGCCACCAGGGAAGCCCACCCCCGACAACTCTTAAAAGTCTTTCCTTTGACTGTGAGCTGCACCCCTCCCTGTCTCCCAGGGCTTACAGTCTGTTTGCAAGACATGTCCTAAAGTAGTATGTGACGTTGTGCTTAAAATAAATAGCATAGACAATACATTTCCTAAATGTTTTGACAAAGGAGATTCTAACTGCTGTGGGGTAGGGTGGAAACTGGTTTTAAAGAGGAAGATGAGATGGCCCTGAAGGATGTCAGGATTCTGAAAGGTGATGGGGGAGGGTCCTGCAGGCAGCCTTTCCATTTATGAAATATTTTTCACATCGACACTCATTTCTTTTGAGTCTTATAAAAATCCTAGAGGAAACCAAACACATCCTCAGTTTACAGACAAGAAAAGTGAGGATGAGAAGACTTGACTATGTAAGACTTGATAACAATAAGCAATGAGATGTCCAGTAGCCCAAGCTAGTGTGGGAGAGAATAAGGAAAATAATTCAAACAGAGCATAGGGGCTGTGACACACCTAGCATTTAAAGGGTGAAAGAGACTGAACACCTTAAGACTAATTAGGGAAGAGTACTGCAACAGCCCAGGTGAGACCTTAACAAAGGCATGAATTTAAAAACACACAAATTAAATTGGTAACATTTGTTCTAAACTTAAAATTACCAAGAAAACAACAGCAAGGAACCTTATAATCAGTCTCAGGAAGGAAAACCTCTAACCAACAAATTTCCTGAATATCTACTGAGAACCCAAAGGGCATAATACTTTACCAACAAACTCTAATATCATCAGAGGTTTTAAACAGGCTTATAATGAAAACTGGCTTTGTCAACAGTATTGCTGGAATCACAAATTCACAAATTTCAGGGTTGCCTAAATAAAGAATACCTTTGTACACCTCAATGAGCAGTACTATGTCTTTACTAAGATTTCCAAAGATTCTTGATTTTCCATGCAGAACAGTTTGGTCAACTAAAGGCCGTTTTATTTCCATATTTAAGCCCTGACCCTGCGAAGAGCAAGGACCCAATGAACATTTGCAGAATAAATGAAGCCACTATCACAGGCAACTTAAATGCCAGTCTCTTCCAAAATAAAAGTTCTCAAAATTTCGGAATCCAGTCTGGAAGAAAAACCTTTCACCGACAGTTCGCCAGCCTTCCCACCCGGGACCTTAACGTAAGGTCCTTAGGGTCATGTTTTCCCAAAGTAACGCCACAGTGCCATTTCCCGCAGATGACAACCACTCAGTCCCTGCCATGTTAGCCTCCCCCGAGTCAGACCAGAGAAGTTGCGGGCACTGGGGAAGTCTCAAAGGGCCCTGGGCGGCGTCAGGGGCAGCGTCTCCCGGGAAGGGGCTGCTCCCCGAGCCCTACTCACCGCGACCGGGAGGCCGTGCTCTGGGCCATCGGCGGCGTCGAGGCGGGGGGCCGGGGCGGGCGCCGGGGCCGGGGCCTGAGCTGGGGCCGGGGCGGGCGGCTGCCGGTGCTTGCCGGCGCGCTTGGCCTTGGCCTGGATGCAGCGCTGGTGGAGAGCGAAGGTGTGCTGGCGCTCGAGCTCCAGGCGCTCGGGCGATACGGCCTCATAGCGGGCCTCGCAGGTGCTGTGGTGGCGCCGGCACAGCTCGATGCGCCGGCGGAGGCGCTCCATGACCGCGCTGTGTCGCGGCAGCGCGAACTCCGCCATGGGGCAGGTGGGCAGCACCATGGGCCGCGGGCTGCACGGGCCGGGCCCGAGGCGGGCCTCTCGGGGCCGGCTGGCACGGCAGGCTCCGCTCCCCGCCGGCTGCCCGGCTGCCTCACGGCCACGCCATGGCTCCGCGAGCTGCGGAGCGGGCTCGCGCGCGGCGGGGGTCTTCCTCTGGCCCCGCTCGGCCCAACCCAGGCAGTCGCTCGCTGCCCACCTCAGGCCTCGGCCTGTCCCCGCCGCCCCGGCCCCATTGTTTTCCGCGCCGCCGCCGCCGCCATCTTAAAATTGTTTTCAGGGCTCTCGGAAAAGGGCGGGGCTCCGGCAGGCGAAAGCGGCGTCACAGCTGATGAACAGGGACTGCGGCCAAACAGAGAAGGAAGAGCGGGCCACCCGAGGGGCGGGGCCTAGCACGCCAGAGGCGCGCTAGGGCTGCTCCCGTGCGCAGTTTAAAAGGAACTCTAAAGTGAGGCGGAGGGAAGCAGGTGGGCGGGCTTCGGTCCTCCTCACCCGTGTAAGTGACCGACAAGAGCCGGCTCTAAACGCCGCCTCACGCGGACAGGCCCTTCCGGGTCCGCCGCGGAAAGACGGCCAGTCGGCGCGGCGTAACCCGCCAGATCCAGACGCTCCCGGCACCACAGCGCTTCATAATTTTATTCCTCCTGTAGCTTCTTAAATGGGGCTTTGATAAGTTAAAAAGTATCCAGGGTTTTTCAGTGTCAGCTGTTTTCGTTCGACCTCACGGCTCACATTCAGCCTCACAATTGGTAAGAATTGTACACGGGTGAGGTGAAGAGGTTTCTTCTCGCGCTGTTCTGAATCGAGACTATATAATCTTCCCTTATATAAATTTTGAACAAATTTCAGAAGTTCAATTACTACAACAACAAAAGCCCTAGCAGACAGGAAGAAGAGGATGTGAAGGAGTCTAGCTTCTTTTCTGGTGTGTGTGTGGGGGGTAGAACTGCAAAGGATGATGCTTCAGTAAAAAAACAGGGAGCCTGGCCTGCAAGCTTTACATTTAAAAGATGGTCTGTTAGGTAAAACTGAATCTCAACAAAATACAACTAAAGACAATTACACTCTAGTATTATACCTAGTAGGCAAAGGGAGTGGGAGACTGTAGGGGAAAAAACAGGAGCAATGAAACTACAGACCGTCTCTGTTGGGCCAAGACAAACTAGAGACAGGTATTGGCACCCTAACTGCTAAAAAGTTAACAGGAGGTGCCAAAAGGCTGCACAATGAGAGACACCATAAACAGCTCAAACTTTGGTATAGTAACTTATTACTAGGCCAATGAAAATGTTTTATTTTAAAATCAGAAGAAAAAATGGAGTCCTTATTCAAATAGTACTTGTTTTTATACAAATGCAGTAAAAAATACAAGTTGCCCACCAAGGCAATAGTGCTTAGGGCTCATGAACGCCATAACATAGTCTTGCTTTTACCATTCTTCAAACATAAATTTTACACCAGAATTAAATAAATTTCTTTTCTAATGGGAAAGATAATCCTAACTAGGAGCAGTACATTTTGGGTACTCTTCAGTAAGCAATTCAAAAGCCTAATAATACTGCATAAAAAAGTTATGGCCTAATGTTCAAAAATATCTCTGAAATATGTAGGAATATATAAAAGATGGAGTCTGATTCTGAACAAAGATTTATTTTCTAATAAATGTTTAAAAGTCGAATGGTTCCCATAAATCTCAAAGAATAATCTACAAATTACCATTCCCTTTCTGAGCTGCTATACCTATTACAGAACTGAAATACCGAACCCCAATCCAGCAGGAAAAGGATGCAAAGCCTACTCTGAATTATATTCAAATCCACGTGGTGAGATGTAGTAATTATTTCACCGTCCATAATAGTTTCTGCAATATTAGAAAATTTCATGTAGTAGTCAATTAAAGGAAGATCAACCCACTATTGAGCCAGTAAAACACACAAATTGAAGGTTATTATGAAAGAAGGTCAGTCAAAAGCAGATGCTTAACACAGGGCTTTAATATAATACCATTTAGTAACGCAACAATTGGAGAAAAATGAAGAGTATTTTATGGATGAGAGAAACTGAGGAACACATCTGATGGAGTGGGCATTTTACAACAATGGGACAAATAACCAGCATGTAAAATCATAATGTAAGTGCCTTTTAAAGAGCTGAATACTGCTGCTGGTCATTCATTAATGTGTCAGACTTCTAATCAGAAGGCTGCACCTTCAACAAAGAGTGAAAAGAAAACCAAGAAATGACTTTTTGTTTTGTCTTTCTTTTTTTGGACAAACGTTGCTAAATTACCCTTGGAAAGGCAAATGAACAGTCTACTGATTTATACTTGTTATTCCACAGCTCAGCTGGAAGAAACCGTAATGTCAATGGAGGGTAAAGAAGGCAGATTTCTGGAAATGCAATGATCCCACACACTTGCTTCAAGGAGAAACCTGCAGACATATTTTCAGGTCTTGCTAAGTAACTGTTTATTTGCACTCAATACATTTGGGAAAGTCTGCTACATAGCTAAGGTCACTGTGACCACAGAACAACAGATGAAAAGGATAAAGCACTGAACAGTAAGAAAAATGCATCCCACCCTCATAAGAATTTAAGTGAACCAGTAAAAAAACTGAAGATAAACAAAATAAACAGATACAGCCTTCATCTTTTATGAATATACTTCCTCCCCAATATCTCCCCAATATAAACACTCTGGAGTGTTTATATATTCAGTGCAAGGAACAGTATCATCGGTACATTTGAAACACCTCTGAAAAAACAATAAAGCTAAAAAAAAATCTAATTCTGAATACATTTCAGTGTGGTGTAATAATGATGTTATTACACTATAGTGATGGGGGAGAGGCTCTGATAGCACCCATCTGCATTCCACATGAAAAAACAAACCTAAGATCATTTCTTAAAAATTATACAAGCCACATACTTAAAAAAAGTTTTGAACAGGACTGCTTTATCATGTAATTTAAGACAGAACTGTTACATGAACTGCAAATAAAGACTTAAAAGATTTAGCAGCTACAAAAATCAGAAAACTCATGCTAAAAGTCACTTCTCCATAAATACTTTTAGCCTGTGTTCAATTACAGTCAATTCTGAATTGGCTCGCCTCTGGATTAGACTTCTAAAGTCTTTACACGGAGTAAAAGAAATGGTAAAGATGAAGGACACTATTCTATCGTGTACTTTGACCCTGGAAAGGTGTGGGTCTGCTTAATAAAGGAAGAAACATACACATAATCACAGTAAAGCTTAACACTATGCAGAGCTCATAAGCATTTTCAGCAACGGACTGCAAGCTGTGCTGTGAAGACAATGCATAGCAGAGAAGAAAGCTGGGAATTTGGGGAAATTGAGAAGGTAAAACAGTGTCAACACAGTGGAAGATGTGATGAAAACATCTGCCTCTACTCTGGTAGCGTTCCTTTAAGAAGCCACCTGCTTGAGAAGGCTGGAGCCCAGACACTCCCAGGGTGTGAAGAATGAATGCCCGAGCGCCACATTATGCCACCTCCTCCACTAACTGCAAAGCTGTCTGGGAACTGAGCTGTTCCAAAGGCAAAAGAACACACATACTTCATGGCCTAACCAACATCAAGTGAAAAGTTTTTTTCTTTTTGTATGTCTATTTTTAATACAATTTTAACAGAACCTTTATATAAATTTGGGCTTCCATCCAATCACTCTCCTCAATTTCCTTAGGAGGAATTGAATAATGGAAGCAAGCAAAACAAGATTATAACCACAAATGACTGCACTTTAAACATGATTATCAATTTTAAGGGACAAAGACACGTGAATATTTTGTAATACCAAACTTAAAAAACAAAATCAGTTACTTCAAATTCAGCCCCCTAGCATTTTTAAAGGTTGGTGTTATTTCTGCATGGACAGATTAATATATTAAATTAAGCCAAGATTTTTAAAGACTGACAAAGTTCTATCACTCTATTTTAAAAAACAAAGATGTTTAAAAACAAAAAAATACAAGTTAGTTGCTTCATGTTACATTTCACAACCATTATGTTAAATGCTTTCTTTCTACAGAAACAGGGTCCTTTATGTCACAACTGCAATTATTTACTGCTAGATGTTTAAAATTACACGGGCTAGTGTTCAGCTGGAACCTGTTGATGGTGACTCTGAAGGTTTTCTGAGTTTCAACCTAAGATGTGCCAGGTCCTCTCCTAGGACCCACACTTTGCAGGGGAAGGGCAGGGAGAGGAAATCACAGATCAAGTTCTTAAGATTGTTTCACTCTCTTCGCGGCTTTCTGTTTCTTGGTGATCTGTTCAAAATTTCATCCTCCTGTTGGTTGAAAAAACAAGAAATTCACTATAATTAGCATATTTTTTAAAAAAGTAAAAGTTCACCAAGTTTTCAAATGAGCCAGGCTGAGTATAACCCATCTGAGGAAAAACAGGAAAAGAAAAATGATTGGAAGAAAATGCATCAAAAACAATGTTGGCTCAAAGGTGGTGGGATTGTATGTGTTCTAATTCAGTCTTTGTTTTCTAAATCTAACCTATAAGCATTTTCTTTAAAAAGGACCAGACACCAGGCTTTCACATGTTATCCTGCTTAATCCTGAATAACTACTGGCCTGTGGACACATTAGTCCCACTTTGAGGCTGAGAAAGCCTCAAAGATTCATGAGGACTAAAGGCTATCAAAGCTGAGTCCCACATAAAACTCAAGACTACAAACCCAGTGCTCTTTCTACTCTACACACACTTATTGTGTGAGGAAGTTTGGGGTATATAAAAACAGACTGGTCCCTACCTGAAAGAACTATGCATTCTAGTTGAGACAGAATACGTCCACTGAAAATATAAACAACATTGACCTTTATCAATAGAAGGGCAGAGTTGTGGTAGCTGTAAATGGAAACTGGGTAGTTTCCAGAAAGGATCAGAATGAAACAGCAGTGCTTAGAAAAGGGACCTTGGTAGACTATTCTCTTTCCCTCATACCTCATATCCAATCCACCAGAAAGTCCAGATCAGAAGCTCACATCCTTCTCTCCTATCACCCTGCTCTGGGCCACCATATCTTGCCTGGATTATTACAGTAATCTCCTAACTAGGCTCCTTGATTCTCCCTGGTCTGTGAAAAACACAGCAGCCAGAGTAATCAGGTCTGATCACTCCTTTGCCCCAAAGCCTACAATGGCTGCCCATTTCACTAGGAGGAAAAGCCAAGCCCCTACAACAGCCTAGGAGGCCTCACCTAATCTGGAGCCTTCCCCATGTTCCTTTTCTCCACCCTCTTAATCTACTGACCGTACTGGCCATCTAGACTACCACTTCAGGCCCTTGTACCGGCTGTCCTCTCTGCCAGGAATGCTCTTCCCATGGACATCTCCATGGCAAAGTCCTTTATCTCTTTCAAGTCTTTGCTCAAATGTCACCTCTCCACTGAGGCCTACCTACCATCTTTTAACATTACATACAACACACCCCGCCTCCAGCATTTCCAATACCTTTTCCTGTACAACTTTTATTTTTCATAGTCCATTGCTTTTTAACATACTGTTCTCATTTACTTCCTTATAACGTCTACTGCTTACTGTCTGTTTCCTTCCACTAGAATTTAAGTTCCCCAGATGTAGCGTATCTTTGTCTGTCTTGTTCACTAACAATACCTGGTACACAATGGGTACTCCACAAATATTTATTGAATGAACGAAAGAATGACTCCATCAGCAAAAGGGACAAAAATTTTAGAATGCAGTGATTTGTCCAATACATATTTTTAAGGGCACAGTGAGGAGAGGTAGATGATGACACAGAACTGTAAAATAATAACCTGAAGTTGCCATCTTAGAAAGCATTTTGTTAGTCTTTCCTTACCTTCTATTTATTACAGAAAACCATTTTCAGCACAGAAAATACTTTTGAGATTCAGATGTAATTTGAAATTTAATTTTTTAGTGCTAAGAATTCCACTTTTACAAAATTGGCTGTAATGGAATTTTTACTGCCACAGCCATTGAAAATTACCCTATGAAAATACTCTCTACTTAAATGTACCTTCACTGAGTTGCTTGAAACATTAAGATATACTCTTCCCCTTTCTATTACCTCTGCTTTAGGTTTCCTATCTTCCTCCTCTTGACTGACAGTGCCACCATCTTCTTCAACGTCACTTTTTTGCTTCTCTTCTAAGACAGAAGACAAAGTAAAACAACTGAGCAAAATCTTATACTTGTTTTTGGTAACTAGAAAATCAGCATTAGAACACACCTCTAGAGTCTGAAACAATCTTGACAGTAACTTGCTTATAAGGGTTTGAAACGTCTTCTTAGGATGTTGTTTTAAAGCAGATATTTTGGGGTCTACTTCTTACCAAGTTTCTCTTCACCTTCCTCCTCCTCATCTCCCTTTTCCTTTTCCTCTTCCTTTTCTTCTTCGTCCTCCTTCACATCTGGTTGAGGAGCATCAGTCTTCTTGTACTCCACAGGACTGGGCTGTTTCTGAAATATTCCCCCAAAGCATGACAGTTTTGTTCACATTTTATATATTACGTTACCATATAATTACCGAAGGCCTATGAGCAAAGTTCTGTACAAAGGCTATATGCTGGGGTAGATACAAAGAAATGAGTAAGATGGAATTCCTGCTTGAGAGCTTCCTCTTCACTGAGCATGTGTATGGTTCAAGGTAGAAGGAACAGTAGAAGCTAAGGGGTCAGGCAGGAATGTGCAAATCTAACTAGTCAAAGGTGACTGAGGTACAGATATGCAGAATAGTGGTGGGGGGATAAGGCTGGAAAGGAAGATTGGGGATCAGGTTACAAAACATCTTGAATGCAAGGTGAAGCATAATCCTCATTTAGTAGAAGTAGAGGGTCTAAACAAAATTTTCTTTTTTTGATTGCATATAACAAAGGCTAAAGAATAAGGCTGTATCAGCCCTACATGTGTTTTGCGGGGGAACGGAGGGTAGGGATGCTGAGGGAAAAATGGATAATGAGAAATCAAAGACTGAATTATAAAGTATTTGAATAGAAACAGCTATGCCAGAAGGAAAAGCTAGTTTGTGCCCAGATGGCTCAGTTTTATATCTCTAAGTTGTTTTTTTCTTTTCTTTCAGAAAGCTTCTGTCAAATGTGAAGGAGAGTAATATAGTAGGCTAATACTATTAGAAACCGAGGGGCTAACAATCCTACTTCAATCTGGGCACAATAAATGGCCACTGAAAGTAGTGAACAGGGTTTCAGAAGTCAACACCAAATGTGGCCCAGTCACTACTGAGCTGCTACAAAGAAAAACCTCAGGCAATGTATCTTAGTTATTTTTAACAATATAAGAGTGAATCAAAAAAAAAAAAAAAAAAGAGTGAATCAAAATAAAAAAACAAAGCAAAAACAAACCAGCAACAACTCATACCTTTCCAGAACAGCAGAAGAGGATGACAAGAAATACGGGCAGAGCTACAGTCAAAATGTAGACCACCCAGAGCCATGGGCGCTCCTCGGCTGCCTCAATCATCTGCCCCACTACACCTGGCTGAAAAACAAGACAGGACTCATTTCAAGTTTTGGCTTTTGACACTAAATACAGGCTGTACTGTCCCACTGTTCAATTACCGCATGGCACTACTCAGGCACCTTTTTCAGAGGATTCAAGCCTAGATGTTCACACAATGTAAAAAGGAAATAAGAGAAAAATTTCGATTTTCCTGCTCTCTTTATCATCAAGGGGATTTCCCCTTCCTAGGTGTGAAAGCTGGCTTCTTAATCACCTACAAAGGTTTCCTTAACCTCAGGGACCAGTGAATGAAGAATTTCTTGATCTCAATGTCTCTCCAATTCCCATCTTGGCCTTATGACCAATTATGTGAAAATTCCATTTATTGGGTAAACCAAGATTCAGTATTTAAGAGTGCATTAGCATATACCCTAAATGGCAAATTTTGTTAAATATCTTAAAAAAATTTTTTTTTAATTGGAGTATAGTTGATTTATAATGTTGTGTTAGTTTCTGCTGTACAGCAAAGTGAGTTAATTATACATATATCCACTCTTTTTAGAGTCTATTCCCATATAGGCCATTACGGAATAGAATTGAATAGAGTTCCCTGTGCAATACAGTAGGTTCTTTTTAGATATCTATTTTATACATAGTAGTGTGTATATGTCAATCCCTGTTAAATGTATCTTAACACAATTAAAAAAAAAATACCCTACACATACCACAAATACAGACTCTAAAGCCATTA
Organism: Delphinapterus leucas; assembly: GCF_059928025.1. NCBI lineage: Eukaryota > Metazoa > Chordata > Mammalia > Artiodactyla > Monodontidae > Delphinapterus > Delphinapterus leucas. The sequence goes on from NC_143131.1 coordinate 159,842,051, forward strand.
TATTGGCCTAATGAAATCATGTCCAAAGCCCCAGTATTTTGTCTTTAGCAGACAAAGGTCACACTTTCTATGCCAACATCCCCCAAAAAGGGAAAAGACAAATCTTAGAAGATAGCTTTTCACAACAGAAGCAATTAGTTACCTGTAATAAAAGACATAAATGCACAATAAACAAGCAAGCACAAACCTCAGCAGCCCCATCCGCAGCTTTCTTCAGACCCCATCCATCATTGGCCCAATCGTCAACTACTCTTCTATCACCAGAAACAATAAAGTTGTCAAAAAAAATGTCTGAGGTCATAGACCACAGTTCTAAACCAATAGCACTAAAAGGAGTCATCTTGAAAGGCTCCAGATCTTCAAAGAAATCTGGATTTGGTATTTTCCGGGGTTTCCAGATTCCCTAGAGAAAAATATTTTAAAAAATCATTTCAGATAATGATCACCACAAATTTATGGTGAACCTAAATAAGAATTAAGATGAATTCTGCATTACCTGCGAGTTAAGTGCTGACCTTGTAAAACTTAAGTAACAGGAAGAAAACAATAAATGCTACTGATGCCTCTAAGACATCTGGACTCCAGCTACTTTCAATTTCATCCATGACCTTGATCCAAACACCTTGCTCTACCTGGCACATTCCAACAGCCTCCACTCTTATCAACTAACTGCTGGTAGGAGTGGGAGCATAAATCAGTACAGACTCCTTCAGTGGTGATTTAAAATGTACACAATCTTCAACCAGATATTTCACCTCAGATAACTACCTAGAGAAATAGTTACCACATATACTCAGACATTTACAAGGAAAATTACTGCAGCAAGGACTCTAAAAGCAAAAATGGCAATTCACCTAAATGGCCATCAACAAAACAGCTAAAGCGCAATTTTTAACTTATCTTATTGCTTGCACAAGTACATTTAAAAACAGAAAAGTATATACATAGTAGATACATAGAGATACAGACCTACACTTTACATTTTGAAGTGTGACAGAGTAGAAATTAATGATTTTAAATAATTTGACTAGAACAGAAACAGAAGTGAGACCAGGGTCTGAGTTGTTACATTTCCATAGTAAACTTAAAGCTTTAAAATATCACCACCTGTATTACCATCTCATTTGAGCCTCACAGTCTTTTTATAGTTGAAGATACTGAGGTCAAGCAATGAGCTGACTTGTGTTCCCTGACTTGTGGTCAGGCAACCAACTCCCATCATAATCCTCTATCCACCCTACCACAGAGATTGCCAAGTTGGATTCACATGGTAGCAGGGTGCCCAAACCACAAGTTTTCCATTTTTTGTTTGCTTTTAAACACAAGTTACAAAGCAATTATGAAAGTTCTTTCTAGTTTCTAGGTTTACCTTTTCAACACTTAACACATAAGTTTTCTCTCAATTTTGAAGTTTACTTTGTTTTCAATTCAATAGTTTGAATACAGGGGATCAACCTGGCAGCCTCACTATAGACAAAACTTCTATCTGAACACAAAGAGATCTATGAAACCACAGAGAGGTACAAACCTGGTAGTTAGGATTGTCAATCATGGGCGGCTTCCATTTGCCCTTATAATTAGGGTTGTCAATCATAGGTCGCTGCCAGACACCACACCCAGGAGCCGACTCACACTTAGGGTTGGCAATCTGAGGAGCCTCCCATTCTCCATCCATATCTTCATCCCTGTGGAGGTACAAACAAACTACAAATGGGTTCTGTGATGCAGGACTGTGAAAAGCTGCCCCAGGGCTTCCCTGAAATCCTGCAGAAATACTTTCACAATGTCGTACTACAGAGCATCATCTTGTTTCCACATTTCCAGTAGTAAGGGTTTTTCATGACAGATGCATTTAAAAAAAGAGATGAAAATGTAATCAATTTCGTTTGTTGAGCTCTACACTTAAATTTGAGCAGTTAGCTGTATTTAAATATTAACTTTTACTTCAATAAAAAAGCAGGCAATTTCAAAAGTTAACTAAAGCTCATACCAATCCTCTGGCTTCTCTGCATCTGGGTCAGGTACATATTCAGGTTCATCATCTAACCAGCCTTCAGGCTTTGTGGCTTCTTCATCTGGAATCTTAGCAGGGGCATCTTCATCCCTTAAACACAAAAGAAAAAGCCAATTACCGACAACATTGGCCAGAGAATCACAATGTGGTCCCACTTTGTGAATCTTAAACAGGGCAATCTAAAAATATGTAGGCCTTACTTAATCAAAAAACTTAAAATAGTTCCTCCTATAAATATCTAAAATCATATACAAGGGCCTAGTATGCAGAATTTATAAAGAACTCTTACAACCTAATAATAAAAAGACAACTCAATTTAAAAACCAGCAAAGGATTGAATAGACATTTCTTCAGACATAGAAATGCCCAATAAGCACATGAAAATATGTTCAACATCATTAGCCATCAGAGAAATGCAAATCAAAACCACAATAAGATACCACTTCATACCCAGTAGGATGGCTATAATAAAAAAACTGATAAAACTAAGTATTGGCAAGGATGTGAAGAAAATGAAACCCTCATACATTGATTGTGAGCAAGTAAAATGGTACAGCCACTTTGGAAAACAGTTTGGCAGTCCCTCAAAAAGTTAAACATCATTACCATATGACCCAACAATTCCACTCCTAGGAATATACCCAAGAGAAATGAAAATGCATATTCACCCAAAAACCTATACATGAATGTTCATAGCAGCATTATTCATAACCACAGCCAAAAAAGGGAAACACCCTAAATGTCAATCAAATAAGGAATGGATAAATAAAATGTGGTATTATCCACACAATGGAACAGTCTTCAGTCATAAAAAGGAATGAAGTACTAATCCATGCTTCAACATGGATGAGTCTTAAGAACATTATGCTGAGCAAAAGAAGCTAGACACAAAGGACCACATATTATATTATTCTATATCCAGAATGGGCAAATCCACAGAGACAGAAGGCAGATTAGTGGTTGCCAGGGGCTGGTGGAAGGGAGAAATACGGAGTAACTGCTTCATGGGTATGGGCTTCTTTTTGGGTGATAAAAATGTTCTGGAATTAGACAGTGGTGATGGTTGCACAACACTGCAAACATACTGTAAAACCACTGAACTGTACACTTTAAAGGGTGGATTTTAGCATGTGAATTATGACTCAAACAGTTACTCTTAAAAGTTCATCAAGAAGTACCTAATTTCAAAGCTTTATGCAGTTATTGTTAGAGCCACTTTAGCTGGTAAGCAGAGACATCTTCTATTCTTGGTCAGGATTATGCTTGGTTTTGAAATTTGCTAGTTTAAAATTGTGTAAGAACTTAAACTTGTATATCATTCAGCTGATCTTTCAAGCTGAACATTCACTTCTCCACCCCCAAAATAAAACAGCTAGTTAAGGAATACAATACTGAACAAGGCTGAGTCGAAATATACAAATAAACTCACCCACTACACCAGTGCAGCATAAAAGTATCAACTAGAATTTAACTGTGAAGCCTAAGAGGATACTTACAAGTGGAACATCAGTTTTATCACTTCTCTTTGTTCACTTCCTGACATTTCCAAAAGTCACCATACCAGAGTTCAAAGATGGTCACATACAAGAGTACAACCCACCTGTTTTCTTTTCTTACCACTCTCCAATTTGCACCTTATGTAAAAGGCTACTCAATTTCCCTCACACGTGTTAAGCTCACTCCTATTCCTCTACTTTTGCACATGATATTCTCCTTCAACCAGGGAATACCATTTTCCATCTTCACCAGTTAGTTAACTCTTGCCCACTTTCAGTTCTCAATTTGATTTGCCCAACTCCAAGAAACTACTGAAGTTAGGTATACCTGGTGCTCTGGTCACAAGTAACACATATTAGACCATTCACCCCATGCATGCCAACTTCAAGTGCCTGTCTCACAACTAGACTGGGAGTTGTGTAGGCAGCTGGTGTGCTTGTGGTTTTGTATTCCAGTGCTCAACACAGAGCAGAGATCTCCTGAGTATTGTTTAAATAGGAAAAAGGTTATTTTTCAAATTAAAATTTACAATTTTAGGACTCCAGCTTTAAATGTGAATTCATGGAAGCATTGGAAAGGCCAGGCCGAAAGACCCGAGGTTCTGCCACAAACCAACCGTGTCACCACAGGCAAACTCTATCATCAGTTTCAGCATTTGGTGGCTTGTAAAATGGTATGAGGCAGCCCAGATGATCACGATGGCCCTAGTAATCACTAGGTGGTCACTACTATTTTCAGCTATAGTAGTCTACATTTTTCCTAACATTTAGACTGCATCACAGATTATCCAAATTATCAGATTTCAACCACCATTCAATTGTTCAAGCCAAATGGAATGTATGAAATGCTCCACTGCATTCAAAGACAGGTCCCAAAGACTCACCAGTCATCTGGCTTGACAGCATCAGGATCTGGTATTTTTGGTCTTTCATCCCAATCTTCAGGCTTCCGGTCTTCTGGGTCCTCAATTTCACGTGAAGGATTTACAGGAGGAGTCATGTCATTTAACAGATTCCCACTGTTTACAACAGACTGGTCCACTAATATTTCAAAACTATTATCTGGATTCAAGACTGAAAAAATTAAATGCAATTTTAAAAAGTTAATTAGCCACTCATTCCCAAGCTCTCTTTACCACAACACAAACAATCATATTTCTAACAGAAAGCAGAAGTATGGAGTAAAGACCTTGGGCGTTAGAACATGGTCATGGAGCCTTAGGCAAGTTAGCACGCTTTTTCCTTATCTGTAAGTCGTAAATGTTAGTTCTTCAGGTTTTTAGGAATTAGAACAAATGACAGGTAAAATTTTTACACACCAAAAGATTCCATGTATGAACATTAAAAACATCAAAAAAAACCAAAGGTACATAAACTAATGCAATATTGGTTTGACACAAATGGTTACACACCAGTCAACAGGCAAATAAGTTTATTTATTATAACTGTCCCCCAACAGAAAAGGCCCATTTCCTCATTTTTTGAGTTGGTATTACCACTATGTTGCCCAAATTTCAAATTACACAAAATTTCAATTACATGTGGTTTATTAAACCACATGTCTACTCAGGTTGTACTTTTGGAATCCAGTGAAGAATGCAAACATAATTTTAAATCCATAAAGGTATCTTAAGTGTGAATTATGCTAAAGCCTGGATCCTACATCTAAATGCCTAATAGGCAACTGACTAGGTCACAGCACATCCACAGTACTATGGAAAATGACAGAGTGCTATGCTGCTGTCCTCAATGACAATGAAGGTTATCAATGTTATCAGTGATATCTACTCTCACAGAAAGATTCTCATGCTTTTGTGAAGAGAAAAAGTGAAATATAGCACACTTAACTTCTAATAAAAATTACATGTGTCTATACATATATACATGTTTATTCACATATAGCCAAATACATATCACAGTGTTGATATTTCAGATAATTTTAAATGTTTTCTTTTTGCTTTCTTTTTCCTTTTAAATTCCTATGCTGAATATATATTACTTTTGTTATAAAGAAGAAAGGTTATTGCATTCTTTAGGAAAAGAGGCATGTCTATATGTGATCTTAAAGCAGCAGGAAAAACTTCATTAAATAAAAAGACCCATTCCAATGTCCAAATGATTAAACTCAACTATCTAGGTGTTGAAGCATCCAAACAAGTTCAACTAGAAGATACTTTGAAAAAAACTGTACACATATTTCTATTGTATGTCCTATAACTTAACATCCCATCAACAAGAAAATAAACAAAGGGAGGAAATGAAGGGTGAGGATCAAGCAAAGAAGCTCTTTATGGGACATACAAGCTTATTCTTAAAATTGTTTCAAACCCTAGCTCTCAATTCAACCTAAGGAAGAGACATTTTAGTGCTGAGAAATTAAGTTCTTCTCACAACTAAGATATTAAGTCAACAGAGATTCTTATTTGCAGGCTTACAATCTTTAAATTAAATGGATGATAAATGTGTAGTGCCATAAAAACCAAAATTTATTAATAGTTTTTCTTACTTAATGTATAAAGATGTGTTTTCTTATCAGTAAAATAGGTCTTCAGATCTGCATCTGGCCTCTTAGCATGCTTTTCTTCATATACACCCGTTTTGGGGTTTTTGTGGCGAAAGATGAAGTGCAATTTATAGTCCTCTCCACATTTATCTGGACCAAACATAATCGTGTAAGGGGTCTTGTCGTGGAACTGATCCTTCAGAAACAAAAATGGATTAAGTAACTCAAAGTGTTGAAAAGCAACCTTTCAAAAGTGTGATATGTCCTCTTATAAAATCCCAAATAGTGTCCTATTAAAGGAAAAGTTTATTCATTTATGAGGTTTGTACAGATACCAGTGAAAAGGAATAACCAGAAATTACCGGGAAATTTTACATGAGAATATATGAAAGTGCTTAAAAACACAAAATAATGCATATACCTAGATAGTTACTGCTTCTTTCATAAAACAAAGAAATAAGTTTGCTAAAACTAAAAATTACACAGGACAGAAACCAAGGATAAAACAAAACAGCTTTGAAATTTACATTTCAAATAAAAAGCACAGAAATGTCAAGGTCAGTATTTCCAGCCTCCAAAATATTTCAACAGCAGGAAAAATGGCCTTATTTTCACTGGTCTTAGAAAATTTTCTTTCCTTTTATCTGAGATTCTTAAAAGGTAACTGTGGGAGGCCACATAAAGAAATAGGAAGTACCTACCAGGTTGAGCTCTGGGGTTTTGGAAAGTAGTTTCACATAGGCACCACCACATTCTATTCCATTTTGGAAATTAACCTCATACCTAATTTCAGAGAGAAAGGCAGAGACCATACGGCATTTTGAAAGATCAAGTTTCTTAATTTATTTCCCTTTCCCCCACTTTGGTCACATGTCTTATCACAGGTCATATGTGAAGATTCCATCTTCTATTGTTATACTTACCCAATCCCCCAAAATTAAGTAAAAGAAAATTAAATCTTAATGCAGATTCCCAGTAAATACTGTTTGCAAAATCCAGAAGTTCATTTGCTATCAGTAGGAAAAATAGCTGAGTTATTTCAAAATAATTTACTGGGCATGAAAAAAATGTTACATTACAGGATGCTTAAATACATCCTAAAATTCCTACTGTAGCATGTAATTATTCTCATAATTTTTTTTTACATAGAGTAATAGTTTTATAATATAATGTCTTCACTCTTCCTAGAAAGGGTCTATCAAGCAATTGTTTCACTCACTGAATAATGAGAGGCTTGGTATCAAAGATGAAGGGCTTGTTCAGTTTAGCAGAGATAGCATGATGCTTGGCTCGAGACATCAATACAAGTCCTTTATCGCCTGGAAGTTTTGTTTCCTTCATTTCATCTACCTCCCATTTTCCTGCAAGACAACAAAAAAGGTCCCACTCCCTAATTACACCTCTGAAGATCCTGAAATCGTAACAAACAAAACTCCAAGTTGTGCAAATCCATCATACTGACAAATGTTTAACATGTTCCATTTACCTCTGAGAGCTGGTCTATTAATATTAAACACACATAATTGACAAATGTTAGGATATGGTTTTTGAAAACCTATAGCACATTCATTCTACCAATGCCTAGAAAAGACCTTCCATTTCCAAAATACAGCACCATGGGTAATAAATCTCCTTCCATTTTATGGTGTAAAAATAAACATTAAACAGGTCTAACCCTATAAAATACAATAGAACACACAAAGAAAGCAAACTTCCAGTGAAAAATCTTAAAATGTATACATACTCTTTTTTTTTTTTTTTTCCCGGTACATGGGCCTCTCACTGTGTGGCCTCTCCCGTTGCGGAGCACAGGCTCCGGACGCGCAGGCTCAGCGGCCATGGCTCACGGGCCCAGCCGCTCCGCGGCATGTGGGATCTTCCCGGACCGGGGCACGAACCCGTGTCCCCTGCATCGGCAGGCGGACTCTCAACCACTGCGCCACCAGGGAAGCCCTATACATACTCCTTTTAAACTAGTCTTGAGAGATACTATGGAAATACATCAAACCTCAATCTGCTACTATATCTAAATCAAATGCAACTCTCACCATCATATTTGGCAATTTCGTCATCAGTGTCATCTTTCTTGGCTTTGGATAAAATCCACCTGTAATTAAGACATACCCCTACATTAAGATTCAAATTATAGTTGGCCTGTAAAAAGAAACAATGTAAACAATAATAAAAATAGGAACTATCCAGCTCTTCTTAGCTTACCTAACCACTCTACTTTCAACTTTTAAATGTCATTCAAGTAGTGATAATATATTGTACTCAACTCAAAAATCTGTAAGAAAAAGTACCAAACCCATGAAATAATTTCACCTTTTAAGACTCAAGAGAAAACAACTTTCTCAAAGAACAAAATACAGGGTGAAGGGAAAAGAAATGGAAGCAAGAACCACATGTTCTAAATCACTATTTTCCTAAAAGGGATGAAAGATATAAAATAGTTAAACATTTCACTATATAAAATAATATCCAAAAAGGAATATACTATTCCATCTTATTTATATGATGTCTGCCTCTAAGATTTTTTCCCTCTAAGAAACACTTACCCTGACAGAGTTCCTCTGTCAAAGCAATCAGCAAAATACACTTCCCCTGTTGGAACTGGAGCTTTGTAGGTGACCTGTGTTAAATATAAAAATGAATTAAGAATTGAAATATTCAGCAACACTCCTTTCTCAGTAGGATCTATTCTCTTGATTTGCTTTCAAACTTTCATAGCTGGCCCTTGAATTCAATCCATATAACTTATCTTTGGGACAATATAACAAAGGCTGACAGAGAGATCAATAAAAATTTTAGCAAATTTTGCTTTCCCTGATAAGGATCCAAAATTTACCTTCATCCTTTGGTTATCTCAAGAGGCAAAATGAATAGATTCAAAGACCACTTCAAACCTTTGGAGATGGAGGAGTGCTGGTATCTGCTTTCGGTTTTGAGTCTTCTACCTCTTCAATGACATCATCAAGGTCATCCTCAATGTCAATCACATCATCTTCATGTCCATCATGAGCCTGAACAAGAGCAGTTCCAAGGACCAGTAACACACACAGCAACCACTTCCCTTCCATGATCTAAATATAAAAAAGGGTACAGTTAAATGCATCACCTCCTTTTAAAAAAATTTTGTAAGACCACTAATCCCTCTCTTATTTATTTGTTTTTGTTTTTTTTTCTTTGCGGTACGCGGGCCTCTCACTGTTGTGGCCTCTCCCGTTGCAGAGCACAGGCTCCGGACGCACAGGCTCAGCGGCCATGGCTCACGGGCCCAGCCACTCCGCGGCATGTGGGATCTTCCCGGACCGGGGCACAAACCCGTGTCCCCTGCATCGGCAGGTGGACTCTCAACCACTGTGCCACCAGGGAAGCCCTAACCCCTCTCTTATTTAAAATTAAGGCTTTCAAATCAGAACTTCATTGTAGTTCATTTTACAGATAAAGAAAGTGAATCCAGAATGATAAAGCGGTTTTCCTAAAATCAGTTAGTTAAAAGATTCAATTTCAATAAAAATTTCAAAATAAAACTCAAACATAAACAGGTGTCCCCATATATAATATCATGTTGGCTACACAAATTTATGGTGTTCAGATACAATTTCAAACTAAATTCCTGCATTTGTAAAGAGCTCTACAATGGACAAAGCCCCTTTTACAGGTTAGTTTAAATGAGTTAAAACATTACAATGAAGTAACAGAGGAGCTAACTAGCCTCACATTAAACACTTAATTTAGATACTGCTCCTCTTGTCCAAAGACCATCAAGTGTAGATATGGTTTTAAATTAGTGTTTTAAGACTCAACAAAAAAATATATTAAGCCACAGACCAGCTATCTTTACCTCTTATTTTCTAAGCCTGTAAGTGCCTTATGTATTGTATTAGACTGTCATGGATGGTAGTCGGTCCTTTTCCCAAAACCGCAGACCTAAAGATATAAAAACTGAGCCACATGGATGCACAAAAAGATTTGGTAGTAGGTAGTATAGAGTTTCAATTCTCCAAGAGGAAAAGAGTTCTCTCTGGAGATGGATGGAGGTGAAAGCTGCACAACAATGAGAATGTACTTAATGCCACTGAACTTAATAATGGTTAATATGGTAAGTCTTATGATAAGCGTTTTTACTACAATAAAAAAGATTTTAGGGGCTTCCCTAGTGGCGCAGTGGTTAAGAATCCGCCTGCCAATGCAGGAGACATGGGTTTGAGCCTTGGTCCAGGGAGATCCCACATGCCACGGAGCAACTAAGCCTGTGCGCCACAACTACTGAGCCTGCACTCTAGAGCCCGTGAGCCACAACTACTGAGCCTGTGTGCCACAACTACTGAAGCCCACGTGCCTAGAGCCCGTGTTCTTCAACAAGAGAAGCCACTGCAATGAGAAGCCCACGCACCACAACGAAGAGTAGCCCCTGCTTGCCGCAACTAGAGAAAGCCCGCACGCAGCAACGAAGACCCAACACAGCCAAAAATAAATAAATAAAATAAAAAAATTTTTTTAAATTTAAAAAAAGAAAATAGCTTAATTTTTTTTTTGGTGTCTTATACATCAACTTATTCCAATGCTGAATTTGATGCCTAATTCCTTATAAACTCTATAATCCTTTAAAGCGAGTAACAGTATGTAGAACTAGATTTTCACATATCATTTGGTGGTATTTGTTTTATTTACATATCTTGGGTACTGTTTTCACAAAATGAAAGAAGGTAAAGTTCACTGGATTCCTAAATGCTTAGCATTTAGGCAGTAAAGAAAATAAAAGTGCTAAAAAAAAGAAGTGCTAAATAAAATCATTGATAATGTTTCCTAGGACTGGTATTAGTTTTTAGGAGAAACTCTCAATGTCAACATTCTGCTCTAGTTTCTAATATACTAGGAATATCAGTAATTTCACTTATTCACTGGAAAGGCCTCTATTCTCTACTATCAAAATAATATACAATGGCACAGCAACATTGCTTTGATTTACAACTACAAGGGATTCTCTAAAACTAAACAGGTTGATTCAACACTTTTATCTAAATCAACTCTATACAACTCCCAAGTCCTCACAGAAACAATGCTATAAATGGTAGCTGGGTTCCCAGGGATAAGCTACAAAACCAAATTAGCCCAAAACATAGCTAAAACAATATATGCATACAATTGTTAAAACTTTTTAAAAGACAAAATGTGGTAAGCCTAGTAGTAATTAAATGAAGCACAAAACCAGTGGATTAATCCGGACTAAGTACTGATGCTGGAACATCGCTGCTCAAGGAAAAGCTAATCAGGGAGATGAGCTAACTACTTACCTTTTAAAAAGGTAAGACTGATTTTTTTTCCCCAATAATTTTTAATTTGTTGATACATTACTGTTGTGGGCTTAACTGTGCCCCCCTCCCCCCATTCACATGTTGAAGTCCTAACTCCCAATGTAATATTTGGAGATAGGACCTTTAGGGAAGTAATTAAGGTTAAAAGAGGTCATAAGGCCTAATCCGATAGGCCTGGAATCTATATAAGATGAAGAGAGCCAGAAGTCCGTGTGCACATAAGTCCATGTGAGAGGACACAACAAGATGGTGGCCCTCTGCAAGCCGAGGAGAAAGTCCACACCAGAAACCAACTCTGCCAATGCCCTGATCGTGGACTTCCAGACTCCAGACTGTGAGAAAATAAATTTCTGTTGTTTAAGCCACCCAGCCTGTGGTACTGTTACGGCAGTCCAAGCAGACTAATACAACTGTCCTTAGGTTAAGCATAATTTTATATAAGGCAGTGCTTCTCAAACTTTAGCATGCATCAGGGGGCTTTTTAAAACAAATCACGGGCTTCCCTGGTGGCGCAGTGGTTAAGAATCTGCCTGCTGGGGGTGGGGTAGTGGTGGTGGTGGTGGTGGGATGAATTGGGAGATTGGGATTGACATATATACACTAATATGTATAAAATGGATAACTAATAAGAACCTGCTACATAAAAAAATAAATTAAATAAAATTCAAAAAGAGAAATCCGCCTGCCAATGCAGGGGACACGGGTTTGAGCCTTGGTCCAGGAAGATCCTACATGCCGTGGAGCAACTAAGCCTGTGCGCCACAACTATTGAGCCTGTGCTCTAGAGCCCACGAGCCACAACTACTGAGCCCGCATACCACAACCATTGAAGCTTGCGCGCCTAGAGCCCTTGCTCCGCAACGAGAGAGGCCACCGCAATGAGAAGCCCGTGCACCGCAACAAAGAGTAGCCCCCGCTCGCTACAACTAGAGAAAGCCTGCACGCAGTGACAAAGACCCAACACCACCAAAAATAACTAAAATAAATAAATTTATTTTAAAAATTAAAAATAAATTTAAAAAATTGCTGATTCAGTAGATGTGGGCTGGGCCCAGTGGGCTAGGACTTCACATTTCTAACAAGTTCCAGGGGATGCAAAGGCTGCTAGCTCAGGAATCACACTTTGAGAACCACTGATTAGGGTTTATGAATAATCAATTTGTGCTTTGTTTTCCAGTTAATAAAAGCACTTTCACATAGGCACACTGTTTCGCATAAACCTCCCTTGAGGTATTACTCTAATTTTACTTTACATATTAATAACTAAGACTAGTAAAATGAAAATAACCCAATCATTTACTCATTATCACAAACAATAAGAGTCAAAGAATTCATATCCCATATTTCTATTACGCTAGACAAAATGTAGTTGAATACTGAGGAGGTGTGATAGAGACAGGACAGGAAGACTAGTCAGTAAGGGTACTAAAGGGAGTGGTCTGGAATAGGGGATTCAGGTAGGGTTTAGTGAGGGAAAATGCAACTGCAGAACAGCTAGCCCTGGTTGGTGGACCAAAGATCCTGGGAAAGGAGGCATCTGTGTGGGGGAGGCAGAATGACCCAATGAAAGGAAAACAGTTTTCAGGTAGGAGAAGGCTACCATCCCTGTCAGGAACAACAAAGGGATAGGGAGTCTCCAGCAAACTTCAGGAAATGCACTTCGCTCCACCACCGTTTCCCCTACACCCTGAGTTGCAGGACCCAGTTTTTCAGAAGTCTTAGGCACATATCTGTTAACTTTCGCATTATCCAGAGGGTTGTAAAGCTGTGGAGGAACCACTACTGCCAAACCATGGTAAACCGATTCTCATAGCTGTGCACTGATGATCCTAAGCCACTGTTAGTTTTACACATGCTATTTCAACATTTGTAATTTGCCAAGACTCCTGAGAAATTGCTACAGCAAACAGGTCTAGTCCCAAGAGCCACTATGAAGCCAACCCAAACATTTCAAGTTTTGTTAAAGACCTGATCACACTTACAAATAATTCAAGACAATATATTTTAAGGTGATATTAATTCTCTGCTTCATTAATGAAAATCCAATACTACCAAGAAACAAAATCTACCCTCATTTCAATCCTCCTACCCACACTCCTTATATCAAATGGAGTCCAAAAAGGATGTTGCACTATTACGCTTTCCATATGAAAACATAAGAGAAATTTTAAGTGATCTTGGGTTTGACAATGAGTTTTCAATACAACATCAAAAGCAAGATACATTATTTGCACAGTATATCTTTTCCAATTCTTTTATTCAACCTTTTTGTACCATTATGTTTTGTTTTTTAATAAATTTTTAAAAATTAAAAAAAAGCAAGATACATGAAAGAAAAAATTGGTTAAACTGAACTTTATTAAAATTTAAAATTTCAACTCTATGAAAGAAACTTAAGAGAATTAAAAAACAAAACAAGGTAGGAGAAATACTTGCAAAATACATATCTAATAATGAACTGGTTTTCAAAATGTACGAAGAACACAACTCAACAATAAGAAAACAGGGACTTCCCTGGTGGTCCAGAGGTTAAGACTCCGTGCTCCCGGACTTCCCTGGTGGTGCAGTGGTTAAGGATCCGCCTGCCAATGCAGGGGACATGGGTTCGAGCCCTGGTCCGGGAAGATCCCACATGCCGCGGAGCAACTAAGCCAGTGCGCCACAACTACTGAGCCTGCGCTCTAGAGCCCGCAAGCCACAACTACTGAAGCCCACACACTTAGAGCCCGTGCTCCTCAACAAGAGAAGGTACTACAAAGGCCGTGCACCACAACAAAGAGTAGCCCCCCACTCGTTGCAACTAGAGAAAGCCCACGTGCAGCAACAAATATCCAACTCAGCCAAAAATAAATAAATTAAAAAAAAAAAAGACCCCCGTGCTCCCAACGCAGGGGGCCCAGGTTCGATTCTTGGTCAGGGGACTAGATCTCACACACCACAACTAGGAGTCCACATGCCGCAACTAAAGATCCCGCATGTCACAACTAATACCCACAGCCAAATAAATTAAAAAATAAATATTTTTTAAAAATAAGAAAACCACTCAATTATAAAATGGGCAAAATATCTGAACAGATACCTCACCAAAGAAGATATTCAGATGGCATATGAAAAGATCAAACATCATTTGCCATTAAGTAACTGCAAATTAAAACAACAATGAGGGCCTTCCCTGGTGGTGCAGTGGTTAAGAGTTTGCCTGCCCATGCAGGGGACACGGGTTCAATCCCTGGTCCAGGAAGATCCCACATCCCGCAGAGCAACTAAGCCCATGCGCCACAACTACTGAGCCTGTGCTCCAGAGCCCTTGAGCCACAGCTACTGAGCCTGCGTGCCACAACTACTGAAGCCCGCGAGCCTAGAGCCCATGCTCTGCAACAAGAGAAGCCACCGCAATGAGAAGCCCGCACACCACAACGAAGAATAACCCCCACTCGCCGCAACTAGAGAAAGCCCGCACGCAGCAATTAAGACCCAACACAGCCAAAGATAAATTTTAAAAAATAAATAAAATAAAACAAAACAATGAGATACTACTATACACCTATTAGCATGGCTAAGATTAAAAAAACTGGCAAGGATGTGAAGTAACAGGAACTCTCATTTCACTGCTGGTGAAAATCCAAAATAGTACAGCCACTCTGGAACATAGTTTGGCAATTTCTTACAAAGCTAACTATAGACTTAGCACAGGATTCAGCAATCATGCTCACAGGTACTTGCCCAACTGATCTGAAAGCTTACAAATGCACAAAAACTCGCACACAAATGTTTATAGCAGCTTTATCCATAAGCACCCAAAACTTGAAGAAACCAAAATGTTCTTCAGTAGGGGAATGAATAAACAAACTGTAGTACACCCATATGATGGAATATTGTTCAGAAATTAAAAGATGAGCTATCTAAAATGAATCACTTTGCCATACAGCAGAAATTAACACAACATTGTAAATAAACTATAAACTATACTTCAATTAAAAAAAATGAGCTATCAAGCCAAAAAAAGACTTGGATGAATCTTTAATGCCTATTGCTAAGTGAAAGAAGCCAGTCTGAAAAGGTGACATGCTATAGAATTCCAATTAGATCACATTCTGAAAAAGGCAAAACTCTAGATACCAAAAAAAAAAAAAAAAAGTCAGTGGTCGTCAGAGGTTTAGGGGAGGGGGTCAGGTTGAATAGGTAAGCACAGGGGACTTTCTTAGGCAGTGAAACCATTCTGTTATGATGCTGTAATTATGGATACATGACACTATCCATCTTTATAGCACGAAGAATGAATCTTCATGTATGAAAAAAAATTTTTTAATGTATTTTTTTAAACTTATTTTATTTATTTATTTTTGGCTACATTGGGTCTTCGTTGCTGCACGCAGGCTTTCTCTAGTTGCGGTGAGGGAGGTTACTCTTTGTTGCAGTGCGGAGGCTCCTCATTGTGGTGGCTTCTCTTGTGTGGAGCATGGGACCTAGGTGTGCGGGCTTCAGTAGTTGTCACACGCAGGCTCAGTAGTTGTGGCTCGCGGGCTCTAGAGCACAGGCTCAGCAGTTGTGGCACACGGGCTTAGTTGCTCGGTGGCATGTGGGATCTTCCCGGACCAGGGCTCGAACCTGTGTCCCCTGCACTGGCAGGTGGATCCTTAACCACTGCACCACCAGGGAAGCCCCATGTATGAAAATTTTTAAAAAATCACTGAAGAGGTTAAGTGATCCAAGGATGGCACACAGGATGTGACAAAACAATCTAACTGTATTACAAACATACAAAACAACCTCACTGAATGGGGTGGAGGGAAAAGATGTCAACCTAAGTAACTCTGGAAATGAGTGGAGTCTGTAAAACCAGACTGTACAAAAGCACTGTTCAAGTTGAGTAAGTTGTTTCACGTGAATATACAGGTTAAGAATTCGGATACTGCTATATATGTATATCAAAATTTAACAACTAAATAAATGGATTGTGGGAGCCACTTTCAGTGTTGGGTGTGTGAATTTTACAGATAAGCAAGGGAAAGAGGCTAAAATAATCCTCATGGTAATTGGCGAGAGAAACTATAGTATGAATTCATGTTTATCTTAATATACAGAGGGTTACACAGAGAAGTATTTATAGATATGTGCATATATACCAGTTAGTATACACACATATATTTCCTTGCTCTGTCAGCTAAGAGGGCATACAAGAAACTGCTACACCCCAGTAGCAATAAATACACCTAGTAGCAAGGATCTTGGTTTCCAATATCATCTCGAATAAAAGGAAACAGTGTTCCTTGGCTGACTCTAGGATTAGGGCAGGAAATATACAAGACGAGCCTGGAGCATCTTGTGGTGCCAGAAAGGGAAGTGTTCAAAACAAAAACAGAACACCCACAGTGATGGGGGCTATGTCAAAGGAACACAAGAAAAAGCAATGGCCAAAGCTGGAACAATACAAGCAACAAAATAAGTGGTACTGGATTATACCTCAAATTATAAAATAAATGCCCATGAATCTACACAATACAAATATATTATTGAGTAAATAAATAAATGAGGAAGAGACAAATTTCCCATGAAGAAATATTCCAAGTAACAGATGTAGATACTCCACTGTCAAGGAGGTGGAACATAACCCCCCACTCCTTACGTGTGGGCTACACATAGTGATATTGATATCCTTCCAAAGAGCACAGTATGGAAAGGGGGAAAAACAAAAACTTTACAGTGGAGAAACCTAGCAAACACTACCTCAGCCAGCTGATCAAGGTCAACATCCAAAGTAATAGGTCATGTTGATAGTATGTACCCTTGATAAAATGTGATGAAAACAGTACTTTAACCTCTGTGGTCTTCTTCCCAAAAATCCATATTCCCTCTCGTCATGAGAAAAACATCAAAGAAATCCCAACAGAGGGACATGCTACAAAATAATCTGACCAGTAGTCCTCAAAATATGTCAAGGTCATCAAAAAACAAAGAAAATCTAAAAAACTGTCACAGCCAAGAGAAGCTTAAGGAGACATGATGACTAAATGTAATGTGGTATCATGGAACAGAAAAAGGGCAGCAAGTAAAAACAAAGGAAATCTGAATTAAATATGGGCTTTAGTTGGTAATTATTTATCAATATTGGTTCATTAATTATAATAAACGTACTATACTAATGTTGTTAATGATGGCAGAAACTGGGTATGGGTTATATGGGAATACTCTGTACTATCTTTATAATCTTTTTGTAGATCCAAAACTATTCTGTAAAAATTAGTTTTGTTTTTTTTAAAAAGATGTTCCATTATTATGCACCAAATGTGATTGATTTGCCAAAAACCAGTTATTGGCAGAATCAGGATCAGAGGCCAAGTCTCCTGTCTCCCAATACCTTACTTGGTAATTCTATACTGGTTTTGTCTTAGAAACACAAAATAATTTTTCACATTTTAGTGTCTAAAAAGATTTCAGAGGCTTTTTTCTCCCTTTAAAACCCTTCATTTGGGGACTTCCTTGGTAGCACACTGGTTAAGACTCCATGCTCCCAATGCAGGGGGCCCAGGTTCAATCCCTGATCAGGGAACTAGATCCCACATGCATGCCACAACTAAGAGTTCGCATGCCACAACTAAGGAGCCCACCTGCTGCACATAAGACCCGGCACAACCAAATAAAAATAAATAAATATTAAAAAAAGAAAACCCTCTTCATTTGTCTTAACATTTACAGACTCCTAAGCAGAGAGCGTATTTCTCTGTTGTCACCCACTATTTCTAGGATTATCAATAGGAAATACGTAACAAGTAATACGTAACAACAACAAAGCAATTATGCTTTTAAAAAACAAATAGCACATCTCCCCCACCCCCAACTTGCCCAAAGCCACAGAGCAAGTGATTCCTAGATCCGGAATGCTCAGGAATAAAAGTGAATAAAGAAATTAGGTACCTTTAAACCGAGTAACTTTCCAGCAGTAAATAAACATTTACTACATTTTCTAAGTCTCTTCTACTTCACAGTTCATGCTCACTAAGCTACATTAGCTCTTCTAGTACAAGATTTCTCATATTCCTGAATGCCATTATAGCAGTTTCTCCCATAATTTTACTTTCTGCTTGAAAGCCATCATTTTCTTGGAGCACTTCATTTCCTGGTTTTCTTCCAAGAGCCATTTTCTCGCTCTAATTTTTTTATCACTGCAAGACCGTTACTCTACAGCAGTGCCCCTTTGAGCTAGGGTGCAAATGCTGGGTGGATGTCTAACTCATGACTAAGCTGCTTAATGCCACAAACTGTCCCACAGTAGGCCCATTTAAATTCCTGTCTTGGCCAAATTACAAATTACTTACAGGCATAGACCTCCAGAAGAGCCAGCAATTAAAAATCAAAACCACGAACAAGAAAATCTTTTAATATTTACGAGTCTACTGAAGTGAACTTTTCTTTAAAATACCTTGTTATATGTAAATTTGAGTTTTTAACTAGAGCAAAGCCTAAGTCAATAAAACCAATACTATGAGGGCCAACACTATATAGTCCAAGTTCTGATTTCTGTTAATCCAGAACTTGATCTACAAATAAAACTTACAATTTCTAGGTTCTAGAGAAGTGAACAGACTGCACTTCCTTCAAATACTCATCAATAAATCTCTCAACTGGACTTTATCTTTTTTTTTTTTTTTGGCCGCACTGCACAGCTTGCAGGACCTTTGTTTCCCCACCAGGGATCGAACCCAGGCCCCAGCAGTGAAAGCACTGAGTCCTAACCACTGGACCACCAGTGAATTCTCTCAACTGGGCTTTTAATAAATGCTGGGTGGCAGAGTTCAAGACTGTTTTCTGGCAGTCACAAGACTGAACTGTCGGAATTCTGCGTTACAAAGGGTTAAAGGAGAATATATCTGATGCCCATCAGAAAACCCAGCACATGTTAGAAACTAAATGAATGTTTGCTGATAGTGGTCAATTCCATGAGTGTCAACTAGTTACTAAGGATTAAAAAAAAAAAAGTCTCTGACCTCCAGGGTCAATCTATATAGGGTGTCCTTAAAGTCTGGAAACATAAAAAGTATTTGCCCATGTTTTCAGAGTTTATGAATATTCTGTAGTATTAGTTCTATTAATCAAATGTTGGGGGTTTTGGGGGGATAATACCAAAATAAACTCATAACCTTTTATCTAACTAGGAAAAAAATGTGCATAGGTATGTTAGTACTACTTAACGCTCTAGCTTGAGTATTTTCCTTCTATTAAAAAAAAGTCAAATAAAAATTTCAAAAATGAATTAGTGTCATGATAAAACTGCACATAACTATGTACACACAAGGGCATATAAAACCTGGAGAAATCTGAATAAGGTCTATAGACTGTACCAGTGCAATTTTTTCCTAGTTTTGATATTTTACAATAGTTATCTATCTATACTACTATTGGGGGAAGCTGGGTGATGGGTATAAGAGACCTCTCTGTACTATTTTGCAACTTTCCGTGGGTCTATAATTATTTCAAAATTAAAAGCTTCTTTTAAAAAATTTATTACTGGATCAGTATAGATGGTTCTTTAGACTTGATCAAAGTTGTCTAGAAAACAGCTTTAAATTCTAAAGCACAGAAGTACAGAGGAAGACTCAGAAATGAGTTGGATTAGAAATATGAACCTCTTACTCCCTTCCTTCCAGTTAATAAGTGTTTTGTTTTTAATAATAAAATATAATTATCAACCTATATCCAAGTCAGAGAAGCTCTACCCTCTGGGATCACATAGACAAATGTACACAAAGCCAAGAAAACAGGAGCTAAACATATGCACATTTGTAATATATATTTATAAATAATATAAATGATTTCTGACTTGCTTCTCAGTTTCCCAAGGACAGAGCAAAAAACCCAGTTCTCAAAATCTGAGTCAGAAGGATTCTTCAAGAGAAACTAATCTACTCATTTTTAATGTTTCAGTTCACTCTTTTAACTTTTCAAAGAGTGAATTTATCTTGAATTCTAGAGATGGAAGTTTTCTATTTTAAAAACTAATGATTCAGAAAATGAACTCCTTATACAAAAGGCAGTATGGTGTATGTGATGGTGTAAACTGTCAAGTCAGAGAAAGCTGGGTTCTAGACTTTCCTGATCCTCTTTGTGGCCTTGGTCAGCTTACTGAATTTCCATGAGTCTTTTTTCCCTATTTTATAATGTAGCTAGTAGTATTAGTGGCTCGAAGGCTTGCTGTGAAAATATAAAAAGATAATACAAAGTCTATCAGAGTCCAGTACTTCATAGGAGTTCCCAAATGGTTTATTCTTTGATACAAAATTAGTACAACCACAGTGAATACATTTTCAATTCCCAGAATGGGCCAAAAGGTGTAACTGTGCCCGTACACCTCCTATATTTCAACAAAGCTGAATGATTTTATGTAACAAGAAACACTAGCTTTCCTCTGATTATATTCTATGATTTCGTCTTTAACTCTTCCTTGCAAAGGTGTATATACAATTACAGCATTTGGACAGGGAAATATCCCTATTTATCTGTGATTTTCTTTTTTCCTGCTCTTCCACCAATTTTCTTTATGAAGTCTCCCAAATTTAACTTATTTTTGGTTAATGATAATTCTGTTCTCAACACACATTCTAAAAAAAGTCCATATTATTTTACTATACACATTTAATAATGTACATGAGACTTCAACTGAACACAAAATATTCTATTTAATGGAAACAGACACATTCTGTATTGAATTTTAACAAATCCAAAATTGATCAACTTTAGGAATGGGCAAACACTAAAGAAATATTACATTTGTCACCTCTCATTGGCAGAATCTTTATGCTCAGTAAGGGTCCATTCAGAAAAAAAATCTTTAAAACAAAGGGAGGCTCAAATTATTTTTAAATTAAATTTAAACTTTAATATTTTCAAGTTAGTCTAGTTTTGCATCTATTTTCTTAAAAGATGTATCGGTCTACGGTTTTCTTATGAAGTCTTTGTCTGGTTTTGGTATCAGGGTAATATTGGCCTCATAGAATGAGTTGGAAAGTGTTCTCTCTTGTATTTTTGGAAGAGTTTGTGAAGGACTAGCGTTAATTCTTCCCTAAGTATTTGGTAGAATTCACCAGTGAAGCCATTTGGTTCTGGGCTTTTCTTTGTAAGACTTTGTTTCTTAAAAGTAGTTAGGAAATTTCACCTCTAATTCCTTTAATCCATGAGAAATTAGAAAGAGGAACAGAAGGAATCCCACAGAAGGGATTATTTGTCTCAAGAGGGCTGAGGAAGTTCCTTTCTATTCCTAGTTTGTTGAGTGCTTCTATCATGAAAGGGTGTTGCACTTTATCGACTGCAATGATCATGCGGTTTTTGTCCTTTATTAATGCAGTATATTACATTCTTTATTATAGTTTGGTGAACCAACCTTACATTTCTGGGATAAATCCCACTTGGTTGTGGTGTATAATTTTTTTTTTTAATTTTTAAATTTTATTTATTTACTTTTGGCTGCACTGGGTCTTCGTTGCTGCACGCGGACTTTTCTCTAGCTGCGGCAAGTGGAGGCTACTCTTTGTTGCAGTGCGCAGGCTTCTCATTGCTGTGGCTTCTCGTTGCAGAGCACAGGCTCTAGGTGCTCGGGCTTCAGCAGCTGTGGCACTCAGGCTCAGTAGTTGTGGCGCACAGGCTTAGTTGCTCCACGGCATGTGGGATCCTCCCAGACCAGGGCTCGAACCCGTGTCCCCTGCATTGGCAGGCAGATTCTTAACCACTGCGCCACCAGGGAAGCCCTATAATTCTATATGTTGCTGGATCCCATTTGCTAGCATTTTGAGGATTTTTGCATCTATTTTCTTAAGGGATACTGTTCTATGTTTTTCTTTTCCTGTGAAGTCTGTGTGGTTTTGGTATCATGGTAATAATGGCTTCATAGAATGAGTTGGGAAGTGTTCCCTCTTCTATTTTTTAGAAGGGTTTGTGAAGGATTGGTGTTAAAACCATTTGGTTCGGGGCTTTCCTTTGTGGAATTTTACCTCTTAAAAGTAGTTAGGAAATTTCACCTCTAATTCCTTTGATCCATGAGAAATTAGAAAGAAGAACAGAAGAAGTGGCCTAGCTGGTGTTCTAGGTTTCTGTGGGGGGGGGGGAAGATTTTTATTTTTTGGCCATGCCGCATGGCTTGTGGGATCTTAGTTCCCCAACCAGGGATCGAACCCCGGCCCCCTGCAGTGGAAGAGCCAAGTCCTAACCACTGGACTGCTAGTGAATTCCCAAAGTGATTTTTTTTTAAAAGGCAGTGTGTAATAAAAAATGAGGCAGTCTTTCTTTCATGTAGGCTATCCATTCATCTATTAATATACCCTTTTATTTTTTAAATATATTTATTTATTTATTTTGGCTGCGCCAGGTCTTAGTTGCAGCACGCAGAATCTTCGCTGCGGCATGCGGGATCTTTTAGTTGCGGCATGCATGTGGGATCTAGTTCCCTGACCAGGGATCAAACCCGGGCTCCCTGCATTGGGAGCACAGAGTCTTAATCAATGGACCACCACAGAAGTCCCAATATACCGTTTAAAAATGTTAAGTCTTACCTTAGGTTGTCTAATTTAACCCTCAGAAGAACCCCAGGAAGTTCTATCATCCCCATGTGACACACGACAAAACCAAGGCTAAGAGAAGTTACATAAGCTGTCCAAGGTCACAGTTAGGCGTAGAACATAGAATAGTGTTATGAGCAGGAACTCAGAAGTCACAATCCCTAATCGACTACTTAATAATTTCAGGGCCTCAGTTTCTTCACCTCTAAAATGAGAATAACAACACTATGTACTTCTTAGGATTGTTATATAAACAAAATGCATGTTAAGTGTTTATGTCAGTACTTGGCTTACAGTAAATGCAACATTAGCAGTGATTTCTACTATTACTAGGTATTGCCTAGTGACACCATTTAAGTTTTGATGGTTCTAAAACGCTGAGTTTTAAGGCAATAAGAAATTTGAAGTCCTAGATTGAAAAGGAACCACTTAAAAGGAATTTGATTCCAGTCGCAGATAACCATTTTAATACTACTACTTTCTGTCCCTCTGATATTACTACATGTGCATCTAGTCAAAATATAGAAGCACTTAAAGGGGGAAAAAAGTACATAAAATTCAAAGTGGTCTTTATTGTAAATGATCATCCACTTAAAAACAGATATATACTACTGCCTAGTTTACAGTTTTGAATTTTGCTTTTCACTGACAGGAACATTAAAATCTATTTTTCCATAGCACTTTCTTTTCTCCTACAAACTAAGTAGGTTTAAGATGTGGATACGCAAAACATTGCTGAAGATTCTAAATTATTTAAAAAACAAAATTCTCCAAATAATTTTCACAGCGCACAGTTAAGCTTAATTTAAAGGCACATCTGTTTTAGTTAACAAAGCATTCAACATGCACTCTACTGACAAAGTTCTACGGTAAGCTATATAGGTTATAACTATGTTCAGGCACTTTTATTATTTCCTAGGAGTTGTTATGAGCTGCCCATTCTTCTATTTGCACAGTTCACTATGCCATTCAAAGTAATTTCATGTTCACCATCTTATTTGTCCCTCCTGGTAAGGTATCCAGGGCACTCTTCATTCCCATTTTAAAGAGGTGGAAACCAATGTAGTTCATTAAGCTAGTTACCATGCTGGGCCTGGAATTCAAGTCTCTCGAGCCTGCATTTATGCTTACCAACTGTCACTTCACCCCCTTCAGCTATCTCTCAGGGCAAAGTGAACTCTGTAACTGAAAGGATGCAAGAGCATGATTGCCAAAACTGCAGCAACAACTTCCGTCAAAACGTTTACCCCTCGAGGTCCTTGAAAGATAATGTGCTAGTTGAAACTGCTGAGTTAAGATAGTAAGGTATGGAGGGATGCTAACACCCATTATCAGATAGGTCAGAAAATCTGTTTGTTGTGCGACACATTTGCTCCAATACAAAGTTCATTCTGGCCATCTCATAATCCAGTTCCCCCGCTTATTTGCTTGTGTACTCTGGGTGGTGCACAGAACTCCCCACACCATCTTTTACCTCTGCTCTAACTATAGCAAATGTATAATTCAGCAGTGATTTTATTCATGGCCCTTAAACAGCACTGTCAAAAGACTGAGATACAGAATGATTTTAAGATCAATACAGTTCCTCTCTTAAAAGAAACTAAACCAAAACAAATCAAATCCTCCCAACCCACCAACTCTACTTATTAAAAAATTAAGCAAAATGTTCCATTTCCTAAATTAGAGGTAAAGAGCCTAACTGTGGCTCACCTTTGTCCTCCCAACCTTTTAATATCCAGCTCAGTTTAACTTCCTTCAGCCAGCATTCACTTGTGTCATGCCCAGCAGTTAATCCACTAAATCAGTTTCTTCCTCTATCTCCATAAATGTGACTTTAGGTCCCAGGGCTTAACCAACTCAAAAAGTAGGATGCTGGTGTAGTGGACCAACATCATTCAAACCATAACAATTTATTTCAATCGTTTATCAAGCAGTTAGAGTCCTTTTTTATACACAATTTAATTCTAACAACTCCACCAGGTATTATACCCATTATTTGGAGAGAACTGGGGCACAAAGGGGAAGTAAACTGTCCAAGTTCACATAGCAACAAATTGCTGATGAAGGACTTGAATCAGGGCTTAGCCTTAACAACTACACCAAATCTGCCTCAACAGTAATTCCAACGTGATCATAAAATTAATCGCATGACCTTGAGCCAATCATTCAGAGTTCTGGGCCTCAGTTTCCTCCACTATAAAACAACCTGCCCACAGAGAGCTTTTGGGAGCTTTCCTGCTTTAAAAATCCTGTGAATTTACTAGTTTACTTACTCCCCATCCCCGAACAGATGTAAATGTTAGGACTGAAATTTTTCAACCACTGCGTGTTCTAGCACATTCTCTATACTCGTCAGGCTACTAGAGTCCAGTCTTCACTTTGTGGTTTTAATTTTCAAATACTGAACCCGTAATGCTAATCCTAAACATTCTCTCTCGGCCCACTATCACCCTTCCCCACTACTAGGGATACCGACTAGGCCCGGTCCTATTCCAGACCTTTACCCGGTTACACCAGAACACCTCGCAGCTTCACAAGCAGCCAACAATAGGCTTAAGAAAGCCCTAGAAGCAAAGCCAGAAGGAGAAGTTAGCTTTCCCAGAGGTCAAGAGAGGCTCTAGGGCACCTGCCACGCCTCCCGACCCCGCCGGCGCGGCTTGGGCCTGGCTACCCAACTCAGGCGGCCCAGGTTCGGGCCTCGCCCTTCATGGCCCGAGCGTCCGCTTGGGCCTGAGCTCTCGAAACCCAGCCGGACCCCTCGGCCCCGGCCACGCCCGGCTCCTCGGGCCCTCGGCCGCGGCGCCGCGTACCCAGGCCCCCAGGGGTCCTCACAGGCCCGAGAACACGAGCAGGCCTCCCGTCTCACCTCGAGCCTCAGGGGGACCGCCGGCGGCGCCGCGTCTCCTCCCGCCCGCACACCCAGCCCCGCGCTGCAGTAAAGACAGCGGCTGAGGCAGCACAACCGTCACGTGCTGCTGAACCAAGAGGCCTTGACTACCGCGACCGCCGCGCGAGCGAGCCCCACTGCACGAAGCCCGGCCCTGCGTCCGCCCCTCGCTCCTGAGTAGCTGCGGCCAGCGCTAAATCCCGCCCCCCCGCGCAAGCTCCGGGATTCGGTTGGTCGATGAGACCATCGCTCTCTTCACTTTCCCATACGCCCCCTAGGGCTATTCTTCGTGGAGAGTGGGGATTGGCTGGGAGTGAGGCAGGAAGTGGCCGTTGGTTGGGCGGGAGGGAAGGGGTCGGGCTGCGGCGGAATGGAGTACCGCCCGGAGCGCGCGCCCTGAGGCGGGGCCGGCCGGGCCGGCGTACCCGCGCCGTGTTGCCTTCGTTCCTTACTGGGCCCGCTGCCCGGCGTTGCATCCCAGTCTCTGTGGTTCCGACCCCTCCTGGGCCTGGACCCGGGTCTCGGGGTCTGGCATCCCGTTTCCTTCTCTGGAGGGGCAAATGGCAGCTGGCAAGAATGGGTGGGAAGTCCGGTGAGATATCGGGAAGGGCCTGGTCCCCAATGCAGCGAGTGCGCGGCGCTGACGGAACCCGTCACGGCTCCTTAAGTCAGGCCTGAGGTCGACTGCACCACGCTGTGTAACCAGGCGCCACCGTTCCTGCAGAGTCACTGCTCTGGGCCCAGCAGCCTGAGGCCACCCTGTTACCCAACATCAAATACAGTCCAGAACACTACCCTCCAAGGTTATTTCATCTTTCAATTTGTGATGTTTCCTTAAGTAACATTAGACAAAGAGGGCACAAAGACACACTGACAACAGGATTGAAAGAAAAGGATGGTGCAATGGAAAAATTTCAAACACACCACAATTTTTGTAACTCACTTTTAGCACATCTTCAGTTTTCAGTATACTGAGAACCTCAGAAAATGGAAGTGGTCTATGGTTTTTCTAGACCTTTATAGGTCCTGGTCTCTGTCTTCCATTTGTTTGGATACCCAAAGGCTGAATGCTAGGCAGGGAAAAACTAGACTCAGTAGGTGTATCAACTACCCCAGGAGCCAGCTTTATTCCCTCCTGCCATGTGGAAGGGAAAATGAGAAGTCAAGAGTTTGGTGTTTGCATGAGTTTAGTATTCTCCAACTCTCATCCCCCAAATTTGTGTTAAGAGCATTTGCTTCCTTTTTACGTGGGGAAGTGGATATTCGAGGCAAAATGATGTTCTGGATGTCACAGTTTCCAAACAATGAGCTTAAAATGTAGTTACAGGAACTGTATGTGACCAAAAGAGCTACTGCAGCAAAGGTAACTGCTAAAACATGGTGGTACTGAAGAGAATTTAATGGGATTTTGAGTTGGGAGGAACTGCTTTCATCTAGAATGGACAGGGAAATAGGTAAGACTTGAGCTGGGCCTGGTAGGATATGCAGGATTTCTATAGGTGGAGACTTGGAGAAAGGCTTCTTTGGATGAGGGAATGGCATATGCAAAGGCAGGGAAGTGGGTATTGTGTTTGGGGACACCATGTATGAGAGTATTTTGGCTGGAGAAAGGTGTTCAAGAAAGTAATAGGAGATCGGTCATCTCCAGAGTTGGGTTAGGACCTAGCCAAGGAGTCTGTAGAGAGATAGTTTAAATTCTAGGTTTGGATTATGATTTAGATATTTAGGGAAGCTTTTTTTTTTTTTTGGCCACACCACGTGGTATGCAGGATCCTAGTTCCCCAACCAGGGATCAAACCTGCCCCAGCAGTGAAAAAGCCGAGTCCTAACCACTGTACCGCCAGGGAATTCCCTAGGGAAGCATTATTTTAATATTATTCCAGGGCGCAATGGATAAGAATCTGCCTGCCAATGCAGGGGACACAGGTTTTATCCCTGGTTCGGGAAGATCCCATATGCCGAGGAGCAACTAAGCCTGCGTACCACAACTACTGAAGCCCATGTGCCTACAGCCCGTGCTCTGCAACAAGAGGAGCCACCGCATGGAGAAGCCCGCATGCCGCCACTATGAGGCTGGTTAGGAAGCCACTTCTTGAAGTTGATTAAAGGGCAGAATTAGGGAATGACAGGGTGTATAGGAACAAAAGCATTAAATGTTGATGCTGAAGAATGCTCCACTGGATTCAGGAGGCTAGGGAAAGAGAAGAACCAAAGGCAACGATGAGAGTATGAGCCTGAGTGACTGGTGGTAAAGTATAGAGCCCCTAAAAAAAAGGGAATTCAGGTTTAGCTGATCCTGGGAATCCTGGGTCTGGGCCCAAGACAGAGCAGGACTGTAGGTCCTGCCAAGAATCTTGGAATTCTAGGGGTTTTTCTGCTAAAGCATAATGTTCTTAAAAAGAAGTTGAGGACAAATCCCTGCAGAATGAGTTTTTAATTTTTTTATAGTCTGAAATCAGTCACTGTTTATTAACTGACCAGATTACAAAAATAATCATGGTAGACACACCTCAGTTCATCCATCTAATAAGCCTGTTAGATCTGTTGATCTGGGCTCCTGGAAAAGGTAATTTGAAGGGCCACAGGAAGCCCTTCAAATTAGACCCTCCATGTAGATGATGCCATATTTACCAAGGGATGGAGCAAAGTGTTATCTGTCAGGGCAATTCTCTTCTTGTTGATTTTGCCATAACAATAATTGTAGATGCATTCATTTTCTGACTTCAGGTTCAGGTACCCCCATGAAATATGTGGTTCCACATTCCTCAAGTCTTAACTGAAGCCTTGCTGAGCTTAACAAATGTGCCGTTGAAGATGCAGCGAAAACGAAGAAGCTGTAACACCTTTCAGATCTTCAGTGGGCTCACACCACTGATACCTGTGATCCTGATGAGGAATGCCCATTTGGGTCCAGCAGGTACACCAAACTTGCCCACTTTTCTTGTCATCCTTTCCTTCTGAATCTCAGTTCTATCTGCCTATATTCCTTGTGACAGTGATTAGCTTTTTCATAGATAAGCTTCTTCCTTGCCTTTTGAAGCATCTTTTGGGCAAACTTCTTTCTCAGGCACTCGATCTCAGGCTCTGTAAAATCCCTCCACTTGTTTCTTAAGGCTTTTCCTTCTCTTCTACACCCACCATGGTTCCAGTTGGAAAAAGGCATAAGATCTTTTCTTGATAATGCAAAAGGTACTTTGAGGTATTGGAGTATTTCTTTAAAAGAAATAATCATTTTATAATTAGATGTCGAACATGTGGGAGATTGGGTTGAATGTATTTTGACCTTATAATCTGCAAGATGATTTTCAAAATAAATTATTTATATTCATTTAAAAATGCACATATGGGAACTTCCCTGGTGGTCCAGTGAGTAAGACTCTGCGCTCCCAATGCAAGGGGCTTGGGTTCGATCCCTGGCCGGGGAACTAGATCCCACATGCATGCATGCCACAACTAAGAGTTTGTGTGTTGCAACTAATAGTTCAAATGCTGCAACTAAGAAGCCTGCATGCTGCAACTAAAGATCCTGTGTGCTGCAACTAAGACCCAGAGCAACCAAAATGAATAAATTAAAAAAAAACTTTAAAAAATAAATAAAAATAAAATAAAAATGCACATATGCTTTGGCCCAGCAATTCTACTCCTGGGAATATATCTGTATCTATATCTAGGTTTGATAGAATATTCACATGATGTACTTGTGTTTAAAAATATACACGGGCTTCCCTGGTGGCACAGCGGTTGAGAGTCTGCCTGCCGATGCAGGGGACACGGGTTCATGCCCCGGTCTGGGAAGATCCCACATGCCAAGGAGAGGCTAGGCCCTGAACCATGGCCGCTGAGCCTGCGCGTCCGGAGCCTGTGCTCCGCAACGGGAGAGGCCACAACAGTGAGAGGCCCGTGTACCGCAAAAAAAAAAATTTATATATATATATACACACACAGTGATGTGCATTGCAGCATTGTTTGTAGTATCCAAATCCTAGAAACAACCTAACCACCATCACAGAGAACTGGTTAAATAAAATATAGCTCATCCATATAATGGTTCTGCATTGGAAAGCATTTGGTGAACACATATGTATATAGATATGATTGCCAAGATTTAGTGTTATGTGAAAAAGCACTGAGAAAAGTATGTTTCCTTTCATGTTGCAAAGGGAGCTATATTCTCATGGATATGAGCTTGGACAAACAAGCTTTCTGGAAAGGTGCAGGAGAAACTGCTAAGAGTGGTTGCTGCCCAAGAGGTGGCTAAGACTTTGGATATGGAAAGGAGATATTTTTATAATGCGTATGTTATTTTTTCAATAAGTAATCAAATTTCTGCTTTTGTGCTTAGATTTTCAAAAAAGATAGAATATATATTAAAAATCCACCATAGGGCTTCCACCGCAAGCCTAGAGCCCATTCTCCGCAACAAGAGAAGCCACCGCAGTGAGAAGCCTGAGCACTGCAATGAAGAGTAGCCCCCACTCACTGTGACTAGAGAAATCCCGTGCGCAGCAATGAAGATCCAACACAGCCAAAAATAAATAAATAAAATAAATTTTTTTTAAAAAGTAATCTTTTGATGTTCCGACTACCTGGTTTTTGTTGCAAAACCCCCTATATATCTTGACTCCTACCTTACCTCTTTGGAGCAGTCCCTCTGAGCTATCTGAGAGGCTATTCCCTGGGCTTAAGTCCTCAGCAAGCCCACCAAATAAAACATAATTCTCAACTTTTAGGTTGTGCAATTATTTTTTTTCAGTTAACAGACTGCTCTTCAGCCACTGTCACTGGACCTCCTTGTACCTCCTCCTGGGTTCAGATCTCCTGTTTCCTCAACTCCTAGACCCCACATTTTAAAAATTCAACTTTATTGTACAGTTCCATAATTTTGGTAATGTACAGCACATACCATGTAACCACTACATAATGAAGATATAGAACATTTCCATTACACCATAACTTTCCTCTGAAGTTCCCCAACACCAAATATGAGTTCTCTTCTGACACCACTTCTGTCAGTTCAATTCAATTTTGACACTAACTACCCGGTTAGTCTCAGACACCACAGGTTTAGAGGCTAAGACTGCCCCCACATCAGATGCCCAGCTGCAAATGAGGTGCACAGGCTACCCACATGTCTGCTTGACCAGCTACAAATTTGGGGGTTCCATGACACCCCCCCTTCAGGTTCAGTAATTCAAGAGAATAACTCACAGAACTCAGGAAAGTGCTTTACTTGCTATCACAGGTTTACTAAAAAAGCTACAACTCAGGAACAAATGGAAAAATGCATAGGGCAAGGTATGGATGTGTATGTGTGTGAATGTGCAGAGCTTCTGTACTCTCTCTGGGCATGCAACCTCCCAGCACCTGCATGTGTTGACCAAGCTGCAAGCTCTCTGAACACCATTATTTAGGAGTTTTTATGGAGGTTCCATTAGTAGGCACAATTGATAAATCGTTGACCATTGGTGATTGTACTCAATCTCCAGTCCCTCTCCCCTTCCTAAAGGTCAGAAGTGGAGCTGAAAATCCTACTCCTCTAAATCACTTGGTTTGGTTTCTCTAGCACCCTTATCCTGAATTGATCAAGGGGCCCAGCAATAATCACCTGATTAGCATAAACTCAGGTGTTGTTGGAAGGGGACATCATCATAATGATATGAATGATGATATGATATTCATAATGATGTGAATAACAAAAGGTTCTCATCACTCAGGAAATGCCAAGGGTTTTAGAAGCTCTGTGCCAGGAACCCAGAATAAAGACCAAATGTATTTTTTATTATACCACAGTTTCCTCATATCCATTCCCATTCCGTCCCCACCACCAGCATCAGGCAAAAAATTGATCTGCTTTCTGTTACTATAGAAAAGACTGGTCATTTCTAGAGCTTAATATAAATGTAATTATATAGTATATAGTGTTTTGTATCTGGCTTATTTCACTCATATTGTTTTGAGATCCTCATCTGTGTTGTAAAATGTATCAGTAATTTGTTGCTTTTAATTGCTGAGTAGTAGTCTATTGTACAAGTATGCCACAGTTTGTTTATCCATTAACCAGGTAATAAGACAACTGGGCTGTTCTCAATTTTTGGCTATATGATATACAACTGCTATGGACATGGTGTACCACTCTTTGTATAGACATATATTTTATTTTTCCCTTAAAACCCAACATTTTCACTTTTTCTTGGTTTACTACCTCAATTAATAGTTACATCTATCCCAAGAAAGACTGTGTAGTAATTTTTTTTGAAATCTCGCACATGTAAAAGTATCTTTATTCTACCCTCACATAGTTTATTTAACTTTACTGAAATATAATTTACATACCATAAAGTTTTCCCACTGTAAGTGAATGATTCGTTGATTTTTAGTAAATTTATAGAATTGTGCAACCATTACCACAATCCAATTTTAGAATAACTCCACCACCAGACTTCCCTAGTGGCGCAGTGGTTAAGAATATGCCTGCCAATGCAGGGGACACAGGTTGGAGCCCTGGTCCGGGAAGATCCCACATGCCGCGGAGCAACTAAGCCCATGCAACTCAACTACTGAGCCTGTGCTCTAGAGCCCGTGAGCCACAACTACTGAGCCCGTGTGCCACAACTACTGAAGCCCACGCACCTAGAGCCCGTACTCCACAACAAGAGAAGCCACTGCAATGAGAAGCCCGTGCACCACAACGAAAAGTAGCCCCCGCTTGCTGCAACTAGAGAAAGCCTGCGTGCAGCAATTAATACGCTATGCAGCCTAATTAATTAATTTTTTTTTTAAAAAAAGAATAACTCCACCACCAAAAAGTTCCTTTGTGCCTATTTGTAGTCAACTCCCAACCAACCCAAGTCAACCATAGAACTGCTTTCTCCCACTATTGATCTCCCTTTTCTAGATATTTCACATAAATGGAATCATTATCTGACTTCTTTCACTTAGCATAATGTTTTTGCACTTCATGTTGTAGCACGTATCAAGAATTGATTCTTTTTCCATTATTGAATAATATTACATTGCATAGATATACATTTTGTTTATCCATGGCCACGCCGTGCAGCTTCCAGGGATTGAACCCCGGGCCAGGGCAGTGAAAGTGCCGAATTCTAACTACTGGACCACCAGGGAACTCCCTGTATACAAGTCTTCATATGGACAAGTTTCCATTTGAGTAGTACATAGGAATAGAATTGCTGACTTGTATGCTAAGTTTATGTTTAACTGTTTGACACTACTAAATTGTTTTCCAAATTGGCTGCTGATTTTACATTTCCCATGTAGGAGGATTTGTTTCTCCACATCATCGCCAATAGCCATTTTAGTAGATATAGAGTAGTATCTCACTGTGGTTTGCTTCGGATTCAGTGAGCCCCACTCTGGCAGTGAAGCTGTTGGTTTGTGCAGCCTCCCCAATTCTGGGACAGCTAGCTTGCTGACCAAGCTGGGGGAATGTTAGCAGCCTCAGACAAGAATGCCACAGACTCTCACTGTTCTAACCAGAGTTCAGAAGTTTTTCATGGATAAATGCTTCTCAATTTCTCATTTACTTATGGTCAATTTCCAGAGCCCTAAATCTTTAAAAAAATCTTTTTTTCCAGTTTCATAATTGTTTTCTGGGGAGAAAACTTGCTGACTACTTTTGGTTGAAAATTTTTTTCTCTGTATGTTTTCGCTGTTTCCTTTCAGCTGTTTTCTGTTTGCTTGCCTTGGTCTCTATGTTTTACATTGCAAGGGTATTTTTGTTTTGTTTTTGTTTTTTGCCTTGTCTGCACATTGGAATTACCTGGAAAGCTTTTAAAATCCTAGTGCCCAAGCTGTACCCCCAGAACATTACATCAGAATCTCTGGGGGAGGGCCCAGCCAGCTGAGAATCAAAATAATTAAATGAACTATAAACCACTGAAAAAGAGAACTGTAAACAAATTTTAAAAAGGAAAAGAAAAATAGAATTAATAAGTCTATACCTGTAAAGAAAAAACTTACACTCCTCCTGTGTTGCTTTTTTTTTAAATAAATTTATTTACTTTTTATTTATTTATTTTTGGCTGCGTTGGGTCTTCATTGCTGTGCATGGGCTTTTCTTTAGTTGCAGCGAGTGGGGGCTACTCGTGGTTGCGGTGCGCAGGCTTCTCATTGCAGTGGCTTCTCTTGTTGCAGAGCACGGGCTCTAGGCACGTGGGCTTCAGTAGTTGTGGCTCGCAGGCTCTAGAGCGCAGGCTCAGTAGTTGTGGCGCACGGGCTTAGTTGCTCCGCGGCATGTGGGCTCTTCCCGGACCAGCTTAGTTGCTCCGCGGCATGTGGGCTCTTCCCGGACCAGGGCTCGAACCTGTGTGCCCTGTATTGATAGGCGGATCCTTAACCACTGCACCACCAGGGAAGTCCCCCTCCTGTGTTTCTTCTTTACTGTCACACTACTACCACATTCACATCACTTCCTACACCAGATGTGTGGGAGTTTTCCCCATTGCAAGCAATTCTGTGACACCAGCTGGGTGTCCTACAACTTAATTCTGACACTAGCTACCTGGAGATAGCTAGTGTCAGATCCCACAGGTTAAGGGCTTAGTTCTGTAAGACTGACCCCACTTCACATGCTAATCGCAAGAATTGGATCCTCAGCTTACCCGCAATTTCTGTCCGACTTGGCTATAAATCAGAGGTTTCCATGACTTCCTCCCCCTTGGCTTCGATTATTTGCTAGAACAGCTCACAGAATTCAGAGAAACACTTACCTGTATCAGTTTATTAAAGGATATGATAAAGGATACTGATGAGCAGCGAGATGAAGAGATACACAAGGCGAGGTCCGGGAGGGTCCCAAGTACGAACTTCTGTCCCCGTGGAGCTGGATGTGTTACCCTCCCAGTACATGGCTGTGTTCACCGATCTGGAAACTTTTTGAAACCAGGACTTAGGGGATTTTTATGGAAGCAGGATCAATCATTAACTCCATTTCCAACCCCTCTCCCCTTTGGAGAATGGGGGAGGGGAGGAGGGGATGAAAGTCCCAAGTGTCCAATCATGGCTCTGTCTTTCTGGTGAACAGCTCCTATCCAGGAGCCCACCATGAGTCACTTCATTAGACCAAAAGACACTGCTATAACTCAGGAAATTCTGAGGGATTTAGAAACTGTCAGGAACAGGAGTCAAAGACCAAATATTAGAACAAAAGATGCGCCTGGGGGCAGATATATATATATATATATATATATATATATATATATGTATGTATTTTTTTTCTCTATTATCTCACCATACCAGCAGAGGAGAAAGAAGATCTCTTGCTTACAGTAGAATGCTGAGGGCCGACTGATAAGTATGTGCTAGTGTTGGAAAAGCATAATTTGGCAGTCATAAAGATTGGATCAGGCAAGAGTCACCAGTGGATGCTAACTTTAGTGGGAATTTTGAGGAACAGGACATTTAAATGGTCTTAAAAGTGTCTGCCCACAGTAGGGAAGGTTCCTTTGCAACACTTAAATGCAATACCTATCCCTAGATGGGATCCTGTACTAGAGGGAAAAAATTCTATAAAGGACATTCTTAGTAAACTGACAAAATTGAAATATGGATGGTTGTATTATATCAATGTAAATTCATAAGGTTGATAACTGTACTGTGGTTACGTAAGAAAATACACATTGAAGTATTTAGGGCAAAGGACTATGATGTATGTAAAAGGTTCAGAAATGATCAAGGAAATAGGGTAAAATGCTGAGTGCAGGGGAATCTAGATAAAGGGTATACTGGTGTTCCTTGAACAATTTTTATTGAAAAAATTTTTTTTTCCTTGCACAATTTTTAAATTTACAACTTAAAAAAAAAAAAAAAGCCAGGGGATTTTCCTGGTGGTCTAGTAGTTAGGATTCGGCGCTTTCACTGCTGTGGCCAGGGTTCAATCCCTGGTCGGGGAACTGAACTGAGATCCTGCAAGCCACGCAGCAAGTGTGGCAAAAAAAAAAAAAAAGGTCAGGCTCTCACAATTCAGGACAACTGTTCAGAGCTGTTCAGATCCTATAGAGCCTATTTTGGAAGTTAGAAGCCCCCAAATAATTCTGTTTTCTGCAGGAAGCCTCAGATTTTCATTTAAATGATAACAGGTACCTGTATAAAAAGGAATATTCAGGACAACTATATATGGGCTAATCAGAATATTAACCCACCACACATTCTTGTTTAAATGTCTATAAACATAAGCCTACCTATTTACAGCTGTTATACAAATATAAAACCACAATAAATTTATAAATTACCTATAAAGCATTTAAATTAACATTTCAATATGACAACAAAAGATGTTTTTCTGCTGAAAATAAGTGCTATTTGACCTGTGATCTGCTCCCAGTGCCCTGAGGCAGATGTTTCCAAATTCAGCTGGCACACACTCTGTACTGTGTCATGATGCACATTCTAAGTCCACTTTTCACTCTTCAGAAGACTTTGAAATCTTCCATTCTCAGGGGAACTCAGTGCTCTCATGCCTGTCTGCTTACCTTCCCCTCTGGTTAGCCACTACCACTCAAACCCAGGTGCAGACTCTCAGGTTCCAGGGTGCTTCCTGATGGTTATCTAGAGCAAATAGAACATCATCAACACTTTTTTTTAGTTATTTTTTAAAACAAAATTTAAACATTTTCTATAGAGTATTGCAGATTCCAAAGAACATGCATGTAACTAATTTTAAGGCAAAATGGCTTGGGAGCAGCATGGGTATGAGAGAGGAAGCAGTAGCAACACTTAGACCACCACTGTGGTTACCCCTCATGCTGCATCCCACCCCTGCTGAAACTACCAAGCCCAAGAGGAAGGCCGAAGGAGAAGCTAAAGAAGAAAAAGCCCAAGGGAAGGATGAACCACATAGGGGATGGGCATCCTTTCATGCATCCTAAAAAGGCACCGTGCAGAAAATGGAAGTACCAGGTGAAGCATGTGCATTTTGTGTAACTATGTTCTTCTTGTGTTCCGTACTACTTGAATTACTGTTTTAATCAGGTCTTATACAAATGCAAATATTTGTAGTTTTTAAAAAACTATGTTAGCACAGAGAACCCCTCATTGTTTCAGAGAAGGTTAAATATCACTAACAGATTATCATAGAAGCTGGATTGAAATGGTCATGAGGGTAAACAAGATTTTGCTTCCTTGGTTTTGGAACTATTACTCTTGGTTGCCAAGAGAAGGGATCCACTGACATTTACAGCCACTATGGCTGTGAAGAAATTAAAATTCTTTTTTAAGTCCTCTCTCCTTTCCTCTGTGCCATCAGAATGAGCTTTACGTCCTTAAACTCAGACCTGTTGGGACCTGGTACTCCTTTCCTCACAGGCTCCAAATCTGGTCTTTTCAGTGACATTTAGACGGAGTGCCTCAAAGGAGCCAGGAACCATTGTTATTGACTGTGCATTTTTAAATTCTACAGTTTTCGGGACTTCCCTGGCAGTCCAGTGGTTGGGACTCTGCGCTTCCACTTCAGGGGTCATGGGCTTGATCACTGTTAGGGGAACTGGGATCCGGCATGCTGCACCGTGCAGCAAAAAAAACAAAACAAAACAAAACTAGTTTTCATTAAATTTCCTCAAAATCAAGGTCTGTTTGTGAAAGGAGTTAACATGTTAAGTGGGAATTATTCCTCCTCTAAACTTTTCCTTTTCAAATCATCAAAAAAGACTTCCTTGGGTTTTGTAGCTTTTCCTCTTTTGTAGACCATGGAAATAGGGAAATTGAAAGTTGCTGAATACCATTCCTGATATCACTCAGGACCTTCCTGAAATGTCATGAGTGTTAATGAAAAGTAGCTTTAATAACATAGACACAATTGGGGGGGTGGTGGAAGAGGGAGTGAGGGAGAGAAGGCGAATATGTGATTGGCTGGGTTAAAATATTCCTGGGCTCTGATTCCATGTCCATTAGACAACCTTCTGAGGGCTGATTCAAGCTTATCCTGATGATAAGAGAGAGCTTTGAACAGTGAGCATAAAGGTTTATTTGTGGAAACTGACATTCTAATTCTAAAATTAGGATAGAAATTCAATTACATGGAATTGAAATTATATGAAAATTCCAAGGACCTAGAAAACCAAAGCAGTCTTAAAAAAAACTGTTTGAAGATTTACATTACCAGATAAAGACTTACTGTAAGCTACAATAATTAAGAAAATATGGTATTGGTACAAGAATAAAAAGAACAATAAAGAGAATAGAGAGCCCAGAAACAGTCATACATACACAGTCACATGATGAACAATAAAGACATAACTGCAAATAGTGGGGAAAGGCTAGTCTTTATAAATGGTGCTGGGTCAACTTGACAACCATATGAAAAGAACACTATCAACAAAAATTAACTCAAAATAGAACACAAAATGTAAAGCTAAAATGGTGAAACTTTTAGTTTGGCAAAGCGTTCTTTAATATGACATGAAAAGCATGACCTTTTGAGGGTCAAAGTAAAAATTGATAAATTATTCTTTATTAAAAACTTTTGCTTTAATAGGCAAGCCATAGACTGGGAAAAAAATATTTGCAAATCATATCTGACAAAGGACTTTTATCTAGCATTAAAGAACTTACACTCAACAAGACAAACAATCCAGTTTAAAAAAAAAGGTCAAAAGACAAGAACAACTTCAACAACAAGGGTAACAAGCACATGAAAAGACACTCAACATTATTAGCCAACAGAGAAATGAAATCAAAATCACAATTTAGACACACCCAC
Organism: Delphinapterus leucas; assembly: GCF_059928025.1. NCBI lineage: Eukaryota > Metazoa > Chordata > Mammalia > Artiodactyla > Monodontidae > Delphinapterus > Delphinapterus leucas. The sequence continues at coordinate 159,880,533 of NC_143131.1, forward strand.
TAGAATAACTAAAATTTTTTTAATAAACTTATTTTATTTATTTATTGGGTGCATTGGGTCTTCGTTGCTGCACGCGGGCTTTTTCTAGTTGCAGGGAGTGGGGGCTACTCTTCGTTGCGGTGTGCGCAGTCTTCTCGTTGCGCTGATTTCGTTTGTTGCCGAGCACGGGCTCTAGGCGCACGGGCTTCAGTAGTTGTGGTGCACGGGGTTAGTTGCTCCGCGGCATGTGGGATCTTCGCGGACCAGGGCTCGAACCTGTGTCCCCTGCATTGGCAGGCGGATTCTTAACCACTGCGCCATCAGGGATGCCCATAGAATAACTAAAATTAAAGGGGTTTACCATACTAAGTGTTGGCAAGTATGTGGAGGAAAAGGAACAGAAACTTTCAATGATGGTAGGGATATGGTACAACCATTTTGGAAAAACCTTGGTAACTTCATAAAAAGGTAAATACACCTACCATATTACCCAGCCATTCTACTCCTAGGTATTTATTCAAGAGAAATTAAAGCACGTGGCCACACAACGAGTAGTACACAGATGTTTATAGCAGCTGTATTTGTAATAGCCCCCCAAATGGAACCAACCCAAATTTCCATCAACAGGTGGATGGAAAAACAAATTGTGGTATTTCCATATAATGGAATACTATTCACCAAAAAAGGAATGAATTGTTAATAAATGCAACAACATGAATGAATTTCAACTTAAAATAATTATGCTGCAAGAAGCCAGTGCAAGGACTTCCCTGGTGGTGCAGTGGTTAAGAATCTGCCTGCAAATGTAGGGGACACGGGTTCGAGCCTCGGTCCAAGAAGATCCCACATGCTGCAGAGCAACTAAGCCCGTGAACCACAACTACTGAGCCTGTGCTCTAGAGCCCACAAACCACAACTACTGAGCCCGCGTGCCACAATTACCGAAGCCCACGTGCCTAGAGCCCGTGCTCCACAACGAGAAGCCACTGCAATGAGAAGCCCGTGCACTGCAACGAAGAGTAGCCCCCACTCACCACAACTAGAGAAAAGCCCGCGTGCAGCCACGAAGACCCAACGCAGCCAAAAATAAATAAATTTATTTAAAAAAAGCCAGTGCAAAAAAAACAGTACATACTAAATAATTCTATTTATATAAAATTCTAGAAAATTCAAATTAATCTATATAGTGATGGGAGCAGAGGAAACTTCTGAAGGTAATGTGTATCTTCATTATCTTGATTTTGGTTATGATTTCTTACATCAAATTATCCAAATATATCAAAGTGTGCATTATAAATATTGAATATATGTAGTTTATTGTGTCAATTATACCTCAATAAAACTGTTACAGAAAAAGGTTTCCCAGAAGGTGGCACTACCACTTGGCTCTGCCCTATGTTGTGAGCTCCCTGGAGCTGGGTGACCCCTTCTAGAGCCATCAGGATGCTGGATTAACTAGGAGGCCCCTGCAAGAGACCCTTGGGGTCAGGAAAGCCAAGTAAACGTGATGGCAATTGATTGGGTGTGGCTGGCGAGTAGGGCTGACTTCATTTCCTTCCACAGCTCAACACAGCACTTGTCCTTCAAACAAGCCCAACTCCTTTGTACCTCTAGCCCCTGTCTTCATGTAGCTAGAGTCTCTCATCATTCAGGTCTTAGTATGAATATCAAGTGCCTTCATCGAGTGCCAGGTCTAAATTGGTTCCTACACCTCATTTTGTCCTAAAGTCACTTTCTGTATTTCTCTATTTTCTTCATGGCATGTATCACAATCAGAAATTCTTATTCATTTAGTTATTTCCTTTCATTAAAAAAAATTATTTATTTTTATTTCTGGCTGCTTTGGGTCTTCGTTGCCGCGTGTGGGCTTTCTCTAGTTGCGGTGAGCGGGGCTACTCTTCGTTGTGGTGCGCAGGCTTCTCATTGCGGTGGCTTCTCGTTGCGGAGCACAGGCTCTAGGCACGCGGGCTCACCAGTTGTGGCTCGCAGGCTCTAGAGCACAGGCTCAGTGGTTGTGGCACACGGGCTTAGTTGCTCTGCGGCATGTGGGATCTTCCTGGACCAGGGCTCCAACCCGTGTCCCCTGCATTGGCAGGTGGATTCTTAACCACTGTGCCACCAGGGAAGCCCCATTTCATTTTTATTACCTATTCTCTTCCTCCCTCGTTTTTTTTTTTTTTTTTTTTTTTTGTTGGTTTTTTTTGTGGTACACGGGCCTCTCACTGTCGTGGCCTCTCCCGTTGCGGAGCACAGGCTCCGGACGCGCAGGCTCAGCGGCCACGGCTCACGGGCCCAGCCGCTCCGCAGCATGTGGGATCTTCCCGGACCGAGGCACGAACCCGTGTCCCCTGCATCGGCAGGCGGACTCTCAACCGATGCAGGCGGACTCTCAACCACTGCGCCACCAGGGAAGCCCTCTTCCTCCCTCTTTTATGCTGTTGACATCCTACAAATCCCTTTACTGGGGGTGCACCCACCCCATAGGTGCCTTAAGTGTTGGCTGACAAACTCACAGTTGCCCCTGACAATGACTGACTGAGGGCTGGGTGGGGGAGAAGCGCACAAAAGATTGGCTCCCTTGCAGTAAGGAGACCTAACTCTGTGGCACAATTTCTACAGTTCCCCGTGAGATCTGGCTAGAGCTAGTCTCCACTTGAGGCCACATTCCTGCTTAGCTTTAGCTCTTTTCCCTGCCCTGTCCTGCTTCCCTTACTCCCTTCTCCCCAAAACACTTCCCCAGTAAATCCCTCAATAATTCTCATCTGAGGCTCTCCTTCTAGGAAACCTGACCCATGACACCCTTGGTTAGCTTCATGAGGGACTGTTTTGTTCAATCCCCTAGAACAAATTCCTATCTTAGGCTCTGCTTATGACCTTCTCCCCCTTAAGAATGATAGCTTGATGACGGAAGATCTTCCTCACGTTGGAAGAACAGTGTCTGGAACAGAGAAGGCACTCAGTAAGTGTGCTGAATGAATACAGGGGAGAGCCCAGGGGTCTGTTTTATAGATTAGCTGATCTGGCCTAGAGGCATTGTGAGTCATAGCCGGTAGACAGCAACTGAGTGGTTCAGAGATGGGGCCAGGCCTGGGACAGCAGCTTGGCACCTCCAACACATCCTCCAGGTGAGGTACAACATGTGAGTATTATCGGGGAAGGATCCTCTGGAAAGATGCAACCTCAAGGGTGGGCCAGGTTCTAGCCTTGGGCTTCCAAGAGACATGTCCCTGAGCCAGACCTAGGGGGTAGTACTGCCCAGCTATGTGTGAGGAGTAAGTGTGTGTTGAATTAATGAAGGCATGACAGAGGTAACCCTGTCCCAGGGTTCCTTCTCTTTTCACTCTCCATTGGGAGAAGAGGAATTCAAAAGAAAGCATACAGTCTTCTTTCTCACACAACAGAATCAGCACATACAGGAATGGGGGGAGAAGGAGTATGGAACATGTCTGTTATCTGGACTTTAGTTTCCTTGAGCATGTAGTCTGCTTTGGATAACAGTCACATCCAGTCTGCGCAACCCCTTTTGGCTCAAGCCCTAAGCATAGGTCCTAGCCCATGGCACATGCCCCTACTGGACTGACCACACCAGACTGTGATCTACACACACACATCTAGCTTCCCAGCTGGACCAGGAGCATCTTCAGGGCAGGCATAGGCTGTGCTGGCACCCTCTACCCAGACCAAGGCCTGGCACAAAGCAGATGCCAGTCAGTTCAAGGTTGTAAAATAACTGAATGACGAGGGCAGTAATGCTGTTGGGTATGCTAGACATCCACCAGATACTTTTCAGAATGTAGATCCAGCCCTGGCTTTGCAATGCTTCAGCAGCGCCCTCTAACCCACGGAAGGAAGTCTAAACTTTTAAGCCTGCCTGTACAGCACCCTCATATAGTGTCCTGGTCCCCCTTTCCAGCTTCCTCTTCTGCTATTTCCAGCTCAATACCCTACACCAATCCTACCCCAAGCTCTTCCTCACATGTGCAACATTCGAGCCTTGCCTAGCTCTTCACTCTGCCTAGCGGCTCTCCCTTACCCACCCCCAATCTACCTGTCAAATTCCTGTGCATCTTTTAAGTACCTACTTGTCTCTGCTATCATTCCTTCCTCCCTTAAGGGCCTATTAACCCCTTCCAGCAGCCACCCAGCACTCAGAGAGCAGGGTTCTGGTCCTTCACCTGCCCATCTATCCCCAAAGCCTGACAGAGTAGTCTTTGGGGAAGGGGGTTTCGGGGAGACTTCTGCTAGTACGAGTGTGCAGGGATGGACTCCTCAGTGGCCAGCAGCTGGCTAACCCTGAGCGCCAGCTGCGGGCCTGAGCCCTGCCCACCAGGCCTCGCGGTTTGAGGGGGCAGCACGTCCAAGCAGGTTGCTCACCCAGACTCTTGCTCTCCAGCAGTGCCCCTGGCTCGCCTTTATCATTCTGGACATCGAGGCTTGCGAGGCAAGGGAGCAGCCTGGGTCGCCCGCGTCCTCGAGGCCCTGCTCTGGGTATCCGTGCACCTGACGAGGCCCACCCGGCCCTTGCCCTGGAGGCCTTCAGGTGCTCGGCCTCGGGCCATGCGAGCCGCCTGTGGGAACAGCTGCGGCAGTTCTGGGCCCACCATTTCTCGCGGCGCTTTGCGCCGCGGCGCCCTCCGCTGCGCCACATCTCCTCCATGTCCACTTTCTACCTGCTGGACCACCAGACGCGCCAGGCAGAGCTAGGCCTCAGCTACGGCACACCGCGCACGCGCCTCAGCGACGAGGCCTTCGTGTTCCGCGGCGGCCGGTGGACCGCGGAGGGCCAGCCGGTGCGGTCGCGGCCGCAGCTGCCCTCGCCGACCACCCCGGGCTGGAAGGCGCAGGTGCAGCGGATCAAGAGCCAGGTGCTGCTGGAGGAGAACAACTACCTGAAGCTACAGCAGGAACTGCTCATGGACATGCTGACGGAGACAACAGCACGCATGCACCTGTTGGAAAAAAAAGATATACCACGAGGCAAGCACTGCCGCTGCGGCGCGCGCCTGGCAGAGGAAGATGCGCAAGCGCGAAGGCGCGTGCAGCGTGCTCCTGATCGAGCCGCTGGCTCCAGAGTCGCGGTGACGCAATAAAACCCGTGCAGCGCATGCGCACCTCGCTCCTCACCTTAGGCCCGGGCTCGTTCCTGTGGCCCCTAGAGGGCCCGGCCAGGACTGGGCTCCGGGTGCGCGGGGGTCTGCTGCGCGCCTTCAGGGACCATCACTCCGGGCCTGGTGTGGAGGGGAGACTCAGCCAGCAGCCCGTCTCGGGAGGGTGCGATAGGGCGGTGGAGGAAGATGTTTGCAGCCCGTTGGAAACGCGGAGTGGGAGCCAGGCTTGCAACAGTGCAGCAGGGGGCGGGGATGGCCGGCGATGAGAGGTAGTGGTAGCAATGGCTTTCTTGGCCCAAGGGACGGAGGGCAAAGTCCGCGAGGCAGGAAAACCTGGGCTCAGGGATGGAGGGTGCGGTTGGGCGGGCGGGCGGGCGGGGTCGGTGACCTTACAGTTGGCCTTTCCCTCCCTGAGGCGATCCCGGGAGGGGTTTCAGCCCGAGTCCAGGATAAAAATGTATTTTACGACCTGGAAACTGTTTCCCGAAAGAATCCCTCGAAACTTTGAGCTCTGCCTCCCCCTCCTGGCTGTGTGGCTTTTGGCGAGTCGCTTTTCGTTGCGGGTTTCCTTTTCCTCTCTCTAGAATTATGGGTCGGGGATACAAACAAGCACTGTCCAGAGCTAATCCAGCGCACAGATAGGATTTGCTCGACCCACTTTATTTTACAATTTTGCATGAGTTGCAAACATTTAAGAATTTGGAGATTTCACATTAAAAATCCAGACTTCCCGTGTTCTCCTGAAAACCCAGAAGACTCAGCCATTGCTGGACCTTGGTTTTGCCCAGCAGCAGTTGCCTGAATTGTGGCTGTCAGCTCCTGCTCAGCTTCACTCCTTTCCTCCTATAGGTGTCTGATTTTGGATCTCCTTCTATATCCGTTCTAGATCGATGTTCTCTCCTGGAGCATAGGGAGCCCTGTGCCCAAGGTATCATATAAAGTGCTTTTGGTGAGGGTGTTGTGAGTGATATGGCTGCACAACAAAGGTGATGACACTGGTCCTTGCAATCTGCAACCTTCCCTTGGAATGTAGACAGGCCCTTTCAGCACCCAGTGAAACTTAAGTCCGGTAGGATTCCAACACATTTTCCTAGAGTCATGTGAAAACTTTGAGAGAAGTGGGTGTCCTTCTTCGGCCTAACTTGCTTTCAGGAGAAAGACTAGGGATTACTAAACCACTACTTTGTATAAAAATGTGGCCTAATTAAGTCAGCAAAACAACACAAAACATGTCATTAGACACTATGCTTAAAAACATTTCTTTTGAGCAGTGCTCTTTTGTATTTTAATAATTCTATATATTAACATAGATTAAAATATTTTTAAATAGTTGTAAAATATAATTTCCTTTTAGAATAACTTAGAAAATAAAAAATATACAGAAAAGGAAATGAGAAGGGAATCAAAACAATACCCAGAAAAAAACACAAAATAAGGCACTGATGGAGAAATTATACTAAGTGAAAGAAGCCAGATGCAAAGGACCACATATTGTATGATTTTGTTTATATAAAATATCCAGAATAGACAAATCCACAGCCGGGGTATGTGGGGAGGAAGGAGTGACTACTTAACAGGAGCAGGGTTTCCTTTTGGATTGATGAAAAATGTTTTGGAGCTATAGTGGTCGTACAACATTGTGAATGTTCTAACAGCCACTGAATCGCACACTTTAAAACAGTGAGTTTTATGTGAATTTTACCACAATAAAAAAAGATTTTTTTTAAGGAGGAAAGTGCTTTACATTAAAACATGAGATAAAAACTATGTGGTATGGGGAAATAGCAAAAATCATAAAGGTGATCCAAGAGTACCTAAAGTTTAAGGAATATTGCTTTGGCCAGAGCACTTGCAAACAAATAGTTTATTTTCTAGAACAGAGAAAAGTATCTGCCCTGCCAGATCAGCAGCAGATGGGGAGCCCCATGTTTAGGGAGGGGTATCCAAGTGGATAAAGGACCCAGATCAAATGGGGCAGAATGATATTTTAAGATATCTGACTTTGTTCTTTCTGCTCTGGAACTTCACCCCCTGACTGAGGCAGCAAGCTCATTGCCCCGGGGGTGGGGGTGGGGCTGTATGTGTGTGACAGAGCAGAAAGTAGGAACAAAGAACTCTTTGTGGCTTTCACCTTCTACAGCTCAGAACCCTCTGGGGAACAGAGCTTTGAAAAGGTATTTTTTGGGCTTGAGGAGGGAGGTCAAAAAGGCTGTAGATTTGTCTACAGCAAGAGGAAAGATGAAGGGAAATAGAAGTAGAGATCCTTCCATCTTGGAAAGAAGTCCTTTCTTGACCCTACATTACTTTCCAGCTACTGCCCCATTTCTCTGCTTCCCTTTATAACTAAGCTCCAAAAAGTTGCTTATATTCACTGTCTTCAATTCCTCCCCTCCCTCTTTGCTCTTAGTTCCCCTCAGCTTTGGATTTCTCACCTCCAAGTCTCCCCAGCCTGCTCTTGTCAAGGATGACATTGACTCCAGTGTTGTTAAGTCCTTTGGCTAATTCTCCATCCTCATCTTGGCCCATCAGCAGCATTTCATGCAGTTGACGCCTCCTCATCTTCACTTGTCTTCTAGGATACTACACTCTTCTGATTTCTCTCCTGCCTCACAGTTGCTACTTCTCAGTGTCTTGCTGATTTTACTTCCTTCAGGTGTCTACTTAAATGTCACCTTTTCAGTGAAGTTTTCCCTAATGACTTTATTTAAAAGAGCATGCATTCTCCCCACACCCAACCAAACCAGTACAACTTATCCTCCTTTCCTGCTTTGTTTTCTAGCATCTGTCACCATTTGACATCCTATGTATTTTGTCAGTCTCCCTCCACCTGCTCTGCCCCAACTAGAGTGTAAGTTCCATAGGGTTTTTTTCTGTTTTTTTTTTTTCTGTATCTTAGTTAGAAAAGTGCTTAACACTTACTAGGCTCTCTCCAGATATTTCTAGAATGAACAAAGGTCTATAAGAGACAGGCATCTGAATCCCAGGAGCAGATGGTGTTTGGCCTTTGGTATTGTCATAGGTATCTAATCCTCTAGGAGGCAGGGAAGGTGTACCAGATGCTTTTGGAACTTTTGGTTGCATCTGATAAGCCCACCTCTGATTTTAGCCACAACTATGGTGGATGGCTCTGCGTATACTGTCAGTGCCTCATTTAAAGTGTCTACTGTGGGTTTCTCGGCCTTTCTGCTTCAGGGCTTTCTCCTAAGCCTCAGGAGCTCTCTCAACCCACAGACATAGCCTGGGAGTGCAGGAGAGTTAATGCCTTCTGGGGGCAACCTCCAGTAGAGGACAGAAACCAAAACACACTTTGTTGAATTTTCCTTCTACCATTTTCCTCACTCCCCCTCTCTCAGTTCATGGAATCATCTACCAGATAAACTGCACCCAAGTTCTAAGCTCAGACTCTGCTTTTATGGGGATTCAAGCTAAGGCAGTTAGTAAGAAGTAGCGCTAGAAGGCAGGCCATAGGGAAAGGAATCTAGAACTAGATCACTCCCCATTCAGAAGGCTCACTCACCACTGTTGGTGAGAAGGATGGTAGTAACCCCTAGTGTCCTAAAGCATAAGACTCTTACCTTTGGTAGATTGGAATGAGATAGAAATTGAAGGGAAAGTTTGGCTTATGTAGTAGCTTTGGCACTCGAAATATATGGAGGCAGCTGTAATTACAAGGATTATGGAAGTGGTTAACTTTTCTAACCTGTCTTAGAAGCTTTGAAGAAAGAATGAAAGGCTCTTCTTAGCCCACTCAACTCAGGGCATGATGTGAAAGCTGGAAAGTCTCCCAAGCAACATGTAAAGAACTGCTCACTTCTGCTGCCAGGAAGCAGAGTGTGCTGAAAATAAGGCTCAAGATTTAATCAAGGGCAGTAGAGCTGCAGAGAAGACCCGTGCATCCTTAACAATTTTCCTGTACTAAAGTCAAGCGTTTTAAGGGGAAGGAATGGGACCCTAAGGCCTGGCATGGGGATGTTTGGGTGGATATACCTAAGAAACTTGAGCCCTCAGAGCCCCTGAACCCTTCTGGCCGGTAGCAGCTGCTCCTTCCCTTGATAGAGGAGAACAGCTTTATTTTTCCTGGAGACAATGCAGCGATCTCACCTGAGGTAGATGTCATAAAATGATGCTAATCCTTCTGAAGCTCCACCTCTCGTTTCCTCTAGACCAATAACTAGGATCGAATCGCAGCATAGCCCAAGCAGTGAAGCACAGTCCCTACTCTAGAAGGAAATAGCTTGATCGTCCAAAAGGTTGCAGGACATGTCTAACTGCAGGACCTCTGGGGGAACAGACGTGGGAGTGGATCTAGAGGGTGGGGGTGTATATAACACTGGGTAGGAAGTTGATTGCAATGGAACATTTCCCATAACTCAAGACTAGAGTTCTGCCAAGAGCTTGTCCTAATGTGCTACTAGATGACTCTGGAAAATTGGACACGATGGTGGCCTAAGGTCAATGAGGTGGAGATGCCAGAATTGCCTTGGCTGAGTTTAAAGAAGGGTCTGAAGGCTACAGGGAAGTGGGAATATTAGAATGGGTTTATTACATGAGACCAGAAGATTCACCATTTGACTCTGTTCTCTGGGAGATGCCCAGAGGATGCTCCTTTGGCTAAAGCAGTAGGGAATATGACAGTGAGAGGGGGCATTGCATCATTGAGAAGGTGTTGATGGCTGTCCCCGGTATGCCAGGGTTGACAGCAGGAGATGCTGCCAGGGAACTGGGCTCCCTAGTGTCATTGGGGATGATGGGATTCGGGAATGGCATTTAACCATTCTGGATGGTGACATTTACAGATCAGAAGCCAGGAGGGCATTCTTATCGTACTTTGCAGCAAGAGTGGAATGGCAACTTGGGGGGCCTCGCTTCTCAGAGACCTGTGGTAATGATGATAATAGGCCACAGTGTTCGTAGGGGCAAAATAAATGGGCAGCCAATGGAGGCAGAGAATAAGTGATAGAAAGGGTTGGGGAACAAGGATGAGAGACATGCCAGCAAAGACAGTCTTGCTATTAAAATGCCTTACTTAGTATTAGGTCAGTATTTAGATACATCCTAGGAAAGGTAGGTGAGGAATGCTCCAAATAGACTGAAGTTAAGTTTCCACCACTGCAGCAGAGTGGCAGGTTTGACATACAAATTGAGTTATTGAAAAGCAGTTAAAAACCATGTTTCTTGAACACCCAAGAACATGGAGCAAGATCTGTACCAGCCACAAATACCAACAGGGAGACAAGGCAGTGTGAGATGCTGATGTATGGCATGCAGAGAAATGAATGTGACAGTGACTAACCAAATTCAGACCTTTTGTGGATGTCTTAGTTCAGACTGCTGTAACAAAACATCATAGACTGGAGGACTTATAAACAACCGAAATTAGTTCCTCACAGTTTTAGAGGGTGGAAATCTTAGGTCAGGGTGCCAGCATGGTCAAGTGAGGGCCCTCCTGCCGATGGCTAACTTCTTGTGTCCTCACATGGCAGAGAGCAGAGGTGGGAAGCCAGCTCTCTTGTGACTCTTATAAAGGCACTAATCCCATCATGAGGTCTCCACGTCATGATCTCATCTAATCCTAATCATCTCCCAAGGCCCCACCTCCTAATACCATCACATTGCAGGGTAGGGTTTTGACATATGTTATGGACACATTCAGTCCATAACAGGAGGCAAATCCCAGAACTGGAATCAGGCTCAGCAGGCAGCAGGGAGACCAGGACCTCTACCTGCAGCAACAGTGCTCTGCACTTAACTCACCCCACCAGTCCAGGTGATAAATGGCAGCAGGGACAGTAACATGGGCCAGTAAAAATGGTCAGTGGTTTCACTTTTGCAAGATGAAGAGAGTTATGGGGATGGATGGTGGTGATAATTGTACAACAATGTGAACTAAACAGTACACTGAAAAATGATTAAGATAGTAAATTTTATGTCATGTATATTTTACCATAATAAAAAAAAAAGAAAAAAATGGTTAGTGGTGACTGTGTAGAGATTGGGGTCTAGAATAGAATATTAGCCAGAGGAGCATAAGGAGCAGTATAGCTCTTAAGAGGAAAAACAGACTATCTGAAAAACAGTATGTGTCCACAAAACAACCTGCAAATCCCAGGACAGAAGTGCTTTCGAAAATACATGTAGGATAAAAGGGGAGAGGAACAGGATGTGACTGCCGAGCGGGTGTAGACAATGGTTATGTGTCCAGGAGAGCCAATGCATTGGCCTTGCGTTGGTTAGGTTGGGGCTTTGCCCTCTTGCCTTTTGTAGGGGACCCAGCTGTCTGGTGGTAGCTGATCTGGGGTATCTCCCAGAAAATCACCTGCTTCCCCTGTGTCTGGCCAGGAGGAAAGTGTTCACAGGCTCGCCCCATTTCTCTACTTTTCCTGTCCCCATCTAGCTTAGCTCTGAACAGCTTCCTGTTGTCACTTACCATTGCTCCTGCCTCACCTGCCAGTTCCAACACATGTGTGTCTCCTCCCTCATACTCCTGGGGCCACTCCTACCAGGACCGACCTCCTCACCTGGTCAGTCTGGGAGGCTGTCTGTGCATGGCCTTGCCTGCCTTTGATTCTCAGATGTGTCTAGCACAGGAACCAGATCACTCAGAAGCCTGTGCCCATGGTGTTCCGTGTGCATCTACACACGTGTGGGATGGGATTACCACAGAAGTCCATGGTGACCAGAGAGGATGGGCAAGGACCAAAGGCCCACAGAGCCTGCTTGGTCACCAAGAACAGTGCTGACAGGGGAGGAAGGGGGCCTTGCATGGGATCCTGGGAGCAGGACTGGCCTAGGGCTGGACCAGCACCAGCTGCCTCTGGAGCACAGTTCAGGAGCTTTGGCTCCTGCCCCCTTGGGAGCCAACGCCAGTGGTGTGTCTGCTGCTTTCTGTCCTCTCCTCATATATTGCACCTACAAAAGTTTAATAAAACTGTAGTATCAATATCTTCAAATACTCAGTCTGTTTTCAACTGGTCTATGTCCAACCTAGCTCTAATCAGCCAGGGCTGACATGAAGTAAGGGAAGCAGGGTCATGGGGCCTCTGTGCATTCAACAGGGTCTGGGGATGGGTTTGGACTCTTGAGATCCATGTCCTGGGGTCATACCAGTGGTCCCACAGCTCTCCAGAGAGAAAGCACAAGGCCAGTCAATGGCTTGGGGTGTGGCCTGTGTGTAGCCTAAGAAGTAAAAGGCAGGTGGGAGAGTGGAGCCTAACCCTCGAGCTGTGAGCAGACCTGTAAAGAGACTTAAGAGATATATCAGCTAGTTACAATGCATGGACATTATTTGGCTCCTGATTTTCAAACAAGCTACAAACAAAACAACAGGTCTTTCCTGGTGGTGCAGTGGTTAAGAATCCACCTGCCAATGCAGGGGACACGGGTTCGAGCCCTGGTCCAGGAAGATCCCACATGCCACGGGACAACTAAGCCCGTGTGCCACAGCTACTGAAGCCCGCGCTCCTAAAAGCCTGTGCTCCGAGACAAGAGAAGCCACTGCAATGAGAAGCCTGCGCACCGCAACGAAGTGTAGCCCCCGCTCACCGCAACTTAGAGAAAGCCCGTTGCACAGCAACGAAGACCCAGTGCAGCCAAAAATAAATAAAATAAATAAATAAATTTTAAAAAAAGAAAGAAATTTCTGATTAGATAGATGTCCTCCAAACACAACATCCACTGTTTTTAAGTATTATTATCTCATCCATTTTTTGTAAACAATTAACTGCACATATTTAAAGTGTATAATTGGATGAGTTTTGACTTACGTATATATCCATGAAACCAACAACACAATCAAGTAATGAACATATTCATCACCCCCAAAAGTTCCTTGTGTTCCTTAGTAATTCTTCCCTCCTACCCCTGCCCCAGGACAACTCTACTTTTTGTCATTATAGATTAGTTTTAATTTTTTAGAAATTTATGTAAATGGAATTATTCAGTATGTACTAAAAAACAAAAACAAAACCCTAGTTTCTTTTGCTCTGCATTATTGCTTTGAGATTCATCTATGTTGTTGTATACATCATTTCCATTGTATGGAAACACCACAATTTGCTTATCTACTTGCCTTTTGGTAGAAATTTGGGTTGTTCCTAGTTTTGGGCTATTATAAATAAAGCTGCTATGAACATTTGTGTATAAGCCTTTGTGTGGACGTGTGTTTTCATTTCTCTTGGATATGCTAATTCTGTGTTTACATTTTTGACAAAGTCAGGCTATTTTCCAAAGCAGTCATTTTACATTCCCACCAGTAGTGTATGAGTTCCAATTTCTCCACATTCTCATCAATGGTTGTTATTTTCTGTGCTTTTTTTTTTTATACCCACCCTAGTGGAAGAAATCTCAAAAATTACCATCCATACCCCTCTCACGCTATGCTTACTAAGACTGCAGAGAAATCAATTCAACTAACTCTATATTGATTAAATTAAAAAAAAATTGTGCACACATTTACTTGTTTCCAGAGAAAAAACCATGAAGCAAGGTATATACAGATATGTCTAGCTACACCTCTGTGCCTTCTACCCTGATCATTCCTCCCCATCTAGGTAAATGTTTATATTAAATTTTTTTTTTTTTTTTTTTTTGCGGTATGCGGGCCTCTCACCGCTGTGGCCTCTCCCATTGCAGAGCACAGGCTCCGGATGCGCAGGCTCAGCGGCCATGGCCCACGGGCCCAGCCGCTTCGCGGCATGTGGGATCTTTTCGGACCGGGGCACGAGCCCGTGTCCCCTGCATCGGCAGGCAGACCCTCAACCACTGCGCCACCAGGGAAGCCCTATATTAAATTTTTTAATGTAAATTGTTTCTACTGAAAAATATAAAGCACATATATTTGCATTTCAGGGCCAGCTGCATTGACAAGGCCAGTCAATGGCTTGGGGTGCGGCCTGTGTGTAGCCTAAGAGGTTACTGTGTGCAGTAACCTTTCTTGGTTACTGCAGCATACAGTAAAACCTGTAAACCCTTTTGTATGGTCAGGCCACTCAAGATGGCTGTTCTCTTGCTCTCTGTACATTCCCTTCTCGACCAGTCCCTGCTTCACATACATCCTACTCACATGACTATCCAATCCTCTTAATCATAGGGCTTAATTAGTAACCGCCTAGTGCTTGCCCCTTGCCCCATCCACTGGTTTCTCTGGTAACTGATGAGCCAACCTAACGTCAACTCCCCCTTATAAATGGTATCCTCCTCCCCACCCCCTGCACCCAGGAGTGAAGATTGCTGCCCTGTCTTGCCTGCCATCTGCCACCCACAGTGGGGTGCCACTCCAGGACTCTGCTTCAGACTTGTAAGATTCCCTATCCAATAAATTGTTGATGTCTCTGGGCTCTTTCTTTAATCTCACAGCTGGGCAATTACAAGACTTGGAGTCCCGTGGGTTACAGTCCAACACCCTTACTTTCTTCACTGAGTGACATATCCTGCAGGTCGCACCTCAGCAGGACATAGAGATCCTCCTTATTCCTTTTTAGAGTTGCAATGTATCCCACTGGGTGAGTGTAGCACAATCTATTTCACTATGTATTCAATGTTTGGATTGTTTCTTGTCCCTTTTAAAATTGTGATGAAATACATGTAAAATTTATCATCTTAACCAATTTTAAGTGTACAATTCAGTGGCATGAAGTACATTCACCTTCTTGTGCAACCGTAACCACCATCCATTCCCAGAACTCTTTTCATCTTGCAAAACTGAAATTCTGTACCCATTAGACGACTTTCCATTTCTCCCTCCCCCCAATCCCCAGCTCTTGGTAATTCTACTTTCTGTTTCTATGAATTTGACTAAGTACCTCATATATAGTATTTGTCCTTTTGTGACTGGCTGATTTCACGCAGCACGATACCCTCAAGATTCATCTATGCTGTAGCATGTGTAAGAATTTCCTTGCTTTTTAAGGTTGAATAATATTCCATTGTATGGCTGCACGACATTTTGTTTATCCATTCATCTGTCAGTGGATATGTGGGTTGCTTCCACCTTTCGGCTATTGTGAATAATGCTGCTATGAACATGGGTGTGCAAATATCTCTTTGAAACTCTGCTTCTAATTCTTTAGGGTGCACATCCAGTGGAACTGCTGGATCATAGGTAATCCCATGCTAAATTTTTAAAGGAACCACCATACTGTTTTCCTCAGTGGTTGTATGATTTTACATGCCCACCAACACTGTACAAGGGCTCCAATTTCTCCACATCCTCACCAATACTTCCTATTTTCTGTTTTTGCTTTGTTTAATAGTCATTATCCTAATGGGTGTGAGGCGATCTCTCATTGTGGTTTTGTATTTCCTGTAATTAGCTAATGTAATTAGTATTGCAATGAAGAGTCTAGTGCCATGAAAATCCTTGTGCATAAGCTGGGTGCTCAATCTTGCTCATAATAACAGAAATACAAAATGAAAGTGTACTAAGATGTCATTTCTCACCTGTCAGATCAGCAAAAACCCAAGTTTTTCCAACATATTTCGTTGGCAAGGCTGTGGGGAAGTTGGCACTCACATGAATTGTTGGGGAAAATGCAAAAATGGTACAACCTGCTGGGTATGAAGATTTGACATGTAGTAAGATTGCATGTGCCTTTACCCTTTAGCCAGGCAATCCCACTTCCTGGAATCTATTCCAAACTCATACCAACTTCCCCCTAGTATAAAGGGCCCTGAGATGAAGAGCTTGGTGGTTATTGTGAGTGGTTCCCTAGGGTCATGCTTCCTTTAGGTCCCTTTCTCAGGTGGGGTTCTGAGCGCATGTGCACCTCTTCAGACTCTCGTACCCTCGCTCACCTTTATTCCAGCTCCCACTGGGAAAACTTCCTGGGCAGGCTTTACACAGGTACATCTGGACAGAAGCTCCCTTTAGACCTGTGCTGGAAGAGGGGGTCAGGAGCCAATGGATAAATTCCTTTTCTCCTTCCCAGCAGGATGGTTTGGAGACATTTCATGATGTGCCCCAGAATGTCCTGGGGGACTGAGTGCAGAGACCAGTTTGGTAATGAGGGGTTATTTTGGTGCTCTCTCCTCTACTGCTCACATTCCTTACCTGCTAAATCAATACCCCGTAGGCTCTGCTTTCAGGGGCACCCAGGCCAAGTCAGATACAGAACATACACTCTATCAAAATGATACAAGCTTATAAATGTGTCAAACAGTATGTTTAGTATTTAAGGAGCAGGGGTCCTTATCCTAACCCAGTGCAATTCCACAATGGTAACCAGGGATAATAGTTTCCAACCACTTTCAATGCACTAACAGGGAAAGGACTCCCCTGGGCTGAATCAAGCCCCCAGGCCCAGCATAGCTTCAGGCTTCGGGTGGGAGCGTGGGGATGGGGCACCCCCTGCTGGTTACATGGAGACTGGAGTGGCTTCTGCCTCCAAGAGGGGCTTCTGCCTCCAAGAGGGGCGGCACCTTTCTGGCTCTGAATAGGGCTCTGGATTGGTTTGCACATTGCTGCTCCTGAAACTTCTTTGAGATTCTGGGTGACTCCTCTTCCTGGGGTCCACCAGAGGCCTAAGACTTCTCCCTCACAGCAGTCCTGGAGTGTAGTCGCACCTTCTTCACAGGAGCTCGCAACTCCTCAAGCGTTCCTTTTGGCCAGGTGCCCTTGGCTCTCCCACTGCTTGGAGTGGAGGAAGAGGCACAGGCTTTGGATGTGTCCTAGAGTCTAGTTCCACTCCGCCCACTCACTGGATCTCTGACTATGCACATCTCTGAGCCTGTTTCTTGGAGACTTGGGATTGTTGAGAGGCCCCAGTGAGACAGAGATGGTGAAGTACCCAGCAATGAGGTCTGGCCCTGAAATAGTCATTGAACCCAACGGCCTGAACTTTCATAACCTCCCTCTAGTCTTTCCCAACCCTGGCCCCCCAAGTTTGTGACTAGCCCTCAAACATTGGTTCCTCTGCTCAACTGGAAACGCCCAACCCACTCCCTGTCATTCCACTCCAAGTGACTTTGCATAGCCCTTGGGCCTGACCGTGGGCTTCACTTTTCTTTTATAGTAGCCCAGGGTCATAGTGAAGTCTTACTTTTCTCAGACTCATGTGACTCAGAAGTAACTCAACACTAAAATAATGATTTATCAAATTCTAGGCCAAAACACTAGAGTCTTATCAGTTGGGAGACTTAGCCCTGAATGGGGAAAACCCAGTGGGGAGGGTATGGAAAGTGAGAAACACAAGGGCTTTAGTGTAATGTGGCTGTTATTGAAAGGCCATGCTCTCTGGGGATGCTGCCCTGTCTCCTGATTGATTGATTGGGACAGGGTATTCACTGAGGTGAATGGTTCAAAGGCTAAATGAAACTTAGCAATGCCACCAAGCACATGCTCTGTTTTTACTGCAAGAGGCATTTCCTCTTCCATGAGTGTTTATAAACACAGACACCCCACCTAGGGTGGTCATACTAATTGTTCACTGATACTTCTGGTTCTTCTCTTTCCAGGCTCATAAGATTTAATTCCTGGTGTCAACTGGGAAAAAAAAAACCCCACCATACAAAAACAGTGAGTTTCAGTTTTATTTAGGGACCCTTACTGAGGACTATAGCCTGGGAGATAGCCTCTCAGACAGCTCTGAGGAACTTCTCAGAAGAGGTAGGGGAGGAACTAGTATATATATGAAATTTTTGACTGGGAAATAGAGTCATGCATACATCTTTTTAAAAAAAACTTATTTATTTATTTGGCTGCACCAGGTCTTAGTTGTGGCATGAGGGGTATTTAGTTGCATCATGTGGGCTCTTAGCTGTGGCATTTGAACTCTTAGTTGCGGCATGCATGTGGGATCTAGTTCCTTGACCAGGGATTGAACCCGGGCCCCCTGCATTGGGAGTGGGGGAGTCTTAACCACTGGACAACCAGGGAAGTTCTCAAGTTAAAAATTTTAGTGCTTTTCTATGTATGGGAAGATGCAAGAATCCGGGGTCACTGAAATTCTTCCTTAGATATGCATCTTAACTGTCTAGGAGCCATATATCCAAGACACAGAATTCTTCACCCTATTTTTCTCCATACTGAATTTTCCTCAGTGCACACTGTTGGTGGGCGACTGCAGTGGGTTGTGACTTAACTTTTTTATAAGTGGATGTTGGGCAAGACTCTTCGTTCTTTTATGTTTACATTGGCTTCCTGAGGAAAGGTTTGTCCATGTGACTTAATTGGTTAATGAACTGTTGGTAGAAGTATACGTGTCATTTCTGGGCAGAACCTCTAAGGGCCAGAGTGGTGGTTCTGGATGGTGGAGGCTCCCTCAGCCTAAGTCCTTGAAAGAGGCAAAATGGAGCAGAACCCCTGATCTAAGATGGACATGTAGTATGACCAATGAGAAATCAACTTTTCTGTGTTGAGCCACTGATATTTTGGGTTGTTATTGCAGGATAACCTAGCACATCTTGACTAATGCATTCTAAATCCTTTCTGAAACAAAACAGTACAAACTAGAAAGCCAGCAGACTATTTCCCTTGAGACTGTGAGCCCTGAGAATACAGAATTCATTCTTGAACAATGGATGGCAGGTCAAAGTATCCTCAAATCCAAGCACATCTTTTTCTGAGCCCCATTCCTACTAAAGGGAAACTGAGCAAACTTGCTCTTTAATGGTGACAGTCTCTCTGGATTTAATTTAGTCTTTGGGGTAATTCCTCAGTCTTTCAATTTTTCTTCCTTTCCCCCTTCTCATTCTGTAACAGACACTGGGTTGCCTGCATTATCTCTATTCCCTGCTTCTTTGCCTACAGAATTGTGACGGTTTGGGTTCCACCCTTGGAGAAGGTGCCCCTTATCCTGGTTCAGGGATAAATCCTGACTTGTCTAAGCCAATTATGGCAGAGCCATCTTCCTGCCCTTGGTTGGTTGGGGCTGAGAATGTGACCAAGTTCTGACTATGAAGAGAGACAGGGGAGGTATCTGCCTTGGGGCTTGTTTTTTTTTTTTTTTTTTTGCGGTATGTGGGCCTCTCACTGCCGTGGCCTCTCCCGTTACGGAGCACAGGCTCCAGACGCGCAGGTTCATTGGCCATGGCTCACGGGCCCAGCCGCTCCGCGGCACGTGGGATCCTCCTGGACCGGGGCACGAACCCACGTCCCCTGCATTGGCAGGCGGACTCCCAACCACTGTGCCACCAGGGAAGCCCGGGGCTTGTTTTTAAAAAGAGACACAGGTTAAGAAACTGATTTTGTTATCCAAATATTCTCCCAAAGAAAAATCCAGGCTCAGATGATTTCACTGGTCAATTTTATTAAAGTAGAAATAAACAACAATCTCATACAAACACTTGTAGAAAACATAGTAGTGAGGAACACTGAAGAAACTCTTTTTCTGAGGCCAGCATTACCTAGGACAGAAACCTATGAAGTCATTACAAAAAGAAAATTGCAGACCAATAGCCCTCATGAATACAGACTTAAATATCCTTATAAAATATTAGCAACTCAAATACAACATTATATAAAAATATAACACATTATGACCAAGTAGGATTTATCCCAGGGATGCAAGGTTGTTTTAATATTTGAAAATCAGCCAGTGCATGCTTCTCTCACTCTGCATCCTTGCCAGCCCTGGAGATTACAGATCTATAAGCTCTTATTCAAAATCCTCACATATGCTTCAGAATGCAGAATTTTTTGGATTTTAGATAATTCTATGACACTCCCAGCAGACTCTGGATCAGTATCTCCTAATCAAACTCATTAATTAATGGTTTTGTAGCAGAATATAAGAAATATTCTCACCAAGCAAGATGAGTCAATGCTGCAAAGAGCCTCATATTAGCTCAGGCTAAGTCTTGCTGCTAAATGAACTGGCCTCAAACTTACCATCTTTCTGGTTTCCAGGACTTTATGAATTTTGGATTGGGGATAAGGGATTGTGGACACAAATCGTTCTTTAATTTTAGCCAATCCTGCTGCTGCTTTACTTTGCATTTCTCTGACCACTTGTTAGGTTGAACCCCTATTCATAAGCTTTAGACCATTTACGTATCCTGTTTTCTTATTGGTCTGTTAGAAATTGTAGGTACTTTTGACTTAGGGCTTTTGAATTTTTGTCTTTCACATATTTTATAAATATTTTCTCAGCCTATCATTTGTTTATATATTTTATCTTCTACTAGGAAAACTAAAAATTTGCGTGCAGTCAAATGTATGTTTTTGTGTTTTTTTTTTGCTTTTTGGTTTCCAGACTTAGGGAGGATTTTCCACCCCGAAGTATTATAAATATGCTTGTTTTTTTCTTCTGCTATCTGGTTTTATATTTAAATATTTAGTATGAAATCTTTAACACATCAGAAAAGTATTTTGGTGTTTTGTGTTATTTCAGAGCAAGGTTTCTAAACCACGGCACTACTGACATTTGGAGTCAGATAATTCTTTGGTGTGGGGGACTACCCTGTGCATTGTAGGATGCTTAGCAGCATCTCTGGCCTCTACTCACTACATGCAATAGCAGCCCCCAGTTGTGACAACAAAAATGTCACCAGACATTGCCAAATGTCTGTTGGGGGTAAAGTCCCCCCTAGTTGAGAAAGACTGGGTTGGAGCCCAGCTTGTGTTTCTTTTCCCCATAATCAGCACCAGTCATCAAATTAATCACCTCTTTTCCATCCAACATATATCTGCAGCTATTTCCGAATTCTTGTCCTTTTCTTGGCCAGTTCCACTCCACTACCATTCTTCTATTCACAGTATTCTGGGATCTGCTCAGGCATTTGTTCTTCCAACTGAACTTTAAAATCATTTAAACCAGCTCTAATTGCACGGTATAGCTAGACTCTCTTAACACAGTCTTAAGAAATAGTGGGCATCCTTGTCTTGATCTGGATTTTAGTGGAAACGACTTTGATATTTCCATTTAGTTTGCTTTATACTTTTGGGTTTTGATAAATAGTATTTTCATATTTAAGTATTTTACTTCTATTCCTTTTTAACTTATGATTTTATTAGGGATAGAGATCTATCCATCAATTCTATCTAGTGAGTGTTTATGGATTTTGGTAATCATATGATTTTTCTTCTTAATGTGCAAGAAAATGAACGATCCTTTTTATTTCCTGGACTAAACCCTGTACTAGTTTCCTGATATTGCTATAAAAAATTACCACAAATTTAGTGGCTTAAATCAACACACGTTTATTATATTAGGTTCTAAGAAGTGTAGGCTGGTATTGCATTTGCCCTCAATCTTCTCTGCATTTCTAGTCTTGCTTCCACCCTTTCTGCTCAACCTAAACTGCTCTTGCTAAAGGCACCAGAGACCTAAATTCTGGGGCCTCCATTCCTCTATCTTCTGAGTCCTCTCACCATAATTTGATGCTGTTGACCACACTGTTTCACCTGAAACCCTGTCCTTTTTTTCCTTTGTTACCCTAATGATTCCCAGGTTTGCCCATCTTTCTGGCCACTCCTTTTCAGCTTCCTTTGCTGTTTTCTCCCATTCATTCACTCATTCTTACAAACTCCCAATCTGTAATGTGTGTGATACCTTGTGTTGGAATCTCTAAGAGCCTCTTCTCAAAGGTCAGCCCCTTTATTCATTCCTAAGGTTTTAAATATCATCTGTATCCTGTGACATCCAGATTTTACATCCAGTTTAGATTACTCTTTTTAGCTTTAAACTCATAAAACGCGAGCTGCTTATATGACATCTCCACTTGGATATCTTGGAGGCATTTCAAATTTAACATGTTTAAAATGGATCTACTGACATGCCCCTTCCCTTCTGCCTGCCTGCAGCTCTCCCCATCTTTACTCACTCCAGTGCACTGACCTTCACATGTCCTTTTGCCTCCTCTCCCTAATCCATCTCTCATTCAACACTTACTTGTTCATGCCTACTACATGCCAGGCACTCCATCCAGTGTTAGCAATATAACCAACATTCTAGTGTGGGGAACAGGCAATAAAAAGTAATTACATAGGGCTTCCCTGGTGGCACACTGGTTTGGGAGTCCGCCTGCCGGTGCAGGGGACGCGGGTTCGTACCCTGGTCCGGGAGGATCCCGCGTGCCGCGGAGTGGCTGGGCCCGTGAGCCATGGCCGCTGAGCCTGCGCGTCCGGAGCCTGTGCTCCGCAACGGGAGAGGCCACAACAGTGACAGGCCCGCGTACCGCAAAAAAAAAAAAAAAAAAAAGTAATTAAATAAATAAATAAGATAATCACAGAGTGCAGAAACACTGTGAAGGAAATGAATAGAGGAATTTGATAGAGAAAGACCTGAAGAAGGAGCTAGTGAGGATGAGCATTTGGGGAGAGAGCTCCAGGCAGAGAAGACACCATCGGCAAAGGCCTACAGGTGGAAAAGAGCAGAAAGGAGGTCAGTGTGGCTGGGGAGTAAAAAAGGGGGTGGAAAAGTAATGAGGTGCTGGAGAGGTACACAGCATCACATCATGCAGGACCCTGAAGACCACAGCAAAGAAAGGACTTAACTTGAAGTGCAATGAGAGCCACTGAGGATTTAAAGCAGGGGAGTTACATGATATGACTTGCAGTTTTGAAAGATGACTCTGGATAATGGTTATGGGGTTTCTTTATGGGGTGATGAAAATGTTCTAAACTTAGAATGTGATGGTTGGACAACTCTGTGAATATACTAAAAAAAAATTGTATGGTATGTGAATTATACCTCAGAAAAGCTGTTGGCAGGAAAAAAAATCATTCTGACTGTGGTGAGGGTGACCAGACAAATGCCAAGAGTATAGCCAGGGAGATCAACTGCATTCATCAGATGACAGAGGGATGAAGGAACCTGGGCCAGAGTGCTGCCCATGGGTACAAGGCAGGGTGTGGTGAATGTCATATGGGGTGGGGGAAGGAAGGAGGATTCCTTATGAAACTATTCCCAGCACAGAAGCAAGAATAATCTTTGAAGGATATAAATTGGATCGTGCCACTGTGCACCTTGACCCTTCAGTGGTTTCCTTCTGCAGGTAGAAGCAACCCCTCCCTGCCCATTTGGCCTTGGGGCTGCCACTCCTGCCTTGGAGTCTCCCAGCCTCAAAGCCTCCCCTCTGCCAAATCACTCTCTTCTAACCAGGCCCTATCACCTGTCAAATCCCAGTTTAAGTGCCACCTTCCAGAAACTTTCTCATCCCGCAAATTACATTAGGGGCTCCTGCACAGCACTTGCCAAAATCTGTAGTCATGGACTGAATTGCATATTTCTTAATTTTTTGTTCATCTCCCCCTCTAGGTTGGAAGTTCCTAGGGCAGGGATATTTTCTCCTGTGATCATCATGCCTCTAGGGCTCATCCCAGAGCATGGCGTAGGAACTGTACTGGAACATTTGTTGGGTGAGTAAATTCATGAATAGAATGCATATGTGAAAGCTAGTAAGCAGTGGGTGAAAGAAGCTTCCAAAAGGAGAATGAAATTAAAAAGACTCAAAAATGTAAGGGGCAACCCACAGAGTGAGAGAAAATATTTGTAAATCATATATCTGATAGGGGATTAATATCCAGAGTATATAAAGAACCCCTAAAACTCAACAACAAAAAAACAAAACAACCCAATTCAAATATAGACAAAGGACATGAATAGACATTCTCCAAATGAGATATACAAATGGCCAATAAGCACATGAAGAAAAATGCTCAATGTCTCTAATCATTAGGGAAATGCAAATCAAAACCACAGTGAGATACTGCTTCACACTTTTTAAGACATCTACTGTCAAAAAACAAAAACAAAGCCAGAAAATAGCAAGTGTTGGTGAGGATGAGGAAAGACTTGGAAGCTGTGTGAATTGCTGGGAGGTATGTAAAATAGTTAAGGTACATATCTAGGAATGGAATTGTTGAATCATATGGTAATTCTATGTTTAACTTTTTAAAGAACTGCCAAAATGTTTTCCATACAGGCTGAAACAATGGAAAGCAGGAAATCAAACACAGTTGCACACCAAAGTTCAAAGCAGCACTATTTACAATAGCTAAAAGGTGGAACCAACCCATTAATGAATTAATGGATAAGCAAAATGTATTATATACATACAACAGAACGTTATTCAGCTTTAAAAGGAAGGAAACTGAGGACATGGATAGACCTGAAAACATTATGTTACGTTAAATAAACCATACACAAAAGGACAATTATTGTATGATTCCACTTATATCAGGTACTAGAATAGGCAAATTCCTAGAGACAGATAGTAGAATAGAGATTACTAGGGTCTGCGGGAGCAGGATTGGGGAGTTAAGTGTTTAAAGGGTACAGAGTTTCAGTTGGAGAAAATGAAAAAGTTCTAGAGATGGAGAGTGGAAATATTTGCGCAACACTGTAAATGTACTTAATACCACTGAACTGTACACTTAAAAATCGTTAAAATGGGGCTTCCCTGGTGGCGCAGTGGTTAAGAATCTGCCTGCCAATGCAGGGGACACGGGTTCGATCCCTGCTCCGGGAAGATCCCACATGCCGCGGAGCAACTAAGCCCGCGTGCCACAACTACTGAATCCGTATGCCACAACTACTGAGGCCCACGCGCCTAGAGCCCATGCTCCTCAACAAGAAAAGCCACTGCAATGAGAAGCCCGCGCACCTCAACAAAGAGTAGCCCCCGCTCGACGCAACTAGAGAAAGCCCATGCGCAGCAACGAAGACCCAACAGATCCAAAATTAAATAAATAAAACATTTTAAAAGGTAAGTAATGACACTAGTCATCAATACATTTTGAACACATGGCCGAAGGATTCAACCACAGTGAGTGTCCCAGCTGAAGTGTTGGAAAATCAGGGCCAATACCCTGAAGGTTCAAAACCAATGGTTGTCACATTCTGCCTAAAGGAGATGCGCTGAGAGAACCGAAGAGGTTAGGATCCCCTTTCCAGGTCACCCCAGCAGCTGACCTCACTCCATCAGGAGCGCCAGCCCCTCCCCTCAGCTGTGACGCTGGGCTGGCTGTGGGGACGCCTTTGTTTTTCTATCTCACTTAGGAAAAGTACGTATCAGAATTCACACTGAGCGGTTTAAATGGTTTCGGAGCCCTCACCAGGCGTCAGAGGAGTTCTTATTTAAGACAACCATGATTATGCAGCTGAAAGGGCCGAGCCATGCTGCGCCGGGTTGGGATGGGCTTGGGACTCTGTACCTAGGTTCTAACCACTGAGCCACCGTCGCTATGCTTCCAGTCTCCAGCTTCAAAGTGGGGTCCCCCGGTCCTCAGCACGATCCGGAGGCAGCTGATGCTGTGGTGCTAGAAGGATGGGATGAAACTCACATTCAAACGTTCTCAATCCTTACTACTCAGAAAATTTTAAAGTTTTATAGCTACAAGTAATGTGTTCAGCATTAAAACAATTTAAAATACAGAAGAGAGTGAGTTCCCTGGCAGTCCAGGGCTTAAGAACCCACACTTCCACTGCAGGGCACAGGGGCCCAATCCCTGGATGGGGAACTAAGATCCTGCGAGTGGTGTGTGGCCAAAAAAAAAAAGAAAGAAAGAAAAAGAAGAAAGAGAAAATACAAAGAAGAAAAAAAAATTTTTTTTATATATGTATAAGATTATACATATATCTTTTCCATATATGTATAATTTTTCTTTATGCATGTGTGTACTTATATTTCCAGGAAGTTGAGCCATACTGTATTATTGCTTCATAATAATGCATAATAATTATTGTTTCGTTTTTTTTTACTCAATGAATATTGTAAACATCTTTCCAAAAATATAATTCTAGTCACCATTTAAAAAAACTGCAAAGTATTGCATTATATAGGTCAGTTTTTCTCAACTTTTTTTTCCTATGACTGTCACCCAAAGGAACCTTTTTAGACAATTTTTTTCCTAATTCTCCCCCATGTGAAATGTTAATAGCATAGATATACTGTATATCTTTTTAGGTACCGTGGCCAAAAACCATTGTTAATAGCCTAGATGTATTCACTCTTCTCCCCACAATCAAGAACCAATTTTGCCCCCTTGGGAGGCTATATTGACCCCGGTGACAATGCATGATAAAGTTGTACTATAATTTATTCAATACGCCATTAGACATTTAAGTTGCTTTTAAAATTTACCTATTTCACGCTGTGATGAACATTCTTACAAATTTAAATCTGTGCAAAAGTAGATGTGGAATGTATGGGTCCAAGGTAAGTGTATTTTTAAGACCTTGAATATACATTGCCAGTAGCCCTCTAGTGTACCGATTTACAGTCCAATGGGCATGGCACTTCCCTGCATTCTTTCCAGCTCTATTATGACTCTTTTTAGTGGTCATTACTTTTTTGTGTCAGAGCCACGTGGCTTGTTGGATCTTTGTTCCCTAGTTGTGGTGTGCAGGCTTAGCTGCCCCGTGGCTTGGGGGATCTTAGTTCCCTGACCAGGGATCAAACCCTCATCCCCTGCATTGGAAGGCGGGTTCTTTACCACTAGACCACCAGGGATGTCCCGAGGTCATCAATTTTAAGACACACCATGTTTTATGTACCACTTATAAAAAAATTTCGCCAATTAAACTAGGACGCGCCACTGGTTCTTAAGGCACATCCCTGTTTTGAGAGGTTAAACTGAAAAAAATGTGCTTTAGAATTGGTGAAAAAGATAATGAATAAATGTGCTTCATCTCTGTATAGGAAAGGGTTTGCTAAGCTTAAAGGCAAACTCAAAGTATCCAGGGCTTTGACTTCACCAAAATTAAAAACCTCTGTATGTCTAAACATTAAAAACAACAACAATTAAAAGGTAATCAAACAGAAAAATGTTTGGGGCAATTATGGCCAAGGTAATAGTCTTAATAAAGACCAAAAGAGCACTGGAGAAAGAAGCTGAACTGACAATTTATATGAGGGAATCAGCATTAATTGTATATAATTTATTCTATTTTACTAATAGTCAAACATGCAAATTAGAGATACGGTTTTTCTCAGTATTAAATTAGCAAAGATTAGAGGAAAGGAAAATTTCAATGCCAGCAAAACGAAGGGATACGGAGCCCTCACCTGCTGCTGAAGAGTGTTGTCAAGTGCGATAACCTTTTACTATAAGTAGCCCTAAAAATATTCAGATTTTTTCATTGAATAATTTTACTCCTAGAAATCTATCCTGAGGAAATGATCTAATATTCTATGATGATTATACATTACATCTACTTATCATGGAAGAAAATCCTAGAAAACTTTAGGAAAGATAAACATCTTAGGGACTTCCCCGGAGGTCCGGTGGTTAGGACTCCGCACTTTCACTGCTGAGGGCCCGGGTTCGATCCCTGGTCAGGGAAATAAGATCCCGCAAGCCAGGCTGCCAAAAAACAAACAAACAAATCTTAGAAGTGTAGCCGTGTTGTTAAAGGGCGAAAACATGATATACTGTGTGTCTTTTTAGGGTTTTTTTTGGCCACGCGGCTTGTGGGATCTTAGTTCCAGGACCAGGGATTCAACCCAGGCCACGGCAGTGAAAGCGCTAAGTCCTTTCACAAGGGAATTCCCGAAAACATGATTTTATAATGCAATACCAGGGGGATCAGGGTTTTCCCCTCATCTAATCAGAAACTAGTGTTCTTAGGTCATTTTTATTTTGCCCTCGCCCTGCAGTTTCCAGAATCCTAGTTCCCTGAACAGGGATGGAACCCAGGCCCTCGGTCCAGTCCCAACCACTGGACCGCCAGGCAACTCCCTTCTTAGGTCATTTTATTAGACCAGAGCTCTTAAATGCTGTAACCTATTAAGAAACCTTGAGAGATATCTTTGTGATGTCCTGGAGAGATAGCACCCAAAAGCAAAAACTGTTTTTGCTTTTGAATCACTCAGAGATAGACCTTCAATCTGTAAGACTTGGGAATCCCACATCTTGGTGACTTCAGCCAAAATGCCCTCTATTTCCTCTAGCTCTTTTTGCAATTGAGGGCAAGGAGCATCATTCACCATGATTGTCCCGTCTGAGTCCCCTTCACACCCAGCAACAGAGTTTTCCTTTTCAAACAGGTCCTATTGCGCCCTGCTGAAGACCTGCCAAAGCCTTCTCGTGTGCTTGGAGTTATCACCCTTGCCAAGGCCTAAATGGCCTTTTAGGATCGGGCCTCGCCTACGTGTGGGACCTTATCTTGGATCATCTTCTCCCTGTTCCATTGATGTCCTCTCCAGTTTTCTCAAACCTGTTAAAACCCGATACGACTTCCAGACCATTGTAGGGACGAAAACGTGCTTTACTTGCATCTTCCCGTGGTGACACTCAGAGAGGCCTTCGCTGTGGTACCCCTGTGTTTATTGCATGTGTCCACCAGGCCGAGGTGGGGAGGACAGCCGGCATCAGACAAGGGGAGGACTGGAAGGCTACGGGAATGGTCCCAGTTTCCGCAGTGCTGCCGGAAATCACGAACATCACTAGTCTCGGGCCATATGCGCACATGGGGTGACCCTGGAATCTTGCCGAACTGAAGGCTTCCACCTGGAGAATGGACATAACAGTATCTACTTAACTTTGGGAGAATTAAGGGGGAACCTGCTAGGGAGAGCGAAGACCGGCGTGCACCGGCGGCTTACCCTACGCTCACGAGGCGCGACGGGACGCGCATCCGGCGACCCCCTCTCGTGCGAGCGCCCAGCCGGCCGACCCCGGGGCGAGGCAGCGGGGGTCGCAGGGTGGGAGTTCGTTAGGGCAAAAGCGGGGTACAGGACTGGGGTCCGGGCCCCAGGCCCAACGGCGGCAGGTAAGGGGCAGTGGCGGCACGAAAGACTTGGACATGCTCCCGGCGCCGCGGGGGTGGCTTCGGGTGCAGGAAGTATGCAGTCCCGCAGCCCCCAGTTTGTCACGGGATGGCTCTAGGGAGAAAAGGAGTATAGGCAGCGCGAGGGAGGGGAGCACTTGTACTTTCAGGTCTGCTAGGACTGCGGATAATAGGCTACGGACACCTCATCACAACCCAGAGCCCGGTACTGTTCCCGTAGGGAACTAATTGCCGCCACACCCCTCCCCCTTCTGGCGGGTAAGTCGAGCGAACGGTTTGAAGGAAGACGCATGCGCGTGAAACTCAAACCGCTAAGGCTCGAATAATCGCGGTAAGGCGCAGGCGCAAAAAAGCCCGGCGGGTTTAAGGAGGTGGGCGGGGCTGACCCCAATACGCATGCGTATAATAATTTACTGGCGGGAGGTGGGCCGGCTCATAATATTACGCATGCGCCCGAGCTCTGTGTGACGCAAGGGGGCGGTGCGGGAACCTAGCTGCGCGTGCGCAGAGCTTGTTCAAAGGGCCTTATTTAGGTTGCGCAGGCGCCCGTTAGCCATTTCGTCTCAGCCGCGCCGAAGCTGTGTGTGCAGGTGAGTGTTTGGTGTTCCATATTTACCACCTAGCGGCCCCCGACGCTACCAGTTTTCCGAGGATTTCTTGTCCCAAGGTCTCTGTAGAGGCTGCGGGGGCTTTAGCAAGGTGCGGGCTGCCGTTAGACACCAGGAATGGTTCGCCTAGTCCTGGCAGGGCCGCTGAGGCCTGCAGGCCGCGCCGACTCTATTGTGTGAGATGTCGGAGGAGGCGGAGCGGAAGCGGCCGCCGCCATTTCCTTGCCTCCACGCTGGCGCTAGGCCGGGTGCCCCCTCGGCTTGGGGCACTGGTACCTGGTGCGCAGAGCGGCCTCGGGGACCCGGCCGCTGGCCAACTGGGCGTTCGGTGTTGGAGTCGCCTGGGTCGGAACGTCCGCACGGGCTCGACCTTTATGGAGGCGCCGCGGGCCGGCAGGGCGTTTCGAGATCAGAGGGCTGTTTAATTTTAACATTTTTCAGGTCTGACCCTCATTCTCATCTTGCAGGCTGTTTCGACGCCAGGACCCCCTAAGAGACGATGATGTTGGGCACCGAAGGCGGCGAGGGATTCGTGGTGAAGGTCCGGGGCTTGCCTTGGTCTTGCTCGGCCGACGAAGTGCAGCGGTTTTTTTCTGGTGAGTCTGAAGCGGAGGCGGGAGTTCAGCCCGGGCTGCAGGGCGGGCGGGGAGGCGGCGGCGGCGGCGGCGGCGGCGGCGGCGGCGGCGGCGGGGTGGGGGGTGGGGGGGCAGAGCCCAGGGCGCCCCCTGGTGGGGCGCGGGCGGCAGCGGTTCCCGCTGTCCTGCTCGCGCCCGGCCGGCCGCTGTTACGCAATGGAAATTGCGAAAGCCCCACCCGCCCGGCCCTCTTGGGGGAATGCGGCCTCTCTGGCGGATTTTTTTTTTTTTTTTTTTTTTTCATTAAGTACTAGGCATTCTGTGGATGTCTTTTAGAAAGGATAAATGGGGATAGATGGGGTTTCCCTTTCAACCTTGAGAACTTTGACCAGCAGCTGAACAAATATAATACCTTTCCAGTTTTGGCGTTTATTTGAAAAGGGGCATTCTGCTTTGGAAAGATAAAATGTCATTTTTTAATTTCAGACAATTTTCCTAATCAAGATTTTGTAACTGAAGAGCTCTTTCTCATAGTTCTTGATCTGGCTCACTTTACAGTTGAGGACACTGAAGCCCAGGAAAGTTTTCTTGCCTATGTAGTTTTTTCCCCAGTATGTAGGTTTCCTGAATAACGTCTGCCAAATGTCCTTGTTCTCATTATTAGTGTAAGATGAGATTGAAAGATATATTTGGGAGAAATTTACAGGCTTTGGAAGGATATTGTAGTACTGACTTACTATCTGAATTTAGTGTGTGTAACGGAAAGCGACCTGTAAAACAAGAACCAAGTACACTGGAAGCCACCTTGCAGTGGGCAAGACTGGGTTTGGCTTCAGCTGTGCAACTTGGAGCATTTTAGCTTGGTAACATTGATCCCCTTTCAGGTGAGTATTGGCCCTGCAATTCGGATACGAGCAAGAAATTGTAATGTTGCTGCTAGTTAAGGTAAAACTGTCAAATACCCTAAATCAAAACTCCAAACCACGTTTATTCAGAAAATGCCATAAAGTCACAAGGTCCAGACGTAAAAGTTTACTGAGGAGTTATAAAAAGGATGTTTAATGGACACTTGAATAGTGAGGACTTGGAGATAACTTCATTAAGAAAGTGCTTTGAGTATTGGATTTTCTTGATGGATTGGGAATATATTTAGGGAATAAGAAAGTTTGGTCATGAGAGGAAAACTGCTTAATTACTGAAAGAGACACCCTAGGAGTTAGTAATACCTTGCTCATTTTAGGCTTTGCAAATGCTCTGCTTTGTAGTGGGGGTGTGTATAGGCATTTCATCACCCAGAGGTGGTCTTTAGTTTTAAATTCTGTATTAACAGTTGTTTTCTTTCCAGACTGCAAAATTCAAAATGGGGCTCAAGGTATTCGTTTCATCTACACCAGAGAAGGCAGACCGAGTGGCGAGGCTTTTGTTGAACTTGAATCAGAAGATGAAGTCAAATTGGCCCTGAAAAAAGACAGAGAAACTATGGGACACAGATATGTTGAAGGTTTGATTTACATTGCCCTAGTAACAGTAAATAAAACATTAAACCAATAGAAATCTATCTTACCCCTTCTGAATTTTAGGTATTTGACCGCATGGAAATGGTCATCTAAGAGTTTATGGCAGCTCTACCTAGATTATCTAAAGACCCAGGAAGTCTGAACTTGGTTTTCTAACTTTCCAAAGTTGACTAATTCTAAGCACCTCTTTCAGTATTCAAGTCAAACAACGTTGAAATGGATTGGGTGTTGAAGCATACTGGTCCAAATAGTCCTGACACGGCCAATGATGGCTTTGTACGGCTTAGAGGACTCCCCTTTGGATGTAGCAAGGAAGAAATTGTTCAGTTCTTCTCAGGTATGTAGTCCTGTTTGTTGCTGAGCAGTGAGTTCTGGCTAGCCTCTGGCAACATGTGATTGAATAGACCTTAAGTTGAGTAGCTTAGATATTTAAACAGGTTGTGAGTATATGCAGATGAATTAATGTTTTCTTTTTCCTGGAGACCTTCAAATAATTTAAGCCCATCTTAAAGGTGGATTAATTAAGTACTTCCAAAATGCTAACTGCCTATATTTAGTATTGTAGTTCAGAGTAGATCTTTGAGGATTGTCCTCAACAACTTAACTACTTTCCTCACATTGCTGTACAGCTAAGTACTTCAAGTTAAAGGTAAGATCCCTTAACATTAGATTAGTATGTTAGGTTGTTGTAATTTATGGCAAGTGTCTATATTGTAAGAGACACTGGGTCATGGGACCAGAAATTCTCTAATCTCATTCTGTTTATAAAAAAAAAAACTTACGGAAACAATTGGTTTAGCCAGGGAATTAAACTTACTGAAAGTCAATCTAATATAAGTGTGGGTTGAATGTAGTCTTTGTATCTGAAGTACAGAAAGTGTTTTGAAATTGTTTTGGGCCTAAAGTATTTGAATGTTTAGCAGAATGTTAGAGCATATATTTTAAATACTGTTGCTTAATATTCATGTTGTGATAAACTGGAATTAAGAACAAGAAATCCTTTCATGGTTTAGTGTAGTATGTGTTAAAATCTTGACTTAACTAGATACATATCAAGTCCTAATATTTTGCCAGAATTTTTGCAATCAAGTCTGTTTTTATTGTTTTTGTCTAAATTGGTGAGAATTGAATGCTATCTGTCAACATCGTTAAATATGAACATAATTTCATATCTTCTAGGAAAGTGCTTTAAGTCCTTTTTGTAAGCTTGGGAATGTTTCCACGGAAAGGATTTTTCATAGACGGAATTTCCAGAAGTGAATCTTACTACTATTAGAGCATAAGAGTGCATGATTGTGCTGTGTTAGATCAGTTGTTTGTTGAAAGCTTAGATTGTATGTTTGTCAATTATATGACTAAACAATGTTTCAATTTGTATATTAAATGTTTAAATATGTAATTTCTTAAAACTGAAGTTCCACTAACTTTAAAACATTGCAATATGAAATGAGGTAAAAGGTGTATCTTGAATTTAGTAAAACTGTTGTCTTTAATGCTTGAAAATTTGTTAAGTTCTTGTATAATTTTCAACATTAAGTTGCATAAATAAATAAGTATTCTTAATTGTTGAATTCTTAATGCATCCTGTGTTCAGCAAGTTTTTTTCTTACATACCATGTCATGGGGTGTGTTAAGAATTAATAGTTTGTTATAATGGAACTTCATATTACTGCAATGAATTTTTAAAGAGTACTTGTTGAAAGCATACCGTTCACCTAAAGTTAAAATTCTGGTGTATTTAAAGCTATAAGAAGAATCATTTCTGGGCTTGTGATGTTAATATTGCCCCCCTACTGGGGTTATTTGTCCTTGGGTTGAAGGGTTGGAAATCGTGCCAAATGGGATAACATTGCCGGTGGACTTCCAGGGGAGGAGTACGGGGGAGGCCTTCGTGCAGTTTGCTTCACAGGAAATAGCTGAAAAGGCTCTAAAGAAACACAAGGAAAGAATAGGGCACAGGTGGGGATGGATGGTTGGTTGGATTTGTCACTTTTCTTATGGTAAACAATTAAATCCATATTCTCTCTGCTTAGAATCAAGGAAGAAAATCTGATTCCTAGTCCCAATTACTTGATGTTTTGCCACAATTTTCAAACTTCTCCTATGTCAAAGTCCCATAGTGCTTTCAGATTAAATTATAGGTTTTGAAATTGTCCCCAGTTAATTTGGTCTGCTTCACAATTTTGTAGGATTCCTAATTAACCCCAGTCACTGGAGTTGAGAGACTATGGTTTTAAAAATGTTAATGCAAACCTGGCTTTAGCTGTAATAACTCCACCTAGTAAATTAATATTACCATAAGAAAATGTGATACTTTCTGATCTTGTTTTTAAAGTTGAAATGCAACAAACTTTCTTGCTGTATAAATGTTTTCTGCATATGTATTAATAAGCATAGCTTTCAAGAAATTGTCACAAAAGGTTTTATTCTCTTTGCTTGTGACTATTTTTCATTGAAGCATGCGCTTACCTATGCTGATTCCTACTAAAAGCATAGGCTGGGGTATTTATTGGCAGAAGGAAATGTGTAGTGTGGGCTAGACTGTTGGTGGAGGCTGGCTTTTTAGCTCACTTGCTATACATAATGCCAATGGATTTAAGACATGAAATGTTGAAAGTTGAGTGGAATTCTTTCCCTCCTAAGACATTTATTTACAGTACTCCTCTCTACCCCTAAGGTTGGGCTTTCTGCCTCAGAGGAGTGAATTTTTTTTCTATAAAGTTTACATTAAATCTTAAAATTGAGTGAATTTCTGGTCATTGCCTGTACAAATATAAGAAATCTGGCTTTAAATATTAGTCAGTTTCATGGCTATGACTACATTGTTTTCTGTGTAACTGAATACCTGTATGAAATGAACTAATGTTTTCTCTCCCTTCCCCACTCCCTTTCCTCTTGAACAATGCTTTAGGTATATCGAAATCTTTAAGAGCAGTCGAGCTGAAGTTAGAACTCACTATGATCCACCACGAAAACTTATGGCCATGCAGCGGCCAGGTCCCTATGACAGACCTGGGGCTGGCAGAGGGTATAACAGCATTGGAAGAGGAGCTGGCTTTGAAAGGATGAGGCGTGGTGCGTACGGTGGAGGTATGTGTGTTGCGCAGGTGTCACGAGGTCTGTTGTTTATGTGACTTATTTAGTGATTGTACTTCTTGCCTTTCAGGTTATGGAGGCTATGATGATTATAATGGCTATAATGATGGCTATGGATTTGGGTCAGATAGATTTGGAAGAGGTAAGGTAAGAATTGAATTTCTCATCTGAGGGATACTTAACTCTTGTTCATTTAGACCTCAATTATTGTTTTTCAGGAATGTCAGATCACAGATACGGGGATGGTGGCTCTACTTTCCAGAGCACAACAGGACACTGTGTACACATGCGGGGATTACCTTACAGAGCTACTGAGAATGACATTTATAATGTAAGTGTAGGATAAATTCATAAGTTGTATATCTCAGTATAACAGTAAAAACATGGTTCTTATTCTACTTAAGTGAAGCAGCATGTTAAAGTTTTGTTTCCTGTAACAATATTTGACTTGATTCTCTGAAATACCTTATATTTAGTTTTTTTCACCACTCAACCCTGTGAGAGTACATATTGAAATTGGTCCCGATGGCAGAGTAACTGGTGAAGCAGATGTCGAGTTTGCAACTCATGAAGATGCTGTGGCAGCTATGTCAAAAGACAAAGCAAATATGCGTAAGTGTGATTTAAGGATCTTCAGGTCTCTTATAGGTAGTTGTGTGACTGATGACGATAAAGGAATAGTAAGGATGAGAAAGATTTGTAATCCAATAATAGGGTTCTACGGGATGTTTAAGAAGTGTGTGGGTTTTTAAAGTTAGTGTGATTAAAAAATTTGTGATAACACTGACTAAGGTATATGCTTAACTGACAAAGCAATTTAGGTGAATGTTTAAGACTGCTTTTTGAAACTTGCATAAAGTAAATCACCTGAGAGAAGCAGCTAGAATTTTTTTTTTTTACTAAAAGTACTTATAGTTCACAGATCTACTTAAAAGAACTAAAAGTGCTTATCTTTTTCTTTCACCAACAAACATTTTCAACTTTTTTTTTCTCATTTCAGAACACAGATATGTAGAACTCTTCTTGAATTCTACAGCAGGAGCAAGCGGTGGTGCTTACGGTAGCCAAATGCTAGGAGGCATGGGTTTGTGTAAATATCACTTTAGTGTCTTTTTTTAAGCTAACCTTGTATGCCTTTTCTCTCATTTCAGAACACAGATATGTAGAACTCTTCTTGAATTCTACAGCAGGAGCAAGCGGTGGTGCTTATGGTAGCCAAATGATGGGAGGCATGGGCTTGTGTAAATATCGTTAGTTTTTTTAAAAACCAAAACGTTTATATCTGTATAAGTCAATTATATAAGTTAAGTTATATATAAGGAGTTAAGCATAATTTAGGCAAAGAAAAGTTTTGATTTGAATAGTATGTGTGCCTTAAATCGTTGTTACATAAAACTGTTAGATAACAAATAAGTTTGAAGTACTTTTGGGGGAGGGGACTACAGAAAGAAACTAGTTGAATTGTTTATAAGTATGAAGTATAAATCTAAAAGTAATATTTAGCAAAAAACACAGGATCAAAATAAATTTTGGGGCATAATCAGGTGTTTAGTGATACCTGTGTATTGACCTACCCTTAATATATCGAATTATGGGGGGAAATCCCACTAAATCCAGTTAAGCATTTTCATAAGGTCTTGTCAAAATGCCTCTACTTACGGAAACGTGGATTCAGTCCTGCTGATGTGTATGCTGTTGGCCTTGTGGTTTATAAGTGTTTGACTAGCTCAAATGATGTATAGAAAGGTAGTCTGGTCATAGACAGTAGGCAGAAGGAGGGCACAGAGGGTTATATATAGTGATGTAAGATCAAGACTGGAAAATAATAGATTAGAATTACAAGCCCGGTACCACCAGGTACCACATTACATAAGGAACAAGGTTCTAATGTTCTCTTAACTTAACAGCAAACCAGTCCAGTTATGGCGGCCCAGCCAGCCAGCAGCTGAGTGGTGGTTATGGAGGCGGCTATGGTGGCCAGAGCAGCATGAGTGGATATGGTAAGTGTGTTTTTTTATATACTTGAGTAAGTTTCAGGCAGGTTTCTTTAGTTGGGAATATTCAGGCTCCTTTTTGGTGAAATTGGGTTATTAAATGTATGCTCTTGATCCTAATATAACTGTTGAAATAGCTTAACTTTCAGAATCAATCATTGGGAGGGGGAAGTATTCTATGAATTCAAAATAGTCATTATTGCAACTTTGAATAATGTTGAGCCAGAAAACATCTGCCTCCATTTGTTAAAACATTAAATAAAATTGTTCACTTTTTCTGTCTTTTTGTTAGCAATAAATCCATTTTAGATGGAGGGAGAATTTTAAATAATAGAATGGTGGTTGGGTTTAGGACCGTATTTACTAGTCAGTTAACCTAGGATTGGTTTTATTAATTATTTTTTCAATTGGTCTAAAGAATGGTGATTTTGGTATTATAGTCTTACCCTACAAAATCCTTTTGCAGACCAAGTTTTACAGGAAAACTCCAGTGATTTTCAATCAAACATTGCATAGGTAAATATTTTCTCGAAAAGTATAATTTAAATTCCCAATAGCAAATACTGATATGTTGTAGTAACACTTTCTATAGCAGGCAATGGCTCTGATTTAACTCCATGGAGGCTGCCATTTTGGGCACAGTGAGTTGCCTTTAGTCCAACTTCGTCGTCTCACTTCCTGCCCGCCATGAATAGGAAAAGCAAGAGATTGCCCCTGTGCTCCCTATTCATATATGCCATTCGATGGACACATTGTGAATGTTTATGGTAAATTTTTTTTTAAAATGCTTTGTTTAGCTTTAAAAACAACATGAAGTAATTTTGCAATTTTTGAAAAACACTAGTTTTCCTTTAAACTTAATTTTCCACGTTGATCCTGAAGCATCCAATTAAATGGTAGCACAAGAGTCTGGCAAGTTGGTACTGCAGAGAAAAGGGGTTAATTGAGATTTGTTTGGAGTCGGGAGTCCCTTTTCCCAAACATGCTTCTCGCCACTTGGACAGCAGCCATTTGTACTCGTATACTTTTTAAACTTTTTCTTGGAATGCTATATTTTAGTTGACTGATAATCTGATACTTATCCTGACTTGTCAAATTGATCTCTTTGCAGGCAGCCAAGGAACAGTGAACAGCAGCTACTACAGTAGTGGAAGCCGAGCATCTATGGGAGTGAACGGAATGGGAGGGATGTCTAGCATGTCCAGTATGAGTGGTGGATGGGGAATGTAATTGATCCTGATCACTGACTCTTGGTCAACATTTTTTAAAAGAAAAACAAAACTTAAGTTTTAACAGTTTTGCAATACAAACTTGTGGTTTATGCTTACTCTAAGTGGAAATCAGGATTGTTTTAAAGACTTAAGGTTCAGTATTTTTGAACACAAACATTCATTTAGGATGTAACTAGGTTGAGTAATCTGTTACTGTTAAATAATTTTCAGCTTTTCTCAAGTTAGTTATATTGTAGGATGTACTTAAGCAGTAGGTGTATTTAGGTTAAAGCAGTTGAATTATGTTAAATGTTGCTTACACCACATTACACTGAACACTGTTTGGATGCATTGTTGAAAGACATGCTTTTTTGTGAAACTCAATATAGGAGCTGTGTCTACAATTAAAAGTGAAACATTTGGCATGTTTGTTAATTCTAGTTTCATTTAATAACCTCTATGGCACGTAAGTTTAAGCTTTTTTTTAAGTTAATGGGGAAAATTTGAGACGCAATACCAATACTTTAGGATTTTGGTCTTGGTGTTTGTTTGAAATTCTGAGGCCTTGATTTAAATCTTTTCATTGTATTGTGATTTTCCTTTTAGGTGTATTGCGCTAAGTGAAACTTGTTGAATAAATCTTCCTTTTAAAAACTGCACTTTGTCTTGTCTGTGCTTCAGTGTCATGTGGACTGTTTCTTGGTGATCTATTCCTGCCCGGGGCGTAGGTGAACAGTGGCCCACGTCTCTGGCTGTGGCAGACAGGCTCTGCAGTTGTGGCCGTTTTGTAGATGTCTTCAGACCTCTCTTCCCTCCAGTGCAACTGAAGGTAAACGTAGCTCTGGGGCCCTGTGGAAGGGCTTGTATGTCTGGCCTGGCTGCACAGGATCTGATCTGAATTTTTGCCTTTGACTTGCTAAGCACTTGCACAAAGCCAAGGGGGAGGCAGAAGTCTCCTCACTGCATGCTATGCATGTCCATGGAAGCCTTCTGAGCATGGCTGAGGAAGTGCCAGAGGCAAGGGGTGGCTGACTAGAGCTGCCCCTTCCTAGTCTGATGGCATCTTTTGAATTTTGTTTATATGGGGTATCTTCTAGAAGGAGCTAGCTCTTAGAGAACTTTCACATTGAGGTTTCAACCTTTATTTTTACCTCATTCCTCAAGATCAAAACGACTTAAGAGCGACATTATTCCATTTATTTACGAAGCTTCTTAAGTAGAATACCAAGTTGTACTTTAGGAGAACAAATGATTCGTTTAAATCAGTAATTGAAACCATTATCGTATATAAGAACTCAATGACATTTGTTTAGTAAAGTAGTAAGCAGTTCTTATAAGTGTAGTTCTAGGATTCCCTTCAGATACTTAACACTAGTTTGGGAATTGCCACTCATTCATCCCTCTAATAGAAAAATTTCACTGTATTGAGGTTAGAGTTAAGAATCGGAGCTGTGAATATAGGCTTGTGCTGTTTGAAGCCACGTGTACATTTTTACTTGCTGTGACTGCTGAAGGTTTCCTCTTTGGTGAGGTGAGTGTACTCTGAAAAATTGCGTGGAATGATAGTCGTTATTTACAGACTGTAGATGGCAGCATTGCGTGAGGGTATGCGTGAAGGGCCCTGCAGTCTGCCTGCCCTGCCCACATGCGCTCTGAAGGCTGGGTGCATACCTTCAGTTGGGTTGGGGATACAGGAATGTTGTACTTGGTAATTTTCTGGGGAGGCACTGTTGAGCATTGCTGTTCAGCTGCTGCCCCTGAGATCTTTACTGAGTTACTCCATGTCTTAGGAATTAGACACAAGGAGGGTTCCTTACCCTGGTCCTCTAGTTTTTCACAAGGAACATCTTTGTTGAAAAACATGCCTTATTGGAGGAAGAAAAGGGACTAGAATTAGAAACTTGAACTCTACAAACATTGTGGTTCTTTGGAACCTTGTAAAAATCTGTAGTTTGGAATGAATGCAGCTTTGGAGCTGGGCACACAGTTTTAGAGGCTGGCCATACAGATTCGTGTTTTTCTGTAAGATGTTAGGAAAAACAGCGAACTTTTTGGCCAACCCAAATATATAAGGGAACGACTTTTGGGCTTTGGTGACAGGTACTTTCTCTGTGCTTGTTGGACTTATCAGCCCAACTTGTCCTTGGCTCAACTGGGCAGAGCAGCCTGCACCCCAGAACACAGCAGGCTCAGGTCTTCACCTCGAAGGCAGTCGCCCTCACCAAGGGCCTCGTCCTGAAATGGGGGTTGCTTTGGGCATCCTGTGAAGCTGACACAGCTCTCCTTCATTTTCTGCACCAGAATGAAAAATAAATGATTTTATTGCAGGGCTAATGATGGGTATTCATGAGTGTGAAACAGCAAATTTCTTGACTCTGTGAAAAATAAATGATTTTATTGCAGGGCTAATAATGATGGATATTAATTCACAAGAGTGTGAAATAGCAAATTTCTTGACTATGAAAAATAAATGATTTTATTGCAGGGCTAATGATGGATATTCACAAGGGTGTGAAATAGCAGATTTCTTGACTCTGAAGCAGGGAAGGCATGCTGGGGCAGCGGGGAGGGAAAGGAATTGATTCACTAGTGGGTCTGCTGCAAAATAGGTTAAATTCTTTGGAAACTGAAAAATGACAATAGCAAAATCATGAAGGTTATATCTGAACCAAAGCCAGTGGTGTCAAGGGAGAATTTCAATCCAGAGGAGCTGAATCCATACAATTTGGAAAGGAGAGGCGCGCAGTTTCTGGTTCCTGCATGTTGTGTTGCAGAGTGACAGCAGCCCAGGCGAGGATCTTGTTCTCTTGGGAAACTAACCTCCCAAGTCCCTGGCCACCTCGAGACCCAAAGAGTTTGGCACTGCTCTGAGGCTGCCCATGCCCATGAAGACAGGCTGGCAACTGGTCCAGAAAGCAGGCCCTGCTGATGCCCCCACCTTAGGAGCCGGTGGAGGAGGAGCAGCGCTGAAGGAGCAGCGTGTGGCAGCTGTCGCACACACGTACTGGCTTGGGGTAGGAGGGCAGGGCCAGCTCATTACTGGAGCACGTGTTGCAGAAGATGTGGCCACAGTTTCGG
This sequence comes from Delphinapterus leucas, assembly GCF_059928025.1. Classification (NCBI taxonomy): domain Eukaryota; kingdom Metazoa; phylum Chordata; class Mammalia; order Artiodactyla; family Monodontidae; genus Delphinapterus; species Delphinapterus leucas. The sequence goes on from NC_143131.1 coordinate 159,921,368, forward strand.
CAGTGGTGCTAGAGGATGGAAAAGAACTCACGCTCAGAACACGCTGAGCTGCCTGGGTCTGCACACCCGCTCTAGTTTGACCTTTAGAAGTTTAATGCTTTAAAATCCCTCCCTCATGTATCAGTGAGGCATGTACCAATTTGGAATGGGTTCTTGTAGACCTTGTTTCTACATTTATGTTCCTGTAAAATCCATGGAATTTTGGAGGGGTGAGTTAAAGTTTTTTTTCTTTGTGTTTTGTTGGACTTGACAGCTCTTACTGAGTTGGTAGTCCGTGCTACTTAGAGAGCCTGGGTTCATTCTCTGCAATCGCTACATTCCATGGTGGTGACCCAAGGTTTCTTTAGCCAGCCCCTCATGAGAAGGGCATCTTGCTTTTGTAAACAGGGCTGTTGTTTGAACCTTGGGCACATGGCAGACGCCAAGACAAGGACCTGTGTGTCCCTCTATACATCACTTGTGCCAACTGCCCCCCACTCCCCCAGTCAGGCTAGACAATGGACCTTGAACTGGGCCATTCAGTGTGGGGAGCCTTAGTAAAGGCTCTATTTTGTGTGAGATCTATATCCTGCCCCTGTCCTGCCCAACTGGTCAATAAAGGCCCTGTCAACCCTGGACCAAAGGCTGGGCCCAAGACCTCCTCTTCCGGAACCTGAACGCAGGCTACACAGGCATTCACTGGGGGCAAGTGCCCTGGCCAGATTGCCAGTTACCTTTTGGTGCCACTTGGATGCCTGTCCTGAGACTTAAATTGCCCATGGGTTCCCCATAGATTCTGTTTTTGCCCAACTTAGATTTTGGTCCTATTGCTTCCAAAGAATTTTCAGTTGATATACACACTTAGACCATTTCTGCAAACAAGCAGCCCCAACTCCCAAATCATTGAGAGGACTGTGATGGAGACAAGCCCTGTAACTTACCGGCTGGGGTCCCTGAAAGGGGGCAGGCTGGAAGGTTGTCTGCATGGGCCAGCAGACCAGTGAGCATGAATACAATGCAGTGGGCCTAGTCCCACAGGCCTTTTCCAGAACCAGAGGAAGGAGAGCCCAGGCAGGGCACGAACTCAGCCCCTGGGCGAGCAAGTGCAGGGCTACCCCACATACCTTTCTCCGGGAAATGGAAAACTCCTTTTCACACTGCTTACAGTGCGTGGCTTCATCGTCTTTCAGCCAAGTATGGCCCTGAGGAGGAAAGAACACCACAGAATCCCACTTTATGGCTTGGTTCCTGATGAACCTTTAGCTGTGTTCATCTTTCAACCCAGCATCTGCTGTCCCTTCCTAATAGCACCTGGTCTGCTTTTGCGGGACTGCCTCTTCTCCACTAGAAGTGGCCTCACAGGACTGTCCCCCACCCTGACCACAGCTGGAGCTCATGTGCTGCAGCCTGCCCGCCCTCTGGCTTCCTGGTCTCCACAGGTTGCCCCCAGTCCTCAAGCCAGATTCTCCAGCCTTCCCTTAACCTGAGACTCACCCACCCCCTTTCAATAAATGCCCTGTGGCTGAGGTAACCAGAATCAGGATCTGGTTAACTCCAACCCTGGCTGAGACATTATCCAAAGTGCCTCCTGAACTGGCAGGAGGAAGAAGGGCCAACCCTGTCAGCCAGACTAGAAAATCTGTGACAACAGTCCCCACCGTGAGACAGAAGGCAACATGCTGTGGAGACAGTAAGCCCTTCTCCATACACACTGACCCCCAGTCCTCAGGGCATCGTGGGAGGCAGATGTCTCCATTCTGCCCAGGAGCCAACTGAGGCTTAGATGCTTTTGGAGGTCTTTCTAAGGGAAAACTAGGATATGCGATTTATTCAGCCTCAGGGACTGAGGTGGTCAGGGGTCAAGGGCCCTGTGTACTTTCACGGCTCCTTGGCTTTTGTTGGCCACCACTTTCCTGATGACACAGATCTTATGATTGGGAGCTGCAGCACCGCACCCAGGGCTTTCAACCTTGGGTTCACTAGTTCCACGCAGCTCTAGAGTCCCATTTTATGATTTTTATCCTTCCTCTGGCACTGTCAGCTGACGTTTTGTGCACACTTCTGTGCAGTGCAGGGGATACAAAGATAAACAGCTCACAGCAATGACATCCAAGGAGCTTTCGGTCTACAAGGGAGGATACAGTAAACTGATGTGAACTGCAAGTCCAGGCTGCTGTTAGTTGCTGTGACAATTTGCTTCTGACCTGAGGTGCCCTGGTAGTCAGAGGCATTAGGATCTCTGCTCTAGCATACGCTGGAGGGTGCCTTGTGAAGAGGGTGTTTGTGCACTGCTGCCACAGCAGAGCTGAAGCTGAAGGCTAGGAGCTCCTGCACCCTCCTCTCCACACTCTCAGCCCCAGCTTGGTACTGCATGGGGTCACCTGGACCACATGTTCCTGCTCTCCTTTAGCTGTGTGTGCCACTCTGCCCTCCCCAAAATGGTCCAGAAACTTGGCCCAGCTCAGGGCTTAAGTGGTTCCCAGAAATGGCACAGGGCACTTTAGTGGGCCTCTGGCCCCTCACTTGGAGGGAAAGGTCTTACTCTCACTATTAAAAAAAAAATACCTGGATCTTTTCATTTCCTTCATTAGGGTACCTATGATCTGGGCCTAATGTCAAACTACAGCTGACAGCAGAGAAACCAGAACCAGAGGACCTCGGTTCCAGCTTGGGCCCTGCCACTTGCAGCATCGTCATCTCAGCCAAGTTACATGGCTCTGAGCAGCATTTTCTTATCTGTAAATAAGTGACAAGAACCACCAATCAACCACACATTCTCACCTGATTTTTGTGAGAAAACCTAAGAGCATGCTAGGATATTAGCACAAGCTAATAGCTACGAGTAGTGATTCTTATGTTAATAACATTAATAATCCAGTACCTTCAGTGCCTTATTTACTTCTTTGATGTCTTCCATCTTCAGCTTTGACCTTAAAAAAAAAAGAGAGCGAGAAAGAGAGAGATTCATAGCCTCACTAGAGGGGCTTTCAAACTCGAAGTAAACCCACAAAAACTTTTTGGCTTTGTGAAGTCAACAAGACTTGTAAGAGAGGAGTGTGATAACACGAGTTCTTGTAAAATTATTTCCACCTTTTTATAATCCCAGAGTCATCTCACTATTGGCTCATGTCTGGCGCAGTCTGAGGCTGAGCCTGTGGACTGAATCTGGCCTAAGAACAAACTGTTGAATTGGCAAGGATTTAAAAAGACTTTGAAATAGCTGCAAGCATTTAAAAATTGAGAATTATCTCATAAAAGCCCATGTTTCTGGCTTCTCTGGGCAACTATTCCTGAGTGTGACATGTGCTTTAAGTCGGGGCAGGGGAGGGGGGCGCTCCCATATCAGGCGTGGGCTCCCCCATGGCAGGAACCTGAATCTGTAGGCCTCTTAACAGCCCCTTTCCTGCTGCCTGCCTGCTCTGTCTAGAAAGGCCAGGCTCAGGGGGCATGACTGTTTGTTCTTGTTCCATTCTTTTTTAAAATATTTATTTGGTTGCACCGGGTCTTAGTTGCGGCATGTGGGCTCCTTAGTTGCAGCTCGTGGGGTCCTTAGTTGTGGCATGCGAACTCTTAGTTGTGGCATGCATACTGGATCTAGTTCCCTGACCAGGGATCGAACCCAGGCTCCCGGCATTGGGAATCCTAACAACTGCGCCACCAGGGAAGTCCCCTTGTTCCATTCTTGTTCGTGCAAGAATAATTCCTTAGTTCTCCACATAAAAGACAGGACTGAACATTGTCTAAACTGGAAGAATTAAACCACATAAAACGAAACATATGTATTTGTCAAAGCCTTTTTTTAAAAGCTGAGATTAGCCTAAACTGTCACTGGATTAGCCTAATCTAAGTGCCGGAGAGGCAGGCCTCTGAGACACAGGCTAGACTTCTAGGGAAGGATTAGGAAACCAAACATCAAGGCCTTTAAAAGAAAAACCCCTGTGGCCTTCAGGAGTGCTTGGAGGTGCTCCTTCTGTCCCCTGACTGGCTGCAGAAATAGGCCAGTGGGCTGACAGGGCCAGAGGCTGTCTGGGATGGACAAGGTCAAGATGGCAGCCTCAACATATAAGAACTTTCCTGGGAAATACAATTTGAAAAGAATCCAGATGTTCCCAAGATAAACTGGGCAGCTGTGCCTGGAGCTGGTGGAGGCATCTGAGAACAGGCTTCTCTGTCATCTGGTGTTGGCTTGCAAAAAGAAGGGAGGAGGGGAGAAAGCACTAGCCTTGCCGTGGTATGTATCCCTGACATGGCAACACCTACACAACCCGGCTGTGAAGGACATTCTGAAGCTGGGTCAGGCAGCAGTGCTGGGAGGCTGCCAAGTGCAGGGGTGCGTTTTCAAGACCAGAGCCTGTCCGCTTTTCTGAGGCCTGTGGCCTACTAGGAGTGTGTCTCTAACTCTGTTTGCTGTCTGTCCAACATGAAGAGGACAGGCAGGAGAAAAAGTGGGGCTAGCCACCTGAGAAGGGGGGAGGGCACCCCGAGGACACCTCCCTCTCCGTCTGTCTAAACACCACTGCAAATCCAAGAAGCCAGCACCATGCCAGCCTCCACATCTGGTTCTCATTAGTCTCAGGGACGCCCTCAGACCTGGCCTGTGCTCTGAGTGTGGGGTTGACACCTGGCCTTGCCCACTCTCCAGGAGCTCTCCCCACGGTGGGGGCAGCAGCACAGGGCACTCGGCCTGAGAGGTGGCAGGCAGCCCTCAGGGCACAAGGGACCAGCAGCCCTGGGCTGATCTAGAAAGATATGGTGAGTGGGAGAGGATGGCGAATGGGCAGCATCTTCACGTCAAACTATTGAAAAGACCACATTCCCACCAGAGTTATAACATTTTCCTTTCTTGTTTTTCTTCATACTTTTGTGGGTCAGCCCAGAGCACTGCTTGAAACCTTCCAACTTTCCAGACAGAAAAATCCTAAGGTTGTGCACATGTGTGGACTACTTCAGTGTCTAGTTTCTGGTTTATCCTCACGTTATTTCCTATCTCTGGTCCTTTTCTGGTCACAGTGTCTTCTGCACTGGGCCTGAGCCCGGGCTGTGCTGCCCACTATGCCTGCATCAGGACTCAGGTGGGAGCAGTGAGTCAACCTGGGGTCTCTGTGTGAGTGATGGGGAAAGAGGAACTTTCGTTTCTCTGATGGACAGCTCTGCTGGGTGCCACACTGCCCCCGTGGGGGCCAGACCCACCTGTGAGGTAAGTGACAGAGCTGGGAGGTAGAGACTGATTCCTGATGACTTTTTTGCTTAAGCAAGCCAGTGTGAGTTGGATATCTGTCACTGGCAACCAAGAGTCCTGACTCAAAGAGAAAAAGCTACACACTGGGTTTAAAAATGCAATCATCACACAAACGGGCAAGTTCCACAATCTGCAGTGTGACCTATCAGACTGTCCAGAGCAACCTGGCAGGACTGGCACACCAGGGAGGACAGCTGTCAAGTCGAAGGGGAGACAGAACCAGCAGGGTCTGCACTCCTTCAGCATCACCCACTGGAGACAGACAGACTCTGCTAGATGTGAGTATCCAGTCTCAAGAGAGGTTCAGTGGTCACCATACTTGCACTGTGGCAGGCTTACATTCTCAAGCCATAGTCCTCCCTCTGGAGCTAAACACACAACCCTCTCATCACCCATCTTGTTCCCTTGGGACACAGATACTAAGTTTGTGAACATGAGGGTTCTAGTCACTAGCAAAGTATATTCTTGATGAATTAATTAACCCAAACCAGTGCTGTGTCCCTGGCGCCTGACTTCCTGGGTTTAGTGTGTGTGTGGGGGCGTCACCCTTGAATAGCTGGCAGGCCTCTCCAACTGGCCTTCCCTCCTCTGACAAGAGGACACAGGTTTGGGGCTTGAGTGATGCAGTGGGTAGGCTGGTGTGACTCTCCAGGGGGAGGGAGGCCTAGTGGCCCTAATGGAGGCGGTAGACAAGGGGAGTGGGGTTCTTACTGGCTGAGGTGCAGACCCATTTCCTGGAGGGCTTGTTCCTGCTCGTCACAAACCTTCTGTAACTCTGTCTTCTCATCCTGGAGCTCCCGCAGCTCCTAAAGTGAACAAACCAGGTGCTTGACACAGACTTGAAAGTCTTTTTTTTTTAAGGTTTAGTAATCATAGTGACAATTAGGTTGGAATGTTTTTCTTTTTTTTTTCTGTTGTGTTTTTTCTTTTTTGGCCACTCTGCGAGGCATGCAGGATCTTCATTCCCTGACCAGGGATCGAACCTGTGTCCCCTGCAGTGGAAGCGCCAAGTCTTAATCACTGGACCGCTAGGGAAGTCCCTGGAATGTTTTTCAAGAGCAAGAAACAGTTTTGTTGTATTAACCTTCTTCAAGACAGGGTTATTTCATAGGTTCCCTCATGTTTCACCAGAATGGGCAACTGGAAGGGTGAGCACTTCAGGAGTGGCTCTGCAGTGCAAACAGTGACGTGGGGCGAGAAACGTTCAAAACAGACCCTCACGGTGCAAAAAAGGCTTTGCCTATCTGAGTTTCTATGAAAAGACAGATTTGTATCAGGGCAAGCTAGTTTAGGAATAAACTGTTTTTCAGAAAGGGCTGGTCAAAATTTCCGGAGAATGAATGAGCAAGGCTGATGAAGGCCAAGATCTGGGATCTCTTTCATGGCCCTGAGAGTGGCAAGCCCTTCTGGAGGCCCCGAGCCACGGAGTGAAGCTCGCTGGGGATGATGCTGATGACTTTGTAATCTGGGGCCAGCACACCTTGAGGACAAAGGCTGGCAAGGGCAGAGACAAAGACCCAGAAAAGTAACTTGGGTTTTCAGGGCTGACCCCGGGGCAGCAGCGGGGCTTGGGCCTGAGTGGTGGCAGTTCCCCCTTAGCCGCTCCTGGGCCCTGTGCTCCAGAGCCTATTAACACAGGCTCACAGGGGCATGCTGAGGCTTCCCAGCAATGTTAGACACATTGTTTTGTTTCTTTTGCAGGGGTGTGTGTAATTCAAATCTTAGATCAAAGTATTTTGAAGGGGGCATGTTCCATCATGCGGCAAAACTTTCTAGAAGTCCTCTCCTCCACCTCTGAGCCAGAGTGGCTCTTGAGGAAGCAATCCCCACACTGGGCCTAGCAGGCTCTCTCATGAGGGGCTCTAGGTACTTTCCAATGGAAATCAAAGGGCCTTTCTCTCAAATTGCAGCAGTACCCATTACCATGCTCAACGAGACAAAATCTAGGTCTGGGAACTGCCCCCGCTGCAGGGATCCTCCTCCAGGGAAGGTGTGGTGCAGGAAGGCTGCCTGAGGCCTCTGCTCAAGCCCTCCTTCCTCTGCTATCACACCTCAGCCACACAGCCCTTCTCTCTGCTCCTTTGCTGCGACAGACCCTCACACTTCCTGGTGGCTCTGCATGGCTGGCCCTTGTTCAGCATTCAATTGTCTGCTTAACTGTCACTCTCTTCCCAGGCCACCCGCCATGCCAGTGTGGGGATGTTTTACTGTTTTACTCTCTTCACTGTTCTCATTACCGAGTCTCTCTGGTTTGCTCACTGGATTATGATGTGTCTTTGCCTCTTCCTCCTAGAGCAGATGTGGGAACAGTGTCCCAGGCCCGTCCCAGGCCTGGAGCCGGCTGGCGCACAGCGGGGACTGGCCCTGCAGCTGCGGATTCACGAGTCACGCATGTGGCTCACTTGCCCACTGGGAGGCTCTTGAGCAGGAGTTTTTGCAGATGCTAGAAGCTCTTTTTCTCCCCGAGACAGTCTGCCTTACCTTTTTTAATCCTTCTACTTGCTGTAGCTCTGCTCGGAGTAGAGAGGAAGTGTCTTTCTCATGCTGTAATTCTCGCTGAAGAGCCTGTCTTTGCTCTTTTTCTGATTTCAACTCTTTCTCTAGACTTGAGCTGTTTTCGCAAAATGAACTTGAGTTAGTCTCAATGAGAGATTTTCATGGAGGTCCACAATCCACAACCCAGGTCACCACTCAAGAAACGGGGGATTCACAGGAATCTGAACTGCCACGTGAGCATCTAGACCTTTCAACAAGCATGGAAATAAGGTTCCCTCTCCCGCAGGGCCATCTGCACCTCCATAGGAAAGACCAGGAACATGTCATGGAAAGCAGGCACAGGCACACACTTGACAGTTATGCGAATGGAGAGGGAGGAAAAGAGCTCTAACACTTGGGGTCACACACACAGAACCCTCTACTGAGATGGACACCTGAGGAAAAGAGACGTTTATTCTGCAACATTTATCTTGCTTTTTCCAACCCAGAGCCAGCTGACAATGGAGGATATTGGGGGGTCGGGGGCAAATAGAAAGCTGTTACAGAGGGGTAGGAAGTGAACCGCAGCTAAATCCTGATGCCCTTCTCACCAGCTGAGTAGCCTTGGGGACTATACTGAACCCCCTGCAATCGTTTTTCTCATTTGTGAAACAGGGAATAGACGTCTCTTTTCTCATCTGAATCCTAGCTTTGCAGGGGCCACCTCTGAAGTGGACACTGGGACACTGCCCCAATTGGGAGATGGCCTTCCCAGTCCTTCCTGCACCGCTCAGCCACCTGCTGCCGCCAGGGCTCCTACCACTGCTCGAGCAGCTGGGAGAGCTGTTGCTGCAGAGCGCTGCTCCTCCCGCCGAGCTCCTGCTGCAGCTTGTGGCTCCGCTCCTCGGCCCCCTGCCTTGCCCTCTCTGAGTGCTGTAACCTAGACCAAATGAACCAAATCTTTGTAAGGAAAGGATCATTCCTCACATTTACCATATAATTTTTGCATATTCTTGCTGGCTTTCTTTTACATTTAAAAATTAACATATGGTAAAATTGACTCCTTTTTGTGAATAGTTCCTGGAGTTTTAGCACAGGCATAAGTTCATGTAACCATTACTATAATCCATTCTACCAGGTGATACAGAATAGTTCCATCACCCCACAAAACACCTTGGCACTGCCCCTCTGAGTCACACCTTCTCTCCACCCCTAATGTCATATACATGAAATTATACTTCATATAACCTTTTGAGACTGGCTTCTTTTAGCATGTCTTTGCGATCAATCCAAGTTTTTGTGTGTATCAGTGGTCATTCCTTTTTATGGCTGAGTAGAATTTCATTGCATAGATGTACCAGTTTATCCATTCATTTGATGAAAGATATCTGAGCTGCTTTTAGTTTTTGGCAACTATGAACAGAGCTGCTATAAGCATCTGTGTACAGGTTTTTGGGTGAACATGAGTTTTCATTTCTTTTGGGCAAACAGCCAGGAGTGGGATTATTGGGTCATATGGTAACAGTATGTTTGGCTTTTTAAGAAACTGTTTTCCAAAGTGGTTGTACCATTCTGCATTCCCACTGGTAATGTATGACTGTTCCAGTTGCTTTGTAGCCTCTCCAGCACCTGGTACTGTCATTATAAAAATATGTAGCTGTTCTAATAGGTATGCAGTGGCATCTCATTGATTTTAACATGCACTTCCCTAATGGCTACTGATGCTGAACATCTTTTTTTTTTTTTTTTTTAACTCAAGTATTGTTGATTTACAATATTGTATTAGTTTCAGGTGTACAGTAATTTGGTTATACAATACATACATATATATATATATATATATATACACAGCTATATTCTTTTTTTTCCAATTCTTTTCCATCATAGGTTATTACAAGATATTGAATATAGTTCCCTGTGCTACACAGTAAATCTCTGTTGTTTATCTAGTTTATATATGGTGGTGTATATCTGTTAATCCCATACTCCCAATTTATCCCTCCTCCCCTTCCCCTTTGGTAACCATAAGTTTGTTTTCTAAGTCTGTGAGTCTCTTTCTGTGCTGTAAATAAGTTCATTTGTATCATTTTTAGATTCCACATGTAAGTGATATCATGTATTTGTCTTTCTCTGCCTGACTCACTTACACTTGGTATGATAATCTCTAGGTTCATCCATGTTGCTGCAAGTGGCATTATTTCATTCTTTTTTATTGCTGAGTAATATTCCATTGTGTGTGTGTGTGTGTGTGTGTGTGTGTGTATGTATCTCACATCTTCTTTATCCATTCATTTACTGATGGACATTTAGGTTGCTTCCATGTCTCGGCTACTGTAAATAGTAGTATTGCTATCAACATTGGGGTGCACATATCTTTCGAAATTAGAGCTTTCATCTTTTCTGGATATATGCCCAGAAGTGGGACTGCTGGATCATATGGCAACTCTATTTTTAGTTTTTTAAGGAACCATCATATTGTTTTCCATAGTGGCTGCACCAATTTATATTCCCACCAACAGTGTACGAGGGTTCCCTTTTCCTCACACCCGCTCCTGCATTTATTTGTAGACTTTTGATGATGGCCATTCTGACAGGTGTGAGGTAATACTTCATTGTAGTTTCAGTTTGCATTTCTCTAATAACTAGCCATGTTGAGCATCTTTATATGTGCCTATTGTCCTACTGTATGTCTTCTTCGGAGACATGCCTACTTAGGTGTTCTGCCCATTTTTTGTATTGTATTGTATTGTATTTATTTATTTACAGCTGTGTTGGGTATTTGTAGCTGCGCACGGGCTTTCTCTAGTTGCGGTGAGTGGGGGCTACTCTTTGTTGTGGTGTGCGGGCTTCTCATCATGGTGGCTTCTCTTGTTGCGGAGCATGGGCTCTAGGTGCGTGGGCTTCAGTAGTTGTGATACACGGGCTCAGTAGTTGTGGCTCCCAGGCTCTAGAACGCAGGCTCAGCAGTTGTGGTGCACAGGCTTAGTTGCTCTGCAGCATGTGGGATCTTCCCGGACCAGGGATCGAACCCCTGTCCCTTGTATTGGCAGGCAGATTCTTAACCACTATGCTACCAGGGACGTCCCTTCTGCCCATTTTTTGATTGTGTTGTTTCTCTGTTATTGAGTCATTTGAGGTGTTTGTATGTTTTGGAAATTAAGCCCTTGTCAGTTGCATCATTTTGCAAATATTTTCTCCCAGTCCGTAGGTTGTCTTTTCATTTTGTTTATGGTTTCCTTTGCTGTGCAAAAGTTTGTAAGTTTGATTAGGTCCCATTTGTTTATTTTTGCTTTTATTTCTTTTGCCTTGGGAGACTGACCTAAGAAACCATTGCTACAATTTATGTCAGAGAATGTTTTGCCTATGTTCTCTTCTAAGAGTTTTATGGTGTCACGTCTTATATTTAAGTCTTTAAGCCATTTCGAGTTATTTCTGTGTATGATGTGAGGGAGTGTTCTAACTTCAATGATTTACATGAGGCTGTCCAGCTTTCCCAACACCACTTGCTGAAGAGACTGTGTTTTCTCCATTGTATATCCTTCCCTCCTCTGTCAAAGATAAATTGATGTAGGTGTGTGGATTTATTTCTGGGCTCTCTATTCCAATGATCCATATATCTGTTTTTGTGCTAATACCATGCTGTTTTGACTACTATAGCTTTGTAGTATTGTTTGAAGTCTGGAAGGGTTATGCCTCCAGCTTTGTTCTTTTTCCTCAGGATTGCTTTGGCAATTCAGGGTCTTTTGTGGTTCCACATAAATTTTAGGATTATATGTTGTAGTTTTGTGAAAAATGTCATGGGTAATTTGTAGATTGCTTTGGGTAGTATGGTCATTTTAACTATATTAATTCTTCCAACCCTAGAGCATGGGATATCTTTACATTTCTTTGAATCATCTTCAATTTTCAATTTCTTTTATCAATGTTTTGTAGTTCTCTGCGTATAAGTCTTTCATCTCCTTGGTTAGGTTTATTCCTAGGTATTTTTTTTTTTTTGATGCAGTTTTCAACAGCATTTTTTTTTTTTTTTTTTTAACTTTCTCCTTCTGACATTTCATTGTTAGGGTAAAGAAATACAACAGATTTCTGTATATTAATCTTGTATCCTGCTACCTTGACAATCTTTTCATGTGCTTATTTGCCATCCATATGTCCTGTTTGGTGAAGGGTCTGTTTAAGTCTTTTGTCCATTTAAAAATTTTTATTTATTTATTTATTTAAGGCTGCACTGAATTTTAGTGTGGCATGTGGGATCTTTTAGCTGCGGAATGCAGGCTCATAGTTGTGGCATGCAGGCTTCTTAGTTGCGGCATGCATGTGGGATCTAGTTGCCCAATCGATCCCTGGATCCCCAGTTCAATCCCTGGATTGAAACCAGGCCCCCTGCATTGGGAGCATGGAGTCTCACCCACTGGACCACCAGGGAAGTCCTTTGTCCATTTTAGATTGGATTGTTCGTGGAGTTCTGAGAGTTCTTTATATATTTTGGATATAAGTCCTTTGTCAGATATGTGATTTTCAAATTTTCTCCAAATCTATAACTTGTCTTTTTATTCTCTTAAGTGTGTCTTCCACAGAACAAAGTTTTAAATTTTGATAAAGTCCAATTTATCAAGTTTTCTCTTATGGATCATGTTTTTATGTCATGTCTAAGAGCCCTCTGTCTAACCCAAGGCCACAAAGATTTTCTCCTATTTTTTCTTCTAAAAGTTTACAGTTTTAAGTTTTACATGTAGATTTATGATCCATTTTGAGTTAACTTTTGTTTAAAGGTTTGAGGTCTAAATTGAGGTTCATTTTTTGGTGTATGGATATCCAATTGTTCCAATATCACTCACTGAAAAGATTATCCTTTCTCCATTGAACTACCTTTGCACTTTTGTAAAAAAATCAGCCACCTGTATTTGTGCGAGTCTATTTTTTTTTTTTTTTTTGCGGTACGCGGGCCTCTCACTGTTGTGGCCTCTCCCATTGCAGAGCACAGGCTTCAGACGTGCAGGCTCAGCGGCCATGGCCCACGGGCCCAGCAGCTCTGTGGCATGTGGGATCCTCCCGGACTGGGGCAAGAACCCGTGTCCCCTGCATTGGCAGGCAGACTCTCAACCACCACGCCACCAGGGAAGCCCTGTGCGAGTCTATTTTTTGACCCTATTCTGATCCCCTACTGACCTGACATTTACTTATTTATTTTAAAAATTTTTATTTTTTGGTGCGGCATGCGGGATCTTACTTCCTCAACCAGGGATTGAACCCGTGCCCACTGCAGTGGAAGCACAGAGTCTTAACCACTGGACCACCAGCGAAGTCTCTGACCTGATATTTGTTTATTTATTTTAAAAAATTTATTTATTTATTTATTCTTTTGGCTGCGTTTGGTCTTCATTGCTGTGCGCAGGCTTTCTCTGGTTGTGGCGAGCAGGGGCTACTCTCTGTTGCAGTGAGCGGGCTTCTCATTTTTGTGGCTACTCATGTTGTGGAGCACAGGCTCTAGGCGCGCAGGCTCAGTAGTTGTGGCTCGTGGGCTCTAGAGCGCAGGCTCAGTAGTTGTGGCACATGGGCTTAGTTGCTCCACGGCATGTGGGATCTTCCTGGGCCAGGGCTCGAACCTGTGTCCCCTGCATTGGCAGGTGGATTCTTAACCACTGCGCCACCAGGGAAGTCCTAACCTGATATTTAAATCTGAGCTCACTGGATAGTTCTAACCCCCTGAGAGGACAATGTGATGTAGCCCTAAGGTTGATTAAATGAATACATGCTTAGGTAAAGCTGGGGAATCCAGTCCCCTTGCTGGGGACCTGAAGGACAGTCATCCTAACTTGTCTGTACTTTTGAGAGACTCTGAGTAAGTCCCCAGGCCCAAATAATGCCCAGCACCTTCTAGGGAATATCTGCCGGGGGAAGTGTTTACCTTTCTTCCATTTGTTTCATGCTGGACATAACTTGATTGGTTTTTTCTTCAAAAGATGTGATGGCTTCATTCTTCTGTTGTAAACTGCTCTCCGCATTCTATAAAAGCAAAGAAGGAGGGTTATTTTCTGCTTCTCCCTCACCCTCCTGCCTGCTCTGGATTACAAGTGGGTTCAACTATTCTTGTACTTTTTTTTATAACACTTTCAAGAGCGTTTAATTAATTGCTGATCTTCCCCAAAGCCCTGGAAGACAAACTAGGCCAAGGCTCCCACGTCATCAACATAAAGAAAGGTAGAGGGGGAATTTCCTGGAGTTCCAGTGGTTAGAACTTGGTGTTTTCACTGCTGTGGTGCAGGTTCAATCCCTGGTTGGGGAATTAAGATTCTGCAAGCCAGCCGGCCAAAAAAAAAAAGAAAAAAAAAAAGGCAGAGAGGGAGATACTGAAGCCCTCTGTTTGAATAGTCCATGCCCCTTTTTGAAAAGGAATTTCAGAGTCGGATTTGACTCAATGTTACTGAGTCTTCTCATGTGTCAGGCACATCCATGAGTTCACCTGACTCTTGCAGAGTTCTCATGGTGGGCATTGTTAGCCCCCACTTCTCTGAGCAAGAGAGGGAGGCTCAGAAATAGAAAGCACCTGGGAAAAGGTCTGAGCACAAATATGGTGCATCTGGGTTCTTACTCACAACCATGTGACTTTCTGAGTCCAGGCTTTTAACCATGGCAGATGCTGAGTGACTAGGAGGCAGCAAAAGAGCAACATGTTTCTGTGTGCCTACAAGAGACACTCTTAAAATACAAGGATACAGAAAGGCTGAAGACAGAAAGAAGTCCTGATAAATTCTTAAGAATATATAGACTGTAGTGTCTGGCTTTAAAGTAATAAAACTAGACATAAGGAACAAAAGAATAGCTAAACATCTCATATCTGGAAATGGAATAGCATATTACTAAAAACTATTGAGGTAAAAAAAAAAAAGAAAAAAAAAACCAGAAGAGAGATTATGAAATACTTAGAGCTGAAAGACAATGAAAACACTGCAATATTTTACTATATTGAAGATGCACCCTAATTTTATATACCACTATGAAGGAAAAAACTGCTACTTGAAACATGTCATGCCATTGACCGTAAGATGCATCTTGATTTCAGAGATGACAAATGTGAAAAACATGCTTTTTAGGTGAAATACTTCCATCAAAATTAGAGGGCCATAGCTAAAGCAGTTCTTGTGGGTAATTTTTAACTTTAAATAAAATGTTTAATGAAATTAAAAAAGATAAAACAGATGAGCTAAGCATGCATTTCAGAAGTTGAAAATGAGCCACAGAGCAAACCCAAAGAAATAAGAAAGAAAATAATAAAAGTGAGGGTAGAAATCAATGAAAAAGAAATAACAATACACAATAAAGAATATTAGAAAAAAAGCTGGTTCTCTGAAAAGATTATGAGGACAGACACACCTCTGGCAAGACCGGATAAGGAAGAAAGACAAAAAATGCAAAAAGAAAATGCTGAATAAAAGAGATTTAAAAATTCTGCAAAAGAATGTTATAAACAAAAACATTTGAAAACCTAAACAAAATAAGATACATTTTGGAAAAAAATATACCAAAATTGGTCTGAGAAGAAATGGAAAATATGAATAAGCCAGTAAACATTCAATAAATAGAAATGGTAGTCATAGTCTCCCTGCCCAAAAAGCCCAGCCCAGATGAATCCTACAACATGGGTGGGTTCTCAAAACTTTTGGAGAATAGACACTTTCTATCTTATAAGCATTATTTCAGAGAAAGAGAACAGGAAACCTTATTTTATAGTACCAGTCCAACCATGATTCTGAAGCCAAATAAGGCTAGTAAAAGGAAAGAAAGAGGTCTGTCTCGTATATAAACACACAGATTATATATAACATATTGGCTAACTGACTCAAGAGTATATTTAAATATATCACAATCAAGCAGGAATCCAGGAACATAAATGTATAAATTGACACATAAATAAGGGAGAAAAAGAACAGGACTATCACAACAGATAAAATGCAAAAAAGCCCAAAACATTTAATAAGGTTCAATATTTATTTATGAGGAAAACTCTGAGCAAACAAGAAATAGAAAAGAACTTCCTTAACTAAGTAAAGTTTATATATCAACCATCTAGTAAGCATTATTCTTGATGGAGAAATTTTTACACGCATTACTTTTAAGATCAGGACCACAAATCTGCTTACTATTCCAACTACTGTTTAATGTAGTCATGGAGGTCCTGGCCAATGCTAAAAGAAACAAAAAAGAATGAGGAGTACAAAACCTGAGAGTGAAGAAATTAAACTGTCTTTATTTGCCTATGATATGATCAATTACATCTAAAACCAACAGGATTAATAGACAAACTATTAGAACTAGGTGGTGAGCAAGGCTGTCAAACACAAGATCAACCTATAAAGCACAAAAGCACTTCTCTACATCAGCAAGACCTCACTAGGGGATGCAGCCAAAATAAGGCACCCAGCACACTAGCAACAAGAACTAGACAGAATTGAGGAGTTCACCTAGAGAAAATGCAACTCTTACGGAAGAAAAAGGACAAAAAGAGAGTAAACTATAAATTCAATGCAATTCCCATGTAAGAAATTCAGCTGAATTTTTTAAAAAGGAAATTTATACCTTATTCTAAAATTTTTATCAAGAATCAGACTATACTACAAAGCTACAGTAACCAAAACAGCATGATACTGGCACAGAAACAGCACACAGATCAATGGAACAGGATAGAAAGCCCAGAAATAAACCCAAGCACTTATGGTCAATTAATCTACAGCAAAGGAGGCAAGAATATACAATGGAGAAAAGACAATCTCTTCAGTAAGTGGTGCTGGGAAAAGTGTACAGCTACATGTAAAAGAATGAAATTAGAACATTTTCTAACACCATATACAAAAATAAACTTGAAATGGATTAAAGACCTAAATGTAATACTGGATACTATAAGACTCCTAGAGGAAAACATAGGCAGAGCACTCTTTGACATAAATCAGAGAAATATTTTTTTGGATCTGTCTCCTAGAGTAATGGAAACAAAAGCAAAAATAAACAAATGGGACCTAATTAAACTTATAAGCTTTTGCACAGCAAAGGAAACCATAAACAAAATGAAAAGACAACCTATGGAATGGGAGGAAACATCTGCAAATGATGTGACTGACAAGGGATTAATTTTGAAAATATACAAACAGCTTATACAGCTCAGTATCAAAAAAAAACAAACAACCCAATCAAAAAATGGGCAGAAGACCCACATCAACATTTCTCCAAAGAAAACATACAGATGGCCAATAGGCACGTGAAAAGATGCTCAACTTCCCTAATTATTAGAGAAATGCAAATAAAAACTACAATGAAGTATCACCTCACACCAGTCAGAATGGTAATCATCAAAAAGTCTGCAAATAATAAATCCTACACTGTTGGTGGGAATGTAAATTGGTGCAGCCACTGTGGAAGACAGTATGGAGGTTCCTTAAAAAACTAAAAATGGAATTACCATATGATCCAGCAGTCCCACTCCTGGGCATATATCCGGAAAAGACGAAAGCTCTAATTCAAAAAGATACGTGCACCTCAATGTTCACAGCAATACTATTTACAATAACCGAGACATGGAAGCAACCTAAATGTCCATCAACAGATGAATGGATAGGGGCATCCCTGATGGCACAGTGGTTAAGAATCCGTCTGCCAATGCAGGGGACATGGGTTTGAGTCCTGGTCCGGGAAGATCCCACATGCTGCGGAGCAACTAAGCCCATTCGCCGCAACTACTGAGCCTGCGCTCTAGAGCTCGCGTGCCACAACTACTGAGCCCGCGTGCCACAACTATTGAAGCCCACGTGCCTACAGCCCATGCTCCGCAACAAGAGAAGCCACTGCAATGGGAAGCCCATGCACCGCAACAAAGAGTAGCCCCCACTTGCCGCAACCAGAGAAAGCCCATGCACGGCAACAAAGACCCAACGTGGCCAAAAATAAAAATAAAAAGTAAATAAATTTATATAAAAAAATAGATGAAGGATAAAGAAGATACGGTATTATATACATTGGAATATTATTCAGCCATAAGAAAGAAGGAAATAATGCCATTTGCAGCAATACGGATGGACCTAGAGATTATCATACTAAAGTGAAGTCAGACAGACAAAGACAAATATCATATATCACACATAGAATCTAAAAGAATGATACAAATGAACTTATTTACAACACAGAAACAGACTCACAGACTTAGAAAAGAAACTTATGGTTACCAAAGGGGAAAGGGGCGAGGAGGGATAAATTAGAAATTTGGGATTAACAGATACACACCACTATATATAAAATAGATAAATAAGGACCTACTGTATAGCATAGGGAACTATATTCAGTATTTTGTAATAACCTATAATAGAAAAGAATCTGAAAAAGAATCACTTTGCTTTACACCTGAAACTAACACAATACTGTAAATTAATTATACTTCAATTAAAAAAAAAGAAAAAAAGGATAAACATTTACAAATAGATAAGTCAATCAAAAAAAGAAGAGGGGAAAAAAGGGGGAAAGGTAGGCAGGCTTGACCTACGTTATGGGCCGAGTGTGTCCATCCCAAACCCATTATGTTGAAGTCCTAACCCCCAGTACCACCCAGGATCTTATTAGGAAAACGGGTCACTCACTGCAGACATAATTAGTTAAGATGAGGTCACACTGGAGTAGGGTGGGCTCCTAATCCAATATGACTGGTGTCCTTTTACAAAGGGGAAATGTGGGCACAGGCATGCACACACAGGGAGAAAGCTGTGTGAAAATGAGGGCAGAGATGGAGGTGATAACTTCTCCAAGTGAAGGAAACCCAAATATTGCCAGCAACCACCAGAATCTAGGAGACGGATGGGACTGACTTCCTCACAGCCCTCAGAGGAAACCATTCCTGCCAACACTTTACTCTGAAACTTCTGGCCTCCAGTACTGAGACGGCAAATTTTTGTAAAGCCACTCAGTTTGTGGTACTTTTAAGCAGCTTACTATATGGAGAAAAAGAAAACTGGATCCCTAGGTAAGGCCATATACAAAGGTTAACTCTAGATACATTAAAAACCTAAATGTGAAAGGTTTAGACAACTAGTGTGGAATATCTTTGACACCTAGACGTGAGAAAGAGTTCTAAAACAAAACCCCCAAACTTCAAACCATATATGAAAAATCAACACATTAGACTACATCAAAAATAGGGACTTAAGGACAGTAGATGACACTAGGAGAAGATATTTACAATCTGTAAACCAGTAAAGGACTAAAATTTAGACCATACATGGAATTACTACTAATCAACAAGGAAAACATAGGAAACCCAAAAGAAAAAAGGACAAAAAATATGAATAGGCAAGCCACAAAGAAGCATAAATGGCAACCAACATGAAGGGATGCTCAAGCTCACTAGACTGAGAAATGAATATTAAGTCAACTGTACCCTTGCAATACAGGCACCACAGGACACAGCTGGAGGGAGCGTGTGTTGGTGCAGCCCTTCTAGAAAGCAGTGTGGCTGGGCTTATGCAAACCAAGGACACAAAGGAGGAAAGGAAGTGTCTGGCTGGGAGGACACTACAATTATGTCTGCCAGAGAGATTTCAGAGGGAGATGGGTACACTAGCTGCCAAGGTGTTGCTTGTGCTAGCGCAGTGGAGGAAAACCATTTGTCCGTCACCAGGGGAATGGGCAAGAAAACACAGTGGGTACAAACGCTGGGAAGCTAAACTGCACTAAGAAGCCAACAGCAGATATACATGAGGATGAATGTAGCACTGAGGGAGAAAAAGTAAGGAATAGAATGTGATCCACAGCACGATACCACTTATGTAAATTAAAATTCATGTCCTCAAAATGATACATGTTTTAGAATGACAAATATAAATAAAAAGATAAACACTTAAGAATGCTGGCCTAGAGGAAAGAGGATGGGAGTAGGGGTGGGGGATAAAAGGAAATAAGAAAACAGGAAGGGTGTCTTATTATAGTGCCCCAAACAGAGGGATATGACTGACTCAACCTTCTGCATCTGAAGCCCAGAGGGAGAAAAGGGTATGAAGCCAGAATTCCAGCAGCACCAGAGACGGACTTGGGGGTGGTGCTTCCCCAGGGAACCCAATGTATGCTGTGATGACTCAGCAGCCAGGGGTTTGGTGCTGCCAAAGCAGATGTTGTGACCCTTGTTAGTTATGGCAAACATTTAGTCAAACTGTCGCTTGCCCAAACTTGGAAGATGGAATCCACGCAACTGTGCCAGGGCTCCAGAATGCTAGGATGTGCAGTGGGGCTTGCCATGTGAACAGGTGCTATAAGCAAGGGGTTTGCAGGGAGAGATGGACAGGGATACAGAGGCCAAAGGTTAGAAAAGTCAACTGCTTCTGGACTCAGAAGGAAGAGAGAGGACTGAAGAGTAAGCCATATGGCCCTGTGACATCCTGCAGCGAAGATCAGAGTAGGCTGCTTTCCTCATGCCTCAAGCTGTTGTTCCAGATGACTGGTCACTGACATAAGAAAGACTGACAGAGCAAAGAAACGGAGCAGGTGTGGGAACTGTGTTTACTCATAACAAACTACGGTCACTGACACACGGATCAAGTGGATGCAAGCAGACCAGAGGCTGTGACAGAGGGAACCGGATTGTCCAAGAAACCACCAGTCTGGTCTGAAAAATATCTGACTGTTGGATCCCTTATACAAATTCCAGGCCCGTAGACTGACACTGGCAAGAAGCTGGCCGTCAAAGCTGTGTAGCCCACTGCACGGGAGCCCACTTCCCATCAGCCATTGAAGATGGTGGTCTCAGGGGCACAGAGGTCAGCAGACATGCTCTCTAGAAGGCAGAAGCGGTAGCCAGACATGCTAAGAAATGGAGTCCTCAGTACCCCAGGCAGCCTTCACGGTTCCTGCCCAGAGGACAAAATGACCACCGAGGGCCAGGGACTGCCAGGTGTGTCCCTTGTTTCCTTTTTCCCAATAGGCATTTCATCATGGTTATCCTGTTTCTGCTCTACCAGTTCATCCTGGGCAGGACAGGCTAACGTGACTGACAGATAGTCTTCTAGTTGGAACACAGGCCCTATGGGCTTGAGGCAGAGTGCTGCCCATCACCCAGGGTTGTGGACTCTGAGGAAGCAGGGCTTGCCAGTAGCTCAGTGGGGTCGACTGTTGTAGTGACAACTACATCTACCCACACCTACTTTCCCCTTCACCTGGCCTGCAGCCCAGAAACAACAGCCCCAGGCTCCCCTTGCAGCCAAGCCTGGCCATGCTGACTAGCCCTTTCCTATGTGATCGGAAGAAATGGTGGGTGCAACTGCTGTCTCACTGTTTGAGAACAAATCCGTGGCTCTGGACTTTTGCTCTTCTCCCCACTTCTGCTGGCAAGAATGGTGACAACTCAAGTGGCCTTGAGAGCTGGAGCTGCCATTAGTCTGAATCCCTGAATGACCGTGGGGAGCAAAACTGCTGGTCTGCAATGCTTTAAGCTATTACAGTAGTTTAGTTTCCCCTAACATGTATTAACAGTATGTCTATATGCCGACCAAAACCAGAAGAAAACATGAAAAAATTAAAATAGATAATTTGTTGGGAGGGTAAAACTATTTTTTTCCTTTTCTCTTTTTGCTTCAATTTTCATTGTTGCAATTACAAAAATATTAATTACGTAATAATTTTTAAAAAGACGGACAAAATAGCACAGTTTATTTGTACTGTCTGCTCTCACATTATCTTTGACATAGATGTTACTACTAGTAAGACTGAAACCACTCTATGGAAAAGGAAGTGGGACTGTTTCGGCAATAAAATAGGAAAGAGAACTTCAAAAAAGGAAAAGCTTCGAGGACACAGAATGGTACCCTTCTGGGTAGCTTCTGGGCAAGAAAGTGTTGCAGTGTTTAGATGCTGTCTTTCAAACTCTGGCGTGACCAGTTCTTTCTGGGCTAGCTCCCCTTGACCACTCTGAAATGACGAGGGAGGTGATCTTGGAGACTCAGCAAGATTAACTAATTGGCAAAGCTTGAAAAGGCAATACTAACTAATATCCTTAATCCACTTCTCCATTTCTTGGGGCAAACAATTAGTACCTGAAGTAGACAGAAACAGACAGCAGGGGGACAGTGAACGTATGACAGGCAAAGTTCAGATTTAGATTCAAGAGACACAGTTTTCAGCTCTATTTATTAGCTGTGCCACCAGGGACATGTGACTTAGCCATTTGATTTTACCTTGTCACTTACATTTCCCCCCATTTTATAAACTTTTGTCAGGGACTGCCGGGAGACTCAAATAAAATAAATGCAATAACATGTAAGATGGCCTAGGACCAGGTCTGCAAATACTAGGCCCTCACAGATGTGTCTATTCTCTCCTTCTGCGGAAAGAATGACCCAAGACTGGAAAGGCAGCACGTGACAAGCTCTATCACTGTAGACAAGCAGCAGGAAACAGGGTTGTGATGTGGACATAAAGCCAAGTCCCACCTGAACTTTGTGAAACATCTGTAAGTTAATTGCTTTGACTTCCTCCAGCTGCTGGCGCAGGGCAACTAGAGTGTCCTGCTTCTCGTGAGTGTCCTTTTCTAGTAACTTCATTGCGATTTCCATTTCGGTTTTCATTCCAATTTGTAGCTCCAGTTCTTTTTCTAGTTCCTTAAAAGGATATTAATAAGGAAAATATTATTAAAGCACATCACAGAAATGAACTTAACTGATGTTGTATCTTGGGCAGTGCTGAAAATACAAACGGAAGGTCAGAATAGGTTAGGGAGATGCAGACAAGTCTGTCTGGAGCGTAACTAGATTAAGTTTTCCCCCTTTCCTCATTTTACAATGAACACTGGCTCTGCATCAAGTCAACAGAAAGCAGGTAGGTGGCAATGAGGAATACTCCACGAGTATTTTTTTTCACATGTTAAAAACTTTATTTGCATAAAAACTCACTTGTTTTTAAAAGCAGGTTGAAGCATGTGTGTGCAAAGCGCTGACAGAAGTAACATAGAGGGAATAAACTGAGGAATCTTTCTGGTAACTCAGGCTCGCAAACTCACCAAACGGGCTTTCTTCTCCTCCTTCAGCTGCTTCCACACATCATTGTACATTTCATCCAGACCTTGCCGAGTCTGCCTGTAAGTCTCCAGCTCAACTTTTGTATCCTGTTTTGTTATCTGTGATCAAACAAGAGCACCAGAGAAATGGTTTGCTTACAGAAGCAAGCTAACTACAAAGTATTTAAAAATATAACACATATATATTTTTAAACAGTAGCATAATTTCTATTTTTTTAAGCATAATAGAGAAAGGCTAAAATTTTAAAGGTATTTTGAAATATCTTTGAACATGAAGGATGAGAGCAAGCCAATAGATTTTTGAAAAGGTAGGTGCAGAAAACAATTTAATTTTCTTTAAAATAGAATAGTCGTTCTGAGTGGGAAAGGTCCCCATTCAGTATTTATCTAGCACATTTTTAGCACT